>NC_053162.1:97121342-97453842 GCF_016835505.1 Polypterus senegalus
CCGCGCGTCTATGGACATACCTGGTGGGAAGCGAAGAAGACAGAGCAATGATCGACGCCTAGAGGAACCGAGCGTTACGGCAGCGGGATGGCTGTCGGACATCGGACACAAAGGACACCCTCTATGTACTACGATAACACAATCGGAATCCGGAGGTATGTGCCACAAAAACGTCCGATGCGCCGGGACCTTATTTTAATTATTTTGCAGGAGCCTGTCTTCTCGCATCTGATGGCGAGTCGGAAGCATACTTCCCACCTGAGCAAGATGGCTGTGAGGACAAAGGGTCTTACCGGTCCAGGAGTCTGAACTGTGGGATCCTATTCAACATGAACAGTCAGGCTTACTATACCGGGGCAGGCTGGGGAAACCAAAAGGACTAAAAGAGATCACCTGACCAGGCTGGGGTCTGTTGATTCGCTGAAACAGGACACGTGATCGCTCCCAAAGGATTGTGGGAAGGAGAAGGTCAGTGTCGGTCCATAGGTGAGGTCATTGTTTCCCCAACGGAACCGAGCTCCCTGAAGGGGAACAGGGAGGCAAGCCACAAATAAAAGTAAAGAGGGACGGGATATGACTGAACGGTCCGCCACTAAATTAGAAAAGGCGGATCGCAGTCAGCTGGTGGCGGCAACCCATACCTCTACTGTGAGAGATTCCAATTCCCAAGAGCCTGTGCGCAACCCAACAGAGCACGTGCCAGAGGCGGGTGTGCTCATTGGCTCCCGGCCGGGAGGTAGGACTGATGGCTCGAATCCACCTCCGGCCGAGTTAATTAATAATATTGATATACACGAGCTGGAAAAGTTGATCCAGCCCGTACAAAGTTTCTTGCAGATGCTGTCGGATGTGAAGAAACAGGTGGAGGAGTTGGGAGCAATGGCTGAAGAGCCTTTGAGATGGGTAGAGGAGTGTCTACGGTGATTTTGTTGAGAGCCTCCCGTAATGATTGATTTGGCGGTACAGGTGAGTATTACCGCTACCGTACATCATAAAGGGATGCAGAGTGACACAGGCCCGCGGTTAAGTAGTAGTGGGTGCCAAGTCAACGCGAGCCCTACAAGGGAGTTGGAAACCATGACCGAAGGGGCGGGGGAAGCATTGATTGAGCCGGAGCAGCTGAATAGTGCTGTCTCCCGGAGCGATGCGGTGCTGAAGACGCCGTCCCCTGTCATTTGCAAATTTAAAGGGGTGCAGACAGCAAAAGGGCTCTCTCTTTCCCATAGAGGGACCCAAACTGTGGACAAGCCCCAGATTAAAAAGGAGATCCCAAAAATGAAACGGGGGTCTCCTGATAAAATAGAAAAGGGAACTGAGAGCTCAAGGATGGCGGTGGAACCCTCCTCAGTGGAAAAGGGGCAGAGCCAGCATTTCCCGAATGTTTTCAGTTCCGCAGAGGGAGAGTAGCAGGAGGACAAAGGCAGTGCTATGGATGCCAATGGCCAGGCCACATTTGGTGATATTGTCCTTGGAGAACAGGGGACCAGATGTCTCATTGGATTAATATTCCCCCTAGGTTCTCCAGGGAAATCGAGGCAAGGATTTGCCAAGGTCCGACCGGAAACTCCTCCTGGAGAAAGACATCCCTCGCAGTGCTGGCCGCTTTGAATCATGATTCTTCACTGGGGGGGAGTTCTCTGTGGCATATGGCCCGTCGTTCATCCCGGCCAATACCCCCAGGCCGCCAGATGGAGCCCTACCTGCAGCATGGAGGTGCTCCGAAGGCCAGCAGGGAATCCTGGACAATGGAGTTTTTATTCACAGCCCAGCTGGATACCATGGGGGCCGCTAGAAGACGCTGCAGGAAGGAACAAGGAATATTTTCCATACAACCCGGTAGTACATCACAGTCACATGGACAGAGGAAGTGACATACTTCCAGGTTGAAGAAGAGGAGTTTTTACCTGACCTGGAAGTGCTGGATAATCATGTGGACTGAGGGCTCAGAAGCACTTCTGGTTCATGGACTATAAAGGACTCTGGGAAATCCCAGATGGGTGTGCTGAGTTGGGAGGAAGGGATCAACGTGCCTGGGAGTGGAGGATTGTGTATCACTGTATTTGTTTATTATTTATGAGTATAGTAAATATCCAAATAAAAATTATTATTGGACTTTTACCTGGTGTCTGGCGTCTGGTCTGAGGGTTCAAGGGGACAACAGCACCCCCCTATCTGTCACTATATATATATATATATATATACTAGCAAAATACCCGCACTTCGCAGCGGCGAAGTACTGCATTAAAATTTTTATTAAGAAGAAAATTAAACCTTTTTAAACTGAGGGAAAATATGGCAATAATTATTTGTTATGGGATCTCTTTGTATACCATGTTGTCAGTTCGGCCCTCCGGTTGTAACATGACCAAGCTGTGCGCTGAGCTTACTCTTAAGGATGCAACGTACAGTTGGCCATGTGAACAGTAATCTTGTCTCAAATCTCACAGCTTGGATTGCTGCTGTCATAATCGGTTTGAGTTTCATGGTTTGTTTCAGTTACGACAGTATTTGCAGGATTTGTTGTGTTAAAGTGATATTTGGCATCTGTCAAGCGTTGTAAGCACACAACTGGTTTCATCAATAAAATCACATCCAGCTTTTGAGAGTTTAAACATTCATAAACATCAAAGTGTCCACTACTGAAATCGTCACCTGTGAATCTAAGATGTTTAAGAGGCATTGGCGGTTGTCGAAAGGTGTAAAATATTTGGCCACTTCGGTACACTTGAAAGCAACAACCGAACAATTCAGTGGCAGCCATCAACTCACATGCAGAACCATAGGTGAAGGGCTTAAGCATTTCACTCTTCTAGTGCTCCTGTGTAGTATAATTATCTCCTGTACCGTCATCAGTCCACACCTTGAACCTGTCCCAGTCATTCAATACATAAGACACAATGTTCCTCCGGATATCAAGAGTGAGCCTGATATGGCCGTGCAATATGATCATCTCGATAGACATGGTAATGGGGGTAAAAAAAATGGGTACCTGAGCAATGTAAAGTAAGTGTAAAATACCTACACAATAACTATAATTGTAATAAACAAACAATAAAACAGTGGAGAAGCCGTGGATTAAACAAAAAGGCTGTAGTTATCAGTAGGGAGACGTGAATCCCGTGGCGAAGCAAGGAAGGGAATGTAGAGACCAGAGAGACGGACGGTCTTATATAGGCAGGCAGCCAACAATGTGGGAGGCGTTGGGATGGGGGACCCAATGCCACCTCACACGGTGACTGAGCTGCAGGCTATGGACGTATATATGTATGTAAGTAGGATTCAGTTAGCGTTGGGAAACCGTGTACCAAATTTCTTGAAGATGGGCCCATAAGTAACAAGGACTGTTGAAAAGTTCAATATGGCGGCCAACAGTGGCATCATACCACCGAAATAAGTACGTACATTGGTTTCGGTTAGCTCAGGGAAGCCGCCTACCAAATTTCGAGAAGATGGGGCCATAAATAAGAAAGTTCAACATGGCGGACGTTGTTGACCGTTATGACTATTACGCGTAGAATTTTGAAATGAAACCTGCTAAACTTTTGTAAGTAAGCTGTAATGAATGAGCCTGCCAAATTTCAGCCTTCTACCTACACGGGAAGTTGGAGAATTAGTGATGTTGGAAAGTTCAATATGGCGGCTGACAGTGGCGTCATACCACCGAAATAAGTACGTACATTGGTTTCGGTTAGCTCAGGGAAGCCACCTACCAAATTTCGTGAAGATGGGGCCATAAATAAGAAAGTTCAACATGGCGGACGTTGTTGACCGTTATGACCGTTACACGTAGAATTTCGAAATGAAACCTGCTTAACTGTTGTAAGTAAACTGTAAGGAATGAGCCTGCCAAATTTCAGCCTTCTACATCCACGAGAAGTTGTAGAATTAGTGATGTTGGAAAGTTCAATATGGCGCCAACAGTGGCGTCATACCATCGAAATAAGTAAGTACAGCGGTTTCGGTTAGTGCAGGGAAACCGCCTACCAAATTTCGTGAAGATGGGGCCATAAATAAGAAATTTCAACATGGCGGACGTTGTTGACCGTTATGACCATTACGTGTAGAATTTCGAAATGAAACCTGCTTAACTTTTGTAAGTAAGCTGTAAGGAATAAGCCTGCCAAATTTCAGCTTTCTACCTACATGGGAAGTTGGAGAATTAGTGATGAGTGAGTGAGTGAGTGAGTGAGTGAGTCAGTCAGTCAGTCAGTCAGTCAGTCAGTGAGGGCTTTGCCTTTTATTTATTTTATATATATATATATATATATATATATATATATATATATATAGATATATATATATATATAATAAACAAAAGACAAGGCAAGGTTTCAAAGCAGTTGGGGTACATCCCTATTTAATATTGTAGGTAAAATAAAAAGCTAAATAAATATCCAGAATGAGTGGTGTTGTTGGAATGTCAGAGGTGGACTCAGAGGAACTCTTCTGGGTTGTGGTCCTCCTGGTTGTAGAAGAAGATGACAGACACTATTTTTGCAGTGTCACCTCAATATCCTTCTTCAAAGTTCCCCAAATTTGTCTTTCATATGGCTAGTGACATGCCATATATATGGCAATATAAATGGGTGTCATAGTGGTGTAATGATTATGGCTGTTGCGTCACGAATCCAATGCACTGGGTTAACATGTCAGTCATAGTCTGTATGGAGTTGGCACCTCTTATTAATATTAAATTAATAAGAAGGGTTAGAAAAAAATCACTGTTTGCTGAAGAACCGTCATCTTGCACTGAAAAAATGAGAAACATCTGACTTTTAATTGAGACAAGTTCTTTCAAAGATAAACAAAGCCTTCATCAAGAAATAAATATTTTTAACAAAAACACACATGCCACAATTGTTGGCACCCATGCATTTAATACTTTATACAACCTCCCTTTGCCAATATAACAGCACTGAGTCTTCTCTTGTAACCTTTTATAAGGTTGGTGAATGCAGATCATAGCATCTGAGACTATTCTTCTTTACATAATCTACCCAGATCATCCAGGGTCATAGTCCCCCTGAGATGGCCATGACAGAACTTTGATTTTGTGGTCAGTTAACTATTGCAGAGTTGATTTGGACATGTGTTTCAGATGATTATCCTACTGGAAGATGCAATGATGACCCAGATTTAGTTATCTGGCGGAGTCAGCCAGCTTTGATTTAAAGTCTCCCTGATATTTCATAGAATCCATGATGCCATGTACCCTAATAATGTTTTCAGGGCCTTTAGAAGAAAAACAGCCCTACAACATCACAGAACCTCCACTATATTTCTCAGTTGAGACAAGGTTTTTTTTCATTATAGCCATCCTTCTTTGTACATCAAACCCACTTTGTGTGTTTATTGCCAAAAAGTTAAATTTTTGTTTCATCAGACCATAGAACACAGTTCCAGTCAAAGTTGTAGTAATGTTTTACAATCTCGAGGCACTTACATTTGTGGATAACAGACAGAAAAGTCTTCTTACTGGCATATATTCCAAATAATCTGTTGGCGTGGAGATGCCATCTGATGGTGGTGCTGGAGATTTGATAACCCTAGGAGTTTACTTTTTCTTTCAGTTCCCCAACAGTGATCCTTGGAGATCTTATTGCCTCATCCTTATCACTGTATATGGCGGTAAAATAAACTTGGGTACTCTTCCAGGCAAGTTTGTCACAGTTCCAGTTGATGCCCACTTTTTTATTATTGCCCTAACTGTAGAAATAGACATTTTCAGGCGAGTAGCTATTTTTTTATAATCATTCCCTGAGTTATAAAGGGCATCACCCTCATTTGAACTGAGTGTTCCCTTTTCTTTGCCATGATGATGGTTGGCTAAGGAAATTTGGTTCTGTGACTCCTCACATTTGTATCCCAAATAATCAGGAAGTCATTGACTTCAGCTGGAAAGTTTCAATACACTCCAATCAACTTAACAATTTCCAATTTAAGTGGGAAACATGTTTCAGTGTTTCACATTAATTTCCAAGGGTGCCAACAATTGTGGCACATGTGTTTTTGTTAAAACATGTATTTCTTGATGAAGGCTTTGTTTTTCTTTGAATAAACTTCTTTTAATTTAAAGTCAGATGTTTCTCATTTTTTTAGTGCAAGATGACGGTTCTTCTGGAAAAAAGTGATTTTTTTCTAACCCCTTTTACTAATTTTTACGGAGGGTGCCAATAATAGTGAATTACACTCTATATATATATATATATAATGTGTGTGTATATAGTATACTGTACATATATACACAGAGAGATAGGGAAAGATGCAAATACATACTGTAAAGAATATACACAGAAACGTTTGGGGTCCACACCATACAGATCCTGTTTAATGCTATCATGAGATGTAAGTACAACCTGAAATAAAGAATGATGTTTTATGGCTACATTAATGTGCCTCTGTCACTTGCTTGTCCAAAATGACAACAAAGTGCTTGATTTTCTGGAAGATGGAATCCAGATGGCATAAGTGGAGGAGTTAGCAGTGCACCAGAGACAGCTTCAAAGAATTGCCCTTCGGTTGTAGTCATAGCATCTTTGGAGGAAGTGGAGAGACAGTTAATCCCTGGTGTTTCCTCAGGGTCCCAGCATTCTCCTCAAATTGTCGCAGTAAGTCACATGATATAGTTATGTACCTGACCCAACAAAAAGCCTTATCCCCCCTCCCTTCTGAAACACACATAGCACATCTCTGTGGTTGTCCAGCTGTACCTGTGTTCACTGTGGTGTCTGTATGTGTTCTTGCTATGCTCCCTAGGTGCAAGAATCCTCTTGGTTGCCTCCCATTCAGAACACAAAAGGAAAGTAGCAAGAAGTTGCCTGTACAAACTTTTTTGTAAGCAAACCTCATAAGTGGGAGCAATTGATCCCAGTCCCTAATGCCTGTCAGTACAGGCTTTTTTAACACGTGTTAAAGTCTGACTTAACCTATCCACCAGACCCGTCCACCAGTGGGTGTGAAACAGATGCTTTTCAGGAATTTGGTGTTTTTTTTTTAAACATACTAAACATGAAGGGTGTCTGTTCCCTGATCTGTTAAAATCTTTGTAGGGGTACCTGTCTACATAAGGACCCTCAGCTACTTTTGGAAAGAGTTTGGGATTTACCCACCCAAACTGGAAAATGTTTGGGTTACTGAGTAGCATAATCAATAAGCACCAGAATGTATTTTTGGCCAACAGTTAAGGAAGTTCAGATGTACAAGTGGAGAATGCTCGAAGAATCCCCATATACCACCCATGATGTAAGCTTTAGCAAAACAACAGACTTCAGACTAGTTGTTTGCGCTCTTCACCCTGATTTTTCACTACCTTGTATAAAAAAGTCATTGCCAAGCATGAAATGTGTTCCTTGTGTCATGTTCTCTGTGGTCTCTGGGTACAGGAACTGTTTTAAAGATTTCTAATCTCTTATCCCAGAGCTGTAGCTGACTCCAGACGTGAGTTACATGGGGAGGTTAGAAGTGCAGTTTAAAGTTGCTGTGATTAAGTGCACTTAGGCTCTGTCCACACATACCTGGGTATTTTTTAAAACAGGAGTTTTCCTCCTTCATTTAAAAAAAAATCACATCCACATGCGCACCAATTAAAAAAAAAATGCCCATCAGCATGAAAACACAAAAATCTACTGTCGACAGCATGAAACAGGCATAGATAACAAAGGGAATATCATTTAGATTAATGTCCATCACCCTTTTTTTAAAATGTCTGTTCAGCATGGGATTTGCAAAAATACAGGCGTCATGAACACTACCTGGCCATTTCACTACGACATCTATAAATGAACAGTTGTGATCACAGGTGGCTTCTCCTTTAAGAGTAAACCTCCCCTTTCTTTTCAAATAATCTATGGAATTTGTGGATGGCCGGTTTATTTGTACATGAGTCCTGGTGAAACCTGTATAATGAGGACGCGAGACACAGAGTCGCAACCTTAGAAAAACATTTATTCAACAAGAAGCAGGAAGTTTCCTATCCTTCAACATCCTGGGCATACCGCAAAGCGTCATGGGAATAGTAGTCCTATTACTACCAAACCCTGCTACAAGTTCCTATACTTTAAACTCAGGGACAGGTAATTGTATATACACAGGGCCCAAGTGGACTGTAATTGTTTCACACACTTGGCTTACTATTTTAGAAACCACCTGTCATGACAACCCAAAGGCATTTGTTGCCGTGAGTAATCTCCCCTTGTCTGCTAAATAGTAGAGTGTGCAGGCAACTTTTTTGACAACAGTGACAGGCAATCTCATTAAAGTTGTCTTTCCTTCGATGTGTAGTCGAAGCAGCTCACTCAAAAACAACAGTGATGTCCTTGGAAAATGAAAATTGTCTTCAGCAACAACCACTTCATTCTCAAAGTCGTCCCACCAACTTAGAGGTCTGTGTTGCCAGAGTGTTCAATGTAGCAGTGACCTCCGTAGCGCATTCTGACACCTATGTTGCTTAACATAGTGATAAAGTAATTGTACATTTAAATGTAAACATGTAACAAGTCCTGTTAACAAAGTTAACACCAGCACTACTTTAGCTATGACTTCAAATGCACAAAATTGCTTTATTGCACACTCTGACATCAATCAAAGAAGATACCGGTGCACACTCTGATGTTACAAGCCAAAAGCTCTGTTTTAACTGTCTACATGTAAACAGAGAAGACAGAGTTTCTAAACATCTTCACCTAGAAGGAATTTTTCAAAAACTCGACTTTCAGGGACCTAAAATACAGTTTGTGTGTGGAGGAAAGGCCAAAATTCATACAAAAGCTGCATTTAAAAAAATACGCAGGTATGTGTGGAGAGGGTCTTAGTTGGTGGGATGAAGAGATGTCAGCATCTGAAAAGTGAGAGAGAGAAATGGAAGATGAGAAAGAGAGTATTCTGGTGTGATACTGTGTCACTGTGTGCAAGCCATTCTAGATGCACAAGAGCAATTCAACAGCCATTAGGCATGCACAGAGAGGAGGATTATGGTCTTATATTTACTTTGCATTCTCTTTTCTCTATACTAATTGTACTGTTTTGTTTAATAAAGATACTGCACTTACAGGTTCTGATACCTTTAATTAGAAGGAGGACAAAATAATAAGCAAAAAGGAGGGTGTGGAGCCCTGAGATCAAAAGAAAGACAAGTAGCTGAAGAGGATAGGAGTGGCAGAATGGGTGACACAGCTAATGAAGAACAGTGCTAGCGTAGCTAGGGCAGCGAGTTAGGCCTAGTGTCCTGTGTGGTTTTTTCAAGGGTTGTTACAGTACCTTTTACATTCTTCTCTTGTCTGGGTGTAAAGGGTTACCACAAGTTCTTCAATCTTCCTTTTCTATAATTTAACCGTGTGTAAAGAACCACTTACTTGGATTTGTATTCTGTATTGATTTTCATTTTTTCAACTTCTGCATATTTTGCTAAAACTTACATTTTTATGTTTTTTTCATGTTCCTCT
Organism: Polypterus senegalus; assembly: GCF_016835505.1. NCBI lineage: Eukaryota > Metazoa > Chordata > Cladistia > Polypteriformes > Polypteridae > Polypterus > Polypterus senegalus. The sequence goes on from NC_053162.1 coordinate 97,130,783, forward strand.
CTTTTGTTAAACAGAATAAATCTACAAAATGAATAAATGTACAAAAATATATTTTATCAGAAATTTGGGTGCTAATATCAAGTAACAATAACCTTGGTAGCTGTGTTATGCAAAGAGTTTAACTAGACAATTGAAAATATTAACCATGGCCCATTTCTAATGTACAACAATAGAGGTGTGGTGATAGTACTTTTTCATTTATGCTAAGATTTTATTTTTCGGTTTTATCAGCTTCATACCATGCAATTTCACTTTCTTTCATCTCATAGGTTTGGAAAGCAATTTGAGATCACACTGCTTTTGCAGAGTCTAGTGATGATCCTTACTATGCTGGCCATGCTTCATCTTTGTTGCTCTGTTCAAACAACCAGCAGAATTGTCACTAAACAGCATCATTTCACAGGTATCAATTCATTTCTTCTTTTTGCATCTTACCCTTAGTTGTGCTGAAAAATACATCTGTACCATCACAAACAGTTGTGACACAGTAAACACAATTAGATGAAATTAAGAGTAACTGAGTGATATTTTTGTCTACTATGATTAAGAAAATGCATATTATTGGATAATCATGGAGATATTACATATCTGTATAGGTGGTGTCCAGCAACTTTTTTCAGTATTATTATGTTGTCTTTATTATAACAGTTTGTAGTTATAGCATTTGTTAAATAAAATAGCATCCTCATACCCACGTAATTTAACTTATAGTCCCTGGTGGTTGGAGCCTATTCCAGTAGCATGAGTGCAAGTCAGGAATTAGACTTGGACAAAGTGCCAGTCTATTACAAGGCCTAATCCCACTCACAGTCAGCCAGTTTGAAACTGCTAATCCACTTAGCCTTCCTGCCTTTGAGGATATGGGAGGCAAGCTGTAGTGCCAGTAACAGATTCAGGAAAGAAGCAACCATGGACAGCATTTAATAACTGCAAGCTGTGACGGACGGCCAGGGTCCTTTCCCGGCTGGAGGCTGTCATAAAGGAGGAGCAGATGTGTACATGGCACTACCTCCCCTGGAGAACTAGATGGCAGCCCCCCAGAATGCAGCGGCGCCTTGTATTCCTACAGGGCTCCATGGGAGTTGGAGTTTGGCACAGCCGTGTTGGGTTGCATGGGGGCTGCCATGGGGGAGCTGCAGAGCCCTGCTTTGGGCTTCCACCACACCTGGGAGTACTTCCAAATAGTGCTGATACCTCACTTCACTCAGACAGCCAGAGTTGGGAGGAGGATGAAGCTTGCTGGAGGAAGAGTGGAGGTGGAAGACAGAGACAGAGAAAGAGAGAGGGAAGAAATGTGCTTTATTATTATGCTTATTGTGACACTGCTTATTGCTGTGGGAAACTCTTGCTTGAGGAGTTTCCAGGATAAAAAGCCTTTGTATGTGCTGGACTTGTGCCTTGTGTCTGTTTGTGTCACATTTAGGGAGTTGGTGCTCCCCCTGGTGGGTACAAATCTTTACTGAAAACGGACATTGAACTGAATGCAAATAATTATCCCAGCATAGTAACTGATTGTGTAATGTTCAATGAAAATCATAAGTTGTAAAATTTATAAATGAACCATACTCATGTAAAGGACTACCCAAGCTCTACATTGCAGCATTTGTAATACTAATTCATTTTATTCGCCAGTTTATCTCTTTTTATATAGAACCATATGAAAGAAACAAAGTTTCAAATCTCAATAAAGTAACACATAATATAATACCATCATCAAGTGAAATGGATTATATACCATAGCACAACTGAAAAATTAGTACCTTTCATTTTTCTTTTATTATAGAGCTGAATTGGGTTTAAGGCCATGTTGTGAGTGAATATAGCTCTGTGTGTGCCAGTGATAGGTGTGCCATCCAGGACTGGCTCCTGTTTTGTGCTGCCAAAATAAGTTCCATCTCCTTTTGGCTGTAAGTTGTAATACATAAATAGGGAAACAGAAAATTCAGATGATCACTGTACAGTCTTGGCCGTCCTATACTTCAGCACCATGACAAAAGTTTATTAGAATTTACATGTAGGTAAATTAACATTTTCATGCTTTAATCAAGAAAAACCATCCATCCATTATCCAACCTGCTATACCCTAACTATAGGGTCACGGGGGTCTGCTGGAGCCAATCCCAGCCAACATAGAAATGTACACTCTAAATGCTGCTTGTGTGGAGCAGCATGATTCATGGATGTGGCTTTTCCCTTTGCCATAAACATAGATTTATAAAAGATATGTTGAAAAACTGATTTCTAACAATTTGAGGATAATGGTTTATAACTCTAAATTTAGCTTTCTGGGATTTTTTCTGCAATTGGAATGGATAAAAAATAGACGGTAAACAATAAAAATCTCCTAATGTTAATTTTATACCCATCTGTCCTTCTGCAAGTTACATCCTGTCAAAACAACTACAATATAAGGCAAATTTCATCTGGTTCCTGCTTGTTAAAAATAATGCAAACATTGTCACACGTATTTAAACTAGAATATTTTGTTGTGTCTAGTGTTCCAGCTTTATGTCTTATGATGTGGGGATATTCTTTGTAACTGATAAATGGATTATAAAAAAGTGATCCACACATTCTGATAAACTCTCGGTGATTATGAATTACAAATATCTAAAGTGTACTTATTTACTATTAACAGGCCAGATTGAGAACACTAATGGGTTAGGAAGCAAATTGTAATGGATAATCCAAAAGAGCAAGTGTAAAAAAGAAAAGGTTTTATACTTAGAATTTCAATGTGAAATTTTAAGTAACAGCAGATATGGGTTGCAAGGAGAGCTCAAAACTGAGCAATGCTCACTACAAACGTCAAAATCCACAGAAATAAAACAGTACATCCAAAGTCAAAGGCATGGAGAAATTTTGCTGACTTTACCATGCCACAGAGGGTGAGAACACAATAGAAGCAAGCTGCTATTTAGAGTATATTTCCTGAGACATTTTCTGTGTCATGCTGGAATGTGTTTCGTGCCCAAAAGGTGTCTGTAAAGCACTCTTTCTCCTGTTCCTTACTGTTTCCTGCTGGTATTTTACTTTTGATCACTGACTGTATCATCTTAAGGATCAATAGGTTTCCCAGTAATGTCATCATGTGTGAAATGTAGGACATGTAGAATAGGAACACACCAAACCTCACTGCATAGGAAAGTTCCCCTAAATGTAGAACCAGTACTTATTACTGCTGTGACAGATAGGGGGTGCTATCGCTCCCTTGAACCCCTGTTCACAACTCTAGACATCAGGTAAAAGTCCAATAGTTGACTTTATTAAATCTCCACAGTGCACAAAGCACCCTCTCCTCCACTATACTCATACAAATAACCAAATACAATAACAATAAATCAATCCTCCATTCCCAGACGCGTTGCCATCTTTCCACCCAGCTCAGCTCGCCGTCTGGGAGCTCCCATAGTCCTTTTATATTCCCTGACCCGGAAGTATTCCCAATCCCAGTCCATGGGATCCTGTATCACTTCCGGGTCAGGTAAAAGTTCTTTTCTTAACCCCGGAAGCCCGTCGCTCTTCCTTTGACGAACTTCCGGGTCATAGGACACAAAGGAATCTTCTGTCCTTCCTGCAGCTCCCTCTTGCAGCCCCTGTGGTATCCAGCAGGGTCTTGTATAAAAACTACATAGTCCATGACTCCCTGATGGTCTTCGGGGCACCTCCATACTGCAGGGAGGGCTCCATCTGGCGGCCTAGGGGTATTGGCCGGGATGACAAGCCGGCCATATATCACACTGCCAATGTGAAGAAAAACTTTTTCAGGGTGTCTATCTCTGTTTAAAGGATTCATGCACCCTTAGCAGTCCTAGTTAGCTGTGAAAACAGATGTGACACCACTGCCAGTAGGTGTGAGTCAGTTTCATTTACTGCAAGCCCATAATGGAGGTACAAGTGACATCCACCTGGGGTGGAGTAGCTTTTTGTGAAAACAAGGAGGGAATTTAAAATTTTAAAAGAGAAAATAATGCCCTTTTTTATTTTACATAAGAATATTAAGTAAATAGTATGCACAAAATCAATATGATCAGTACATAAATCTTTGATATAAATATTTGCAATAAATTGTTAGAAAATATAATCATCTTGATGTATACATAAATTGTACTATCTTGATGTAAATGGTTTTCATCAGAATGCAGACAGAAGGCATGATGAACGATGATCGCCAAGGCTGAGGATGATTTACAACCTTGAATGGATTAGAGCTTTCTTGTGGGTATTTGATTATCCTGCTTTTTTTTGGATAATCAGATTCTATTCCTGCTTCTCAGTACTGCTGGGCAACTATTTTTAAAAATACATTTGCTTAATCAGTATTCCTAATCTGTTACTCTGCAAGATGTCATCAGTTTTTTTTTTTGATCAACAGAGAGTTTAAATGATCTTTCACTTCCTTTTTAGATATTCAACAGAACTCAATGCCTTTTGCGACAGGGTGCTGTTATGTGATCATTTGTCCTGTTAGGTGGCAGATGCTGGCTTTTATAGTATGCTACATAGGAGGCAGAAAGCTTAAAGAAAGCTGATTATTTCTCATTGTGATGTAAAAAATGTGGTTACCTAACACTGGGGACAAATACTAACAAATAAACTTTTTTCCCCCTGTTCAACTTTATGTTATCAAAGCAGATTTGAATGAGCATCTTCACTTGCATTGCTAATGAAATAAATACACTCATATATGAAAGTTTTCTCCAGCCCTCTATATTTTAAGTGTGGCTTACCACTATAACATCCCAACGTGCCTTGTCTTCAAAGCACATAAAAGCCATATTCCATAGCAAGTGGTAAAAACAAATTTGTTGAGGATGAGATTTGGACTGTCTTATCGAGCCTGGATAAAAAAGTGACATGTCACTTACTGCTGTTGGGTCCTATGACGATTGTCGGACTAAAGCTGCTCTGAAAATGAAAGATGTTTATTTCTGAAGGGTCTGATTAGTGAAGCAGAATTAACAATCAGGCAATTGTTAAACATGAACAAACTCTGGAAATATTTTATCCCTCTTAAATTACAGTGAGCTTTAGGGAACAGAGGCACAGCCCCATCCACATCGGAGGTGAGGCTGTGGAGCAGGTCAGCAGCTTTAGGTTCCTCTGAGTCACTTTCACTGATGACCTTAAATGGTCAAGTCACACTGCGGCAGTAGTCAAGAAAGCCCAACAATGCGTCAGGAGACCGAGTAAAGCCTGGATGTCCCCCACAACCCTATGCAGATTCTACAGGTGTACTGTGGAATCCATCCTGACAGATGCATCACATCCTGGTAGAGCAACTGCTCAGTTCAGGACTGCAGAGCTCTGCAGGGTGTGGTGAATACAGCACAGCAGATCATGGGCACACAGCTCCCTGCGATCCATGACATCCACACTACACGCTGTCTCAGTAAAGTGAACCGTATCAGGCAGGACCCCAACCACCCTGCACTGTCACTTTTCACCCTCCTCCCATCTGGGAAGCAACTAAAGTCCATTTGGACGCGCACCTCCAGGTTCAGGAACAGTTTCTACCCAACTGCAATCAGACTCATGAACAATCAGTAACCTTGTGTCACCTCCACTGCTACCTGCACATATACTTCTGTCTCTATTTATTCCTAGGATTCTAGTTTTATTTATTTACTTATTTATCGTGTGTGGGTTTTTTTTTGTCTATGTTCACTGTCTGCAGGGGCACATTCAAGCAAGCATTTCATTGTACATGGTACTTGTACTTGTACACGACAATAAAGAATTGAATTGAACATCAAAGGATAGATTTTATAATTTACATTTTATCTTAGTTGATGTGACTTTTGATTCATGCAGATCTAAGTGTCTTTTCTGCAAACAGCAACTCAGCCTGCTGAAAGGAGACTCAAATGGAAATGATGATATGTTTACTAATTTTCTGAATAATATTGAATAAAACTAGTCTATCAGCAGACATTTAATAGTGTAAAAGAGGTTCTGTCCACCATGTTCTGTCTCACATTAAAATAAATTAAGCTTAACTGGGAGCAAAAAGATACTGATCTGCTCTTTTTGATATAGTTCTTGATTCTCCATTCACAAATTCCTTCCACTATACAACCATTTCTTCCTTTTTAATCTAGGTCAAGGTCACAGAAATCAGAGCTTTTGGCTGCAAGGCAAGAACCTACCCTGAACTGGGCACATGTCCATCGCAGAGTTCACTCAATCATGCACACTGACATTCATTAATAGTCTAATAATTTAGAGTGGTCTGTTACAGCAGAATTAAATAGAACTACCTAAACACACACACAGATGGAAACAGGTGGAATGTGCCCACGACCCACTGTGCGGTAGTAGTACAAACCAGTGCGGTATCGAGTCAGCAACTTGATACTGAATTCTTATTTTCTCAGTTCTAACCTTAGGCTTGTGATAAAGTCTAATCATGACAGTATTTAAGAATGTCTATAGATTTAGGAAAAATAGACTGTTTATTTATCAGATTCTATTCCTGCTTCTTAGTACTGCTGGGTAGCTATTTTTAAAAATACCTTTGCTTAATCAGTATTCCTAGCCATAACCTATAACTTAGCCATAAGCTGTGATGTGGTGGTTTCTTTCTTAGGTTGTAAGCCAAATCTAAAATGGCAAACACAGGGAAAAAGCCAACATGGTATAATCATGCACTTAGGTTTAATTGATCTTCTCTGGACAAAACCAAAATATTCACTTTTTTTGTTTCCTTTTGTCTAAAGTAGTTATTAGATTAATTTCATTACATTTAAACTGTGCCCTTTGAAAAAGAGTGTATCCACTCAGTACTGATCTACTGACGTCCTTCTCTCTATAAATAGGTGGCCTGTGTACCTGTTATGTAGTTGAGGGGTATGAGGAAAGATAAAGATTGCAAGTTGGACACCATGGAACAAGTTTCGTATGGACAGAGATGTTGATTCCTTATTTGTAGCAATTAAAGGGCTGAGATGAACCCCTATTCATATGAATTATGTCTGTGTCGAAAAAAGTGAAAGGGTACACTCAGGGCAGAACAGAATGTGCTTGAGACCTTCTAAAAGAGAGCAAGGGCTGATTTTGTGTACTGAGACTTTCTGTGCTGTCATGGAGAGTTTAGTAAGGAGAACTGAGGGATTGGAATTTTTGCAGCAACAGGTGAGGAGCACAAGGAAATGAAAAGAAGATTTGCTTTTTTTGTTGTGATGGGCAGCATGCATGCGCTAGCATCCTGTCAGGATGGGTTCTGGTTCCTTACCTGGCCGGGAGGTCATGCCAGTGAGTGGGCACATTGGCTTCCCAGCAGGGATGGACGGAAGACTTTTACCTGGCCGGGAGGCCAGTAGGATGTCAGAATGAGAGAAAAAAAAACGAGCAGGGCTACATGCTAGGTGGCACCATCCATGGATGCTGCAGTGGTCTATGTTCCCTACTTTGTGGGGCTTCCTTTTGACCTGGGTCCAAGATAAAAAAAGCTGCTCAGTCTCATCCAGGTGATTTGGAGTTAGGTGGAAGAGGACAGCACTCACCTGGGAGAAGTGGAGGAAAAGAAGAGAGAATTGGAGTTGTGGTTGTGTTTATTAAGGATCCTTTGTAATGGTCATTGTCATTGTTTTTGCACCCAGTAATTATGTCTGTAAGGTTGTTTCTTGGGTTTGGGGTGCTGCAGCACCTCTTCTTGTCACACCGTGTTTTATCACTCGCTCCCAGCCTCATCTTTAAGAAATCTCAGTTACAGTACATTAGTAATTGGTTATAGTGTGCTTACCAAACCTATGACCTGAGGGTTAGAAATACACCTGAGCCAACTCTGTATGTCTCAATTGATGTTGAAAGTCCTTTTACTGACAAACTCATCATGAAAAAGACGCATTCTGAAATAAATAGGACTGTCTGTAAAAGAGCCATTCTGAAATGTGCCGTCGGAAAAGTCCCGTTTATTAATAAAAATCAAGTAAAAAAAAAAACAAAACAATTTTGAGATAAAATCTTCAATAATTAAATTTACTGAAACTAAATAAAACAGAAGAATTGTGTTTCATAAAAATTAGATGATTTGCATTTATTTTTAAGCTTCTTGTTATAATTTAATAACTCATGTACAGTATTTTGCTGCATTTTTTCATGTCCTAAATATTTTTTACATTTTTTCACAATTGAATGACACATTTCTGCACTTTCCAATTTGATTAATCATTTTGTAATTGTTTTTTTATTTACTTAATTTGGCTCAGATGGCATACCTTTGTTTCACTTCAAAGCACATTGATTTTGAATCTTTTCATAATGTTCTATGCCTGACATCATTCTTGTTTCAATGTAACATATTTCTAACTTGAAGCCTTCACATTTTGTAATCATCCATTGGAATATGTAGGTACTAAAAGTGTATGGATGGAAATTTCACTACTCCACACTCAGTTAATCACAGACTTTTGCCACAATATTTCATGACTTATGACAGAATACTAACACAACTATCAGTTAGCCTATTAATAGCTGTACATTTCAAAAAATTAAAGATGCTCAAAGCAACTAACAGACAAAGGAGATGGAAACTCTTCTTAGTGTAGTGGCGTAAGATATGTTCATTAAAGACACATGATGACAAATTGGCTGCTCTTGCCAAAACAAACTAAATGTTAAATTTTAGGTAATGACCTGTACTTGTATTTATTAAAAATTTATCAAAGTGTGGATGTGCATGCATATGTGAATCACAAACAATATCACAGTAGCAATACACAGGTGATCATAGAAGCAAACTGAGCTGTAGCTTCAAGCATATTATCCTGAAGATGAGCAGTGCTGCATGGGTGACTGACAGCGAAATGTCACACAGGTATGCTGAGTTCTGCACTCCACAAACCTCTGGAACATTTGCATTTCACTTTACAAGTCCTGGAAGATTCAAGATGGCAGGTGAAGGAGTATTGGATAAAGAGAGCCTTGCAGAAGATATGGGGTTGAGGCATGGAGCAAGACACAACACGCAAAAATAATCTGGAATTCTGGAAGGGTTAATGTGACTTCAGCAACAGAGCAAAAAAAAGTCCATGGTTAGTTTTGGTGTAACTGTTATTTTAAAATTGTTCACAAGTGAGGGAAGAATGAAGGCGAGAGATCTACAGGCGGTCTGTCGTGGTGAAAAACGAGCTGAGCCGTAGGCAAAGCTCTCAATTTACCAGTCGATCTACGTTCCTACCCTCACCTATTGTCATGAGCAATGGGTAGTGACCGAAAGAACGAGATCACAAATAAAAGTGGCTGAAATGCGTTTCCTCTGCAGGGTGCCTGGGCTTTCCCTTAAAGACAGGGTGAGAATCTTGGTCATCCAGGATGAGCAAAGCATAGAGCCACTGCTCCTTCGCATTGAGAGGAGTCAGGTGAGGTGGCTTGGGCATCTGATCAGGATGCCTCCTGGACACCTCCCAGGTGAGGTGTTCCAGCCACATCCAACCGGGAGGAGGCTCCGGGGAAGACCCAGGACATGCTGGATGGACCATAGACATAGAATTACTAGATGCTGCATGACCAGCAGCATCGTACGTCAACGTCCCCGCCATATTGCGAGTAGCAGTGCTGTTAAATGTTAAGAGCAATATTTTGTATTGTATTCAGTAGTGAACAGGGAGCCAGTGAAGTTGAGAGAGGGTAGGTGTAATATGTTCAGTGGATTTAGAACAGCAGGTTATTATCCTGGCAGCAGAATTTTAAAGAAGTTATAAGAGATGGATAAGTTTTTGTGGGATGCCAGATAAAATAGCATTACTGTAATCTATACGTGAGGTGACAATGGCATTAACCAGTACTTCAGTACTGTGTTGCGTAAGAACAGGACGAAGTCTAGAAATGTTTCAAAGATGGAAGAAGGCAGTGCGAGAAATGTTACTTATATGGGAGGAATTATTAAATAATAATATTATTATTTAATAATTGCATTATTAGTGTATAAATGGATATAAATAATTGCATTTAAATGATTCTCCAAAATCTGTTCTATGTAAACAATACTGTTTTAAATGTTATTGTTTTTTTCATCAGAAAACTCGGTTTCCACGTCTACCTATATTAGTTTAAATGGCACTTTTGGCCAATAGGGCGGACGCGCTGACGAATCATTTCGACTGGGCAACACAGTGAATGCGACGTCTACCTATATATGTCTATGGGATGGATTATGTCTCCCGGCTGGCCTGGGAACACCTCGGGATTCCCCCGGAAGAGCTAGAAGAAGTGGCCAGGGGGAGGGAAGTCTGGGCATCTCTGCTCACACTGCTGCCCTCGCAAACTGATCTTGGATAAGCAGAAGAGGATGGATGGATGTTATTTTAAAAGGTCTTTCCCATGGCCGTAACAGCAGGAAAGTGATTTGACTATGGATCATTCATTGTTAAATAAACGTGCTTGATTTCTGGTTTTAATTTCGTACGGGGTATACAGTATGTGTTTTAGCATTTTCATCACAGTGTTTGTTAAAGTAAAATTCTACATGGTACAGTATATATTAGTATATGTTGTAGCAAAGTGGCACCAGTTATATGCAACTTAGTACCATATCCTACCTTATTATGTTTTCATTCTTCTTCATCTTCTTCTACTTCTTTGAATGTTATTACTATTTTTATTAATATTAACTTTGTGGTGAAGTCTTAATGCTGATACAAGAAAACTACAGAGTCATCATGATTTCCAAGGAAACTGCAAAATGTCTTCGTGAGTACCATTTTGCAGCTTCTGCTGCCGTAACATAGCGATATCATTCATTCTCAAACATAACTACTTCTCATTTCCAACTCTGTGGTAGGACAAATTCTTACCCTATCCAGAGTTTTAGTGCAGTTCCTAGGAGTAATTCTGAGATACTTGATAAATACGAGCATTGATCTTCAAGTGTGTGTTCACATACTGTATAATGTGCATTTGACACTAGGAAAAAGTGTAAAAATCCCTTGTCATATGAAAATCAATCATTAATCTTTTTTCACCAAACCGTTATTTAGGTAAATGATATCATTTGTTCTATGTTGTGCTTTATACTTTTGCAATAGAGGGCTGCTACACCTGGAAATGTGACTGAAGACAGTGGTATAAAATATATTAACATATTTTCAAATTTTGTACAGTTTTCAAACTGCTGAAGACTCTTTGAAGTCTTTTCTAGTATAGATGCAGTATGAAGCTAACACTCTGGCAGTTTGGTGCTGTGCTCAGATTTTGAAAATCTCAAAAATCATCTTTTTTTTTATCCAGTGTCAGAACATTACAGCACATTTCAATTAGTTAGTGATGTAGTGGGTGTGTGAGTGAGCTCTATGATGAACTGACACCCAATAATGTCAAATTGAGCTCTGTTTAAACATAATTGTGAGAGGAATTAAGCAGGCTATGTTATGTCAGGTGTATTTTAATTGATACTTTTTTAGAACATGGACAACAGTGAAGCCATCATTTCCAGAGTGGGTGTATAGCATGTTTAAAATTTCCCCAAATGGCCTTTCAGGGCTCTACTGACAAACATAATAACAACTAAATTGTGCATCCTTCCTATTCATACTCTTGTTGCTCTGGATATGGTATGGTGTTTAGAAAATTGTGGACAATAAGGCAAAACTGGCACAAGGAATTGATTGTTGCACCAAATTTAAGAACTTATCACTCAGCTCATTCCAGAATATCTTTTCTTATAATGATTTAACATCTGCATCACTCTTGCAGAGACTGAAATTGAAAGAAGGTGTTAGCATCAATTTCCTTCCACTGATGAACAGTGAGATATGTAGAGACACCTCTTCACATAAATTATTTCTTTTTGTCAACAGCTTCTAAATGGAATTTCATCCTTGACCGTATGTAAATTTAAGTATCACTGTTTGCTTCATGGGCGGCACGGTGGTAGCGCTGCTGCCTCACAGTAAGGAGACCCAGGTTCGCTTCCCGGGTCCTCCCTGCATGGAGTTTGCATGTTCTCCCTGTGTCTGCGTGGGTTTCCTCCCATAGTCCAAAGACATGCAGGTTAGGTGCATTGACGATCCTAAATTGTTCTGTGCGTGTGCCATGCGGTGGGCTGGCACCCTGCCTGGGGATTTGTTCCTGCCCTGTGTTAGCTGGGATTGGCTCCAGCAGACCCCTGTGTTAGGTGATAGTGGGTTGGATAATGACTGTTTGCTTCATTTTTATATACACAGTACTGAGCCTGAGATACACAGAGGGCTCCAGAATTATCTGCACCCTTGAGATACTAAGCTATATTTTAAAGTGTATGCAAAATGTGGCACATAAAAATAGGGAAACCTTCATGCTTGAGCCCATCCCTATCTGTATAGATTTTGCATGTTCTCCCCATGTCTGCAGGCAAAGGTAATTGGTGAGTTGAAAGCGGTCCAGTGTGAGAGTGGCCTGATGTTACCAGAAATTAGATTAAGCAGGATTGAAAAACAATGGATGGAGCTTTTAAATGAATAATACTTTATTCTTGATAAACATAAGTATCAAAATAATTGCATCTCCTTTGTCTGGAAATTGATGCAACCTCCATTGGCACAAATGACTGGACAAAGCCATTAATTAGGTTGAAAGCCACACTCAGAGGGCCTCTGGGACCATTCCTCAATGCAGAGTAAGATTTTCCATTCTTGTTGGGTACCTTCATGAATTCAGACCATATGCTTTCACTCATGTATTCCTGACAATAAATTTAAGCTCAGACTTAAAGTTGAGTTTTAAGTTTGAGTTTTAAACAGAGATTGGTATTGCAATATGTTAGTTTTGTATTCAGTAACTGAATACAAAACATTTGTAGCTTTCTGGAACTGACAGAAAGGCTTTTCCAATAGAATAATATAATACAAAGTAGAGTCCATGGTGTCTTATGTCTTTAACATGTATCCTAATATGAGTGCCAGAAGAATGTCCTACAATATCAATGCTTCACTTCTGTAGTTCACCATTATTAGTACAGTAAGAGGTTCTGGTCTCCTCTGATGGCAAAGATGGATGTTATGAGTAATCAAAGAGTTGTTTTTGTCTGTCCAAGTATAAGGACTAAGTTCCACTCAAGGCTCTAACATTAGTATGAAAACTCTTAACTATGTTCTTTATTTCTTCTTGCAAGTGGGAACATTATTCTGGCAGTTATAACATCTATTTATACTGTAACACATTTTTGTACAGGTGAAAGTGCTTCCAAATAGTAAAAGAAAAAATACAATTACAAAAATGAATAGAAGCTCAAAATAGCTTATTGTCATGGTTATAGTATCTATTCTTAACTTTCGAGAACTGTAGTTCCCCAGCCTTGAGCCTTTACTGTCTACCTGACTATGTGTCAGGATGATGTGCATTTTTTGGATGTTTCCCCAATGGTGAAGAGCGATGCTTAAAATATGATGTATTTTGCTGCATCTATTGTGAAGATCAACAACCACATGTTTGTTTTTAATTTGTCATCTGCTTTCCACCTTGGTAGTAGGCACAAAAATGTTTCCCAAGTGTATTACCACATTTTTTTATTCTTTTGAGAAATGAGAAATGGAAAAAATGTTACTTGGCACTTAAGCAGATCTGCATTTACACTTATTGTATTTCTTTAAAGAAACATTGTGAGTCAGATTATTATGATACACATTTTAAAAGTATCCATGTTTCCGCAATTGAACCTACTGTATATACAGATAATACACTTTAATGTGATGGTCAGCTAGAGTCTGTCATTGATCTGCTAACACACTTTTTAAATGTATTTTTTTTTTTTACTTTTTCTAATATGTATCATTTTCCATTGCTTTGTACATTCAATGTAAATCATTATTTGTTTTGTTTATTTTACAAGGTGTTTTGGTCATTTATCAGTACTTCTTGAGCCCATTACATTAGATGAGATTAAATTAGATTAGATTAGATAAACATTTATTAATCCCAAGGAGAAATTTAGATGTGTACTGCATCAGAAACATACGAAACAAAGAAACAGTCTTACAGAACAAATAATACAATCATTCAGTAGATAGATATATAAATATATGATAAATTGTATATCTAAATGTGTAGAAATAGCAAATTAAAGAGTATAAGTATTTAGTATTGGGCATTGGGAGGAAGCACTGAATTGCCTGATAGCGCCAGGAAGAAAAAATGAACAGTGGCACTTCTCAGCACACTCCGTCCAATTTTAAAAACTTTCCACAAACACTTCCAACTTTTCCAGGGTTACAGTGATGGAGCAGGCTTTCCTGAGTTTTTTTTTTTGGCCTTTTTGTGTTGTTCAAACTCAAGTTACATCTCCAGGAGCCAACAGCATAAAACAATACATTGACTTCTACAGACCGATACAACATCTCCAGCAACTTGCTTCTTACATCAAAGGACCTGAGTCTCTTTAAGAAGTACTTTTTCTACAGTGTGATTATGTCGTCAGACCTTTCCAGTTTGCTTTTTATGTGAACCCCCAGGTATTTGTAGCTCTACATCTACTTGCACATCCTCTCCTTGAATGGTGGCTGGTCTCAGATGCTCTTTGGTCCACCACCAACTCTTGTCATGCTGATGTTGAGCTGCAGGTGGTTCCCCTTGCACCACAAGACCAGCTCCTTCACAGGCCTCCTGTACTCCTACTCACCTCCATTATTAACGCAACCTATGATGGAGGAGTTATCTGAGAATTTCTGAAGATGGCAAATGCTGGTATTATACTGGAAGTCTTCTGTTTAGAAGGTGAACAGGAAAGGAGACAGTATTACACACCACCATTTCTAATCCCACTGCAAAGGTCATGAAATTTAGAGTTAGATCAGTGTTTCCCAAATTCGGTAATGGGGAACCCCTGTGGCTGCAGGTTTTTGTTCCAACCACATTCCTAATCAGTGACACTGAGCTTGTTTAATTATCTGGTATTTTGTTTTCTTTTATTTGACATTCAGAAAAGCACAGCAGCATGATTTTTATATTTATAAGGCATTTATAAATATTTCTGCTTTTGCTATCGATTTAAATGCTTAACTCTCTTTTGTTGATTTCATTATATTTTGCCCTTTCTCTGTGCAGTTTTTCCCCTTTCGTTGTATCTTATTAATGACATTTTAAAACGAGCAGATCAGACACACCCAGGCAAACAACACTGAATAATCAAAGGCTACAACTACTTTAGAGTCAGACCCACTAATTAGTAAATAATGGATTAATTAAACAATTAGAACACCTCGCAAAGTAGAATGAAAATCAAGATGAAAATATTGTTAAAAAGAAAAAAATACATTATTCCTATATACAGTAACTGCTTGGTACATTTTAATATATTTTTTTTAGCAAACTTAGCTTTCTAATTTCTATATTGTTCCTTAAACACAGAACTTTGGAAATATCAATTCACTTAGTTAGCCCAGGAGTTCAATTAAAAACAGAAGCTGCTTGGGACAAAAACCTGCAGCCACAGGGGTTCCCAGGACCGAGTTTGGGAAACACTAAGTTAGATGCATAAAATATTGTAGGGTAAAGCATGCACCAAAACATAACAAAATATCTTAGTGTTCTTGGAAATATATTTTAGTGGTCCTTGTGGTCCTGTTTTTATAAGATGCAAGCAAATAAGTGAGAGTAATTCAGAAAAGAGAAAATGTTTAAATAGTGTACAGTGCAGGAGATGGCTTGAGAAATGTACACCAACATGATTCCATAGCTCCTTTTCACCACATCTTACAGGTTTCAGTTAATAATATGAGAAAGAAACTGGTCAGACAAAATTGTGCAGCTCAGCTTATTTCTTAGCTTCAAGACAAATAAAAACAAGAACAGAAACTTTGATGTGTCTGATGTGTTTTATGCTGGCAGTTTTGAAGACAGACTGGGAAAAGAGGAACTTTTCAGTTTATTAACCTCCAGAATGTATTTCATGGAAGCAAATACAACAGCAGTAAGTCTAAATTGTGTTAGCTGACAGAACTGCTGGAGTGTGTTGGGGTGACAGGGTCAGCCTTTGAAATTTACAATGTGATAATTGAATATTGATTTTATTTCTTGAGTATAGGGCTACATCTTTTGGGTGCAGCTATTTTAGCTGAATAGGTTTTCGATTTAAGATAACTTTGCTGAAATTTCATCTCCCTTTTAAAAATATACCATATATTTTTGTTTGATAGGAAAATGTAATTCCAATCATTTATGCTTTTAAGAATTTAGTAAAACTAATATATGTATAGATACTGTGTATATATATATATATATATATATATATATATATATATATATATATATATATATATATATAATGTATATAAGGCAGCCTTTGTTGGGCCTCTGAAAGGTGAACTGAAATCATGTTTTTCTTCCCATAATGTAGTAGGAGTGATGGGATTGCTGACTGAGGTATTTTATCTCTTTTTTGTTTAGTTCACTTTTATAGTTAAATTGTCTTCCTAAGAACAGTAGCTTTTTAAAAGTATGAAGCGTGACTAATATAAAATGAATTTTATGGAAACTTATCTTTATTTAATCGTGTCAAGATTGCCTTTATCTTGACAGCAAAAGACATTAAAAAAGCATATCAGGAGAGTAGACAAGAGCCCAAATCTAATTGAACAAATTAGGATGTGATCATAAACCACACACATCTTCAGCAGGACCTCTTTCCTCTGGTCTGGTCTGTTTTTTTGTTTTTCAATATAGCTGGCTGTCCATTTTTTACATTATATCTTTGTTGCACTGACAGTGTGACAGTGTGTACTGTCTGTTATTTATGTCACTTGTTGCACTGTATCAGTTTTGTGACTTGCAGCTGTAAGCAATATGGCTACAGCCATATTCAAAACATAACAGTTTTGTAAAAATCAAAATAATAACATATAACAAATATTGTAATCATAGCATCAAAAATATATCACAACCTTGGTAATGTCTCATTGTTCTCATATAGTGTTAATATGTATATATGTATGTTGTGATAAGGCCACTGGACTGACACCAGAGGCATGGATAAAATAAACACAAAAGATTTATTTTTTTCTTCAGCTGTGGGACACGTCTTCCCTGTGTCCCACTGGCCCTAACACAGTCCCAAAAATACCCCAAAGTAAATCACACCCCAAATCACACACTTCTCTTCCTCCACTCCTCCTCCTCCCGACTCTGGCACCCTGAGTAGTGGCAGCAGGCTCCCTTTTTACTCCACCCGGAAGTGCTTCAGGTGGTAATTAATCTCAATTAGACTGCACTTCCGGGTTGGTGCATTGCCGCCTATACGGGCTCAGGAAACCTTGCAGCTCCCCCTGGCGGTGGCCAATGAGCCCAACCAGGATTAGCTCCGGTGTTCCATGCTATGGGCCCCGATGCAACCCAGTGGGATGCCACCAAGTGTTCCGGGGACATAGAGTGCATCACATGGCTGCTCCCCTGGATCCAGTGTTGAAGGGGTATCCCAGCCAGGCATCGGTGATGGCCGTCTGCCACAATGTATATATATATATATATATATATATATATATATCATTCAGCATATGATGTCATAGTGATTACCCCTAAAAAGGAACTGGAGTACAGTTCACGAAGTTAGTTCTCCTGATTTATACTCCCAAAATTTATTTAAAAACTGAATCGAGTTTTGCATTTTTTTGTTTGTACTTCTATTTTTCTTTTCTTACTTTCTTGTATGCGAAGTATAGGGAAAGTATTGTAATCATTCAAAGATTTGATCTTGAGATTTTGATGAATTTCAACGTTTTAGGTCTCCCCGAGTCTGAAAATTCCATTTTGGAATTATGTCTGTGTGTCTGTGTGTGTAAACATGATCACTTGAGTACGCTTTCACTTAGGTCAACCAAATGTTGCATACAAGTATTAGGTAGCAAACTTAGATTTCTATCAACTTTTGAGGTATTTCCGTTAACTAGAAGTAGAACTTTACCTTTTATTCATGCAGCTGAGTCAGATTTATTCAACTTTATTTTTATAATAATTGTTCAATATATTATCAATTTGATTTGATTGTTGTTGATGGTTCTTTATATATAATATTATAGTCGTTGTCTTGCGGTTTACTCCTCAAATATTCATCCCCATATCTGAGTGATATATGAGAAAGTCTAGGGGAGACCACTCCTGATTTGTTGTAAGTAAATGGTTGTATCTGTTAAAAAAATTAAAAAAAAAACTGTGCTTTCTAGTATTATACAGTATACTGTACTTATATTTGCATCTTTTTGCTTTTTCTGGAGCTTTTCAATACATATGTTTGACTGTGTTTTCAGCATTGCAGTGACTTCTTTTGCTCATTAGAAGCTAGTTTATATAAGCAGCTGTTCCTGTATGGGCAGGTTAGCAAAGCAATACATTACGGACTCTACCATAAGGTTTGCGTATGGTTCCTTTATCTGACAAATATTAAATACTGTTATTTCCACTTTGTACTATATATTATTAACATTATCTACCTGTCACTGCTAACACCTAGGAAACTTTGTCCCTATAAGAGAATGAACATTCAGGGACCTGCTTTGAAGGTCTACTGAGGGATGAGATTGATCTGGAAAGCTTGGTAACTTTGTACTGTGAAAAATGCTTAATGAGAAATGTGTTCAGGTAAATTTTAGAGGCTTTTGCTTTCCCACATGTGTCAACTCTTCAATTTTTGTGGAATCTTGTGAAGCCATTAGTGTTAGGGAACCAACTGAAAACAGCCACTGCCTGTGAGGAAAAGATCAAGAAATGAAAAGAGAGTTGTTTAAAGAACAGGCAGAAAAAAGTCAATGATTTGTAAAAAAAGCAAACCGATATTCACAACATTGCAATGACGTCACATGTTCTGGCACCCACAATCATTTGGTATAGCTATTAGTACACATTAAGGCCGATACTGTAAGAAAAACCATAAAATAGTGCTACAAACAGCAGTAAATAACTAATTGGGTAGCACAATGGCATCCCAAAAATAATGATAGGAATAAATTACCTACAAAAAACACAGATATTGACCTGTAACTTATCTTACCCGGGGATCAAAATAATAAGATTCACAACAACCCGCACTATTGATAAAGATGGGGGGGACTGCCAGAATTATGAAACCACTTACTGACTCCACTATTGCTAATCAGTGAATACTGTCTTCTGAGGACAACAACCTGCATTTCTATCAAATTGCATCCAATGACATGTTGATGTAGATGTCAAGTGAAGCAGGACCTAACAAATACCTTCATTCACAAAGTATAAAATGTTTTTATTTGATTAGCACCCATTTGAACACAGTGGGCAGCAAAAAAATGCTGTCTTCCTTGAGGACCACTATTCTAACGACTTGCTTAACCAATTACAGTGGAAACTCTGCTTAATTTAATATTAACTCCACTTAATATTACACTTCCTTAACTGGTTGAACAGTTCAATTATCATGTAGCAGTTTTAAACAGTTAAACTGTTGTATCATGTTTTTAATGTTTCTGATTGTATTTTAATTGGGATGTGTTAGGTTTTTGTAATGCTTTCTTCTTTAGAATAGGTCTGCCCAAGCAGGGCCATTGGTTAAAATTAGCCCATTAGAACCATTCCTTTGGCCTACATGTCATCTTCTAAAAATATCATAAATATTAAATATTGCAGATGCTGCATATTATATATTTTTATTATGCCATTACCATGAACAGTTTTCTCAGCAATGCCCTTAAAGTTCACGACGGGTCTATATTCATGATCTAAATATTTAAAAAAGCAATTTGCCAAATTTTAAATTGTATAGAACACTGTAACATGCTGTGCAATTTATATTAAAAACATATATGAAATACTAACTACATTTATATAGCTCACATTTTATAGATTTAAAAAAAAATGAAGCTGGGAATATTATACATTTTCTGGAAAGAGATCAAGGTTTTAAATTGTTTTACAATTAAAGGCAAGTTGAAGTTGACTGATTTGCTATTAAAAGGTAGAAAATTAAAATTTGACATCCCTTATGAACTTTTAAAACAAATAATGTAAATAAATAAATTCCCCCCTTTTATTATTCTTTTTGTGTCCAAGAATCACTTGTGGGCATTTTACTCTAAAGTAAGAAGCACTCAAACCTCCAGTCCTCAAAGAAAGAAAGATAGATAGATAGATAGATAGATAGATAGATAGATAGATAGATAGATAGATAGATAGATAGATAGATAGATAGATAGATAGATACTTTATTAATCCCAAGGGGAAATTCACATACTCCAGCAGCAGTATACTGATACAAAGAAACAATATTAAATTAAATAGTAATAAAAATGAAAAAAATAAAAAAGCAGACAATAACTTTGAGTAATGTTAGCATTTACTCCCCCGGGTGGAATTGAAGAGTCGCATAGTGTGGGGGAGGAATGATCTCCTCAGTCTGTCAGTGGAGCAAGACAGTGAGAAATTCTGTCACTGAAGCTACTCCTCTGCCTGGAGATGACACTGTTCAGTGGATGCAGTGGATTCTTCATGATTGACAGGAGTTTGCTTAATGCCCGTCGCTCTGCCACAGATGTTAAACTGTCCAACTTTACTCCTACAATAGAGCCTGCCTTCTTAACAAGTTTGTCCAGGCGTGAGGCATCTTTCATCTTTATGCTGCCACCCCAGCACACCACCGCGTAGAAGAGGGCACTCGCCACAACCGTCTGGTAGAACATCTGCAGCATCTTACTGCAGATGTTGAAGGAGGCCAACCTTCTCAGAAAGTATAGTCTGCTCTGACCTTTCTTACATAGAGCATCAGTATTGGCAGTCCAGTCCAATTTGTCATCCAGCTGCATTCCCAGTGGTTTGTGCGCCTCTTTTTCTTCTTTACTATCACTGAGATTTTCTGAAAGGTACTGTACTCTTAAATTCATGTTACACACACTGTATCTTGGAGGCTCTCTTCAAGATGATGGACCGTGATGTTAGCGAGCTGCTCAATGGCTATATATTCAGGCTGACCTTTTTACTTTGGTATGTGCAACAGTGTCTTGCCATCTCATCCTTTCTCGTTCGGCATGAGTAAAACAGCTGCTACCTTTAAGTTGATGCTGAGATATCATGGATCTTGTTGTTTTTCAGCTAACTGTTTGTTACACCTGAATTGTGTATCCCACATTTGACATGTATCTGATTTGCCTGCTCAATGTACTTCACTTTCGGCAGCCGTTCTTTTTCTGTCAGCCATGGTTTAAGCACGCACAGCTGTTTTTTTTTCTGTCAGTTATGGTGTGTGCCCACATTGTTGCTGGCTGTGAGAAGGACCCAAGGCCTGATTACTTTGCTGGGCTAGCCTGCACCTCCAATTTTTTGCCACAGAAGTAGATATTGCATCATAAACTCTCGATTACAACCAAAATCAAGGCACAAGTCCTATTGGAGTTCTTCTGTGACAAATGGATAACCCTTAGCATTTTATATACTGTATATATACATTATTACCAAGGAACACTACCATGTTTACCTTTTCTGGCTTTCCACTTTGCGTTGAGTATTTTCTTTGGAAAATCACTTTACCTAAGAGTTCTCTGTTTAATTTCTAGGTTTCTTTGTATTCCACAACATGGATTGTTTTTCGTAATAAAACAAGTTTCTTTAGATACATTTGGTCTCAGCAAGGATTTTTGACAAAGTTTACATTTGGCCCTTGTTTGTTCAGCATCCTGTTTTTTGAAGTCAAAATGCAACCAAACGATTGACCTGACATTTTTTTAGATATCAGTTTATCTTCCTTTGAATCTGACTTATTCCTGCCTGGCTAGGGTTCAGCATAAATGTTCATCAGCAACAGCGTTTCCTCATGTCAGTGGTAGAATTTACCTCTAACAAGCCAGGAAGGTGACCCTCTGACATGCATGTGTAACATGATAAATTTTTTATATATCACCCAGCCTTAGTATTTTGTAGCAATGTACAACTTTCAGGTGAGGCCCTCATTCTTATCGCCTTGTTCTTAAAAAAATCTTAGTCTGTCCTGTATTTTATAAGTAACTAATGTCAAAGTGAATCAATGTTTATTCACCAATCACTACAGTTCTATTCAAGATGTGAACAATGGCATGTTTTGTGATTGTGAAACTTAAAACTCGCCCAGTTGTTAGTGACACTGTCAGTAACATTCTTGAGTGAGATTATGTTTGTTAGCCTTCTCTCTTGTTTGGTTGTCATTGTTGGTGTTACATTTATAACACATTATCTACAGAGCACTAAAAATGTAATCTGTGGTTTGAGTGGTTTTATAGGACCTTGTAGTTCTATGGAGCTGTGGTGGGTGTATCTTTAAATGCTATAAAAACTACAGCAGATAATTAGAAAATACTAAAAAAAACTATGTATACATACTGTATGAATTACAGTATTATATGTAGCATATGTAGGCCATCACGTTCGTATAGGTTTCAAGAAAATATCAACACCCAAATTAAAAGCAAGGTAACAAAATGCAGGAGTGTGCAAGACTGATTTTTTAATCCCACTTTCACAAAGAATGAGCACTAAAATTTTATCCCGTGCATCAATCCATCCATTATCCAACCCGCTATATCCTAACTACAGGGTCACGGGGGTCTGCTGGAGCCAATCAATGGCTGACATTTAAACATTAAAAAAATAAAGATATTCAGGATTCAGTTAAATCTGTGCTTTTTATTTTCTTAATGCCCGTTCACTTATTTTCAGTTCAGAATGTGTTTTCTGTGTAACTTCTGATTTTATTACTGAAGTATTAGTCTCTTTAAGATTTTCTTTCTAAAGTTCGCTATTGTTTTTAGAAATAGTTTATTTTTGTTTCTTTATTTTGAATTTGGAATATATTTTATATTAACAATTTTGTTTTGGGTAAGGTGTTTGCCATTTGTTGTTGTCAGTTTGGAAAAAAATCAGAGTCTAAAGAGAAATCTGCTGTTTTAGCCTGATATTCAACTCACAGGTATTTGTTCAGTTGCTACTTTGAACTGTTTTCATTGGTGGTTGTGTGTTGAGTTCCATTACTGTCTGGAAACTGATGACTCAGACAGCAATTTTATATTACTGAAAAATCGACTAAGTTGTTACTTTTAATATTTGGAGTGGTTTCTCTGACAATTCTATGTTTTATTTATCGTGTAGTATAATATGTTGTGTTGATTGTATAGTTAGAAGAAGTTTTTCTCTGCAATTTATTTGTACACAATATGTACATGAAAGTATTTTTTTTCATTTCTATATATATTTATACTCATTTCTTTTTCATGTACTGTTGTGAGGAGTCAAGCAAAATTACACCTTTTATTGGCTAACTAAAAAGATTATAATATGCAAGCTTTCGAGGAAACTCAGGCCCCTTCTTCAGCAAGATGTACACTCGCCTAAAGGATTATTAGGAACACCTGTTCAATTTCTCATTAATGCAATTATCTAATCAACCAATCACATGGCAGTTGCTTCAATGCATTCAGGGGTGTGGTCCTGGTCAAGACAATCTCCTGAACTCCAAACTGAATGTCAGAATGGGAAAGAAAGATGATTTAAGCAATTTTGAGCATGGCATGGTTGTTGGTGCCAGACGAGCCGGTCTGAGTATTTCACAATCTGCTCAGTTACTGGGATTTTCACGCACAACCATTTCTAGGGTTTACAAAGAATGGTGTGAAAAGGGAAAAACATCCAGTATGCGGCAGTCCTGTGGACGAAAATGCCTTGTTGATGCTAGAGGTCAGAGGAGAATGGGCCGACTGATTCAAGCTGATAGAAGAGCAACTTTCACTGAAACAACTACTCGTTACAACCGAGGTATGCAGCAAAGTATTTGTGAAGCCACAACATGCACAACCTTGAGGCGGATGGGCTACAACAGCAGAAGACCCCACCGGGTACCACTCATCTCCACTACAAATAGGAAAAAGAGGCTACAATTTGCACGAGCTCACCAAAATTGGACAGCTGAAGACTTGAAAAATGTTGCCTGGTCTGATGAGTCTCGATTTCTGTTGAGACATTCAAATGGTAGAGTCAGAATTTGGCGTAAACAGAATGAGAACATGGATCCATCATGCCTTGTTACCACTGTGCAGGCTGGTGGTGGTGGTGTAATGGTGTGGGGATGTTTTCTTGGCACACTTTAGGCCCCTTAGTGCCAATTGGGCATCGTTTAAATGCCACGGGCTACCTGAGCATTGTTTCTGACCATGTCCATCCCTTCATGACCACCATGTACCCATCCTCTGATGGCTACTTCCAGCAGGATAATGCACCATGTCACAAAGCTCGAATAATTTCAAATTGGTTTCTTGAACATGACAATGAGTTCACTGTACTAAAATGGCCCCACAGTCACCAGATCTCAACCCAATTGAGCATCTTTGGGATGTGGTGGAACGGGAGCTTCGTGCCCTGGATGTGCATCCCACAAATCTCCATCAACTAACTGCAAGATGCTATCCTATCAATATGGGCCAACATTTCTAAAGAATGCTTTCAGCACCTTGTTGAATCAATGCCATGTAGAATTAAGGCAGTTCTGAAGGTGAAAGGGGGTCAAACACCGTATTAGTATGGTGTTCCTAATAATCCTTTAGGTGAGTGTATTATTATAAGACATACAGTATGTCCAGCACATTGCACAGTACAGTAAACAGAGTGAGGTTAAAAGAAAATATAATAATTACATGCCTCAAACTACACAATGTTGCACACTAAAACACCACACAATTTATACACAAAAAATATAAATGTACTTGTATATATCTTTAATTTTGTATTAATACAAAAGAGAAAAATATAATTCTGCTTCTAAACATCATCTGTTGTAGGTATACCAACTACCCAGTCCCATTACAGACTTTCTACAAAATGCTACCAGGCAGGCAAACTTTCATAATACTACATAATACGAAGGAGGCCTAAAACACAGAGTTCATCGTTGACAACAGTAGTCAGTGCATTCCAATCCCTTTTCCAAGATAAATAAAATTACACGCAGGGCTACTGCAGAACATAGTGAAGTAGAAAAAAAGTATGGAAAAAACAGTGAAATGACTGCAGTAGTTATGAAAAAGAAATGTGAAAGCTTGCTCATTCAGTGTAAGAAGAATGTGCTATGCTAAAATATTCTGTCTTCAGCCTTGATTTAAATATCAAGACTGATGGGACCTCTTTAATCTTGTCACGTAGATCAATTCAGAGTTTGGGGGCCTTAAAGCTCTAGTCTATCCTGTTTACAATAGTTTTGGGACTTGTCTTGGGAATTTTTAAAAGGCCAACATATTGAGATTGCTTAGAGTGCCCTGGAGTATACGTGGTAATCCATTTTGTAAGGTAAAAGGAACATAAGCTGTTTGCAACTTTAACAACACTTTATAGGTCAAAATATACGTTAAAAAGTAGAAGCCAATGTAATGAAGTTGTATTGTTGAACTTGTTCATTCAAATTGTGATCTTTGCTGCCATGTTTTGAATGAATCAACTGAAAGATAGTAAACAAAGAATTTAAACAGCCTGACTGTAAAGTAAATTCACAAATGAGTGAACTAGTTTCACAAGATTTCATATGTTGAAAAGTCAACTTCATGTCACAAAATGATATAAAAAAAGCAGGTGCTAGTCTGGAAATGTGATGGCTAATTCTTAATGTAGTATCAGTGATGTTTGCATTACCTATTTGAATATTAGCTATTCACTGAAAAGTACTTTTGTATTTCCTAAATTTAATTTTCACTCAAACATGGTTCACGTTACTTGAGGTAGGGTATCATTTCGGTTTAAATGAAGACAACAGTTGCAAGTTATCAGCATAACAATAAAAGTTAATATTATGTTAATAAATTACATCTCTTAGCAGTAACATTTAAAGAAATAAAATTGACCCTAGCATTGATTCCTGAGAAATATGTTACTGCAGACAACAGTGAGTGAGAACTTTCTTCACATTTTTTCATGTGCTAAAAAGGATTTATTGTTACTTGAGTTTATGGCCTGATGGTCTGTGGGAGATTTGTGTCTTTAATTATTATATATGCTTCACACAGGTAATAACATTATAGGTTTGCTTGCTATAACTCAGCTTTTGCTGAAATGTATATCCAAATTTTCATTTCCAGTTTATATAATATTTAATCCTGAGGCTAATTATGTTTACAAATGATACAGGTAGCAATATTTTGGTTTTAGAGACTTTGAATGTTTTGCTACTTTAGCAGCCTTTTTACTGTTGCAAATTTTTGTCTTCACATGGATTGTGCCTTGTATTAGGTGATGAGGAAGAAAGCATAAAATACTCTTTTAGATATTTTATATTAATCTTTTTTTTTTAAACCAGTACCGCTTTCAAAAGTGATATTTTTAGATACATCATGCTGTTAACTTCAGTGGCTTTCAAGGCCACTATGTGTACCTTATAATTAGTCCCTAGTTGAATAATTAGTCACGTGTGTGTATGATGTTTTACATACATAGACAAGTATGGGAAAACCTGATGAAATACAGCTTGGCAACTTGATGATTGGAGGGCAAAATATGAACATTCAGTGTTATTTCTGACACATTTTGAGAATCAGACTAATTATAGACATTGGGCAATAGCAAAGTATTCAAAATTGATCATTATGGATAATATTTTTATTTAAATAACATTCTGTCATTCCACCTTTGAGTATTTAACAATAATGCAATTTAAATTGTTGCAGTAGAAATGAAAAAGCATAGATCAGAACAAAATACAAAAAAACAAAAGCTTAGATTATCCAAATGTAATGGAGCATAAAGTGGCGCATATCTTAACATTCTTTAAAATTGTATTATTATTGTATATATTGTCATATTTGTATACATGTTTTGGCCATGTCACATCTAAGATGTGATTTGCTTAGCCTGGAAGTGATGTCTTTGTAGAAAATACAAATATATATAGTACTATAAGCCCCCAGTTTGGAAACAAATAATAAAAGAAAATAGACCATTACCCCAAGGAAAGTGGGTCTCGTATTGATTAAGGATATCTGTGGCAGCTTGTAGTTGAACTCTTACTGCACTCCACTCATAGGGCAAATCTTTATGTAGTTTATTATTAGGAATAACTGGTAATTTGATCATTAACATAAAGACTGTGCCCCACTGTAGAATGCATAGTGATCATTTTATTTGTGTGTGCTGTGAAGCCTGAACGCCTAAGACCACCTTCTAATAATTAGCCATACTTATTTAAAAAATTTTAATTCTTAGATAAGTACTCTAACTTCATGAGCAATGCGTGATGCTCCATGCCCACAGCCATGGGCCTCATCCATTTACCAGAGTGTATTATATTTTCGTAACTGAGGTACAAATGTACATATTTACATTTACTTGATGCCTTTTTTTAAGGTGACTTGCAACAGTTATGATACATGGTTACAATCCTTTTGGATTTCCAATTGAAGCACAGGAAGGTCACATGACTCATGGTCACACACTGTCAGTAGTGGGATTTAAATGCACAAACTCAGGGCTTGAAGTCCAAAGACATAACCACTATACCACACTGCTTTTATTTACACTAAGAAGGCAAACAATGTTCAAAAGTAGAATGAAATACAAATTCAATAAAAAGTGAAAAAGAAAAAAAAATCCAATATTTAAGAGATAAAATTAATAAGAACGAGTTTTTGCCCCAACTCATCCTGCACTGCTTCTCTCTTTTGTCTGTCTCCAATGCTCACCCTCCAGGACTGAGACACTGAGGAACATAGTCCTCTTTCCAGCCCTTTTCTTGAGCCACTTCGGTTGGCACTTGCTGGGATCCACTAAATCTGGCTCCCTCTTCCTGTCACCTGTCATGGAATGTCCAGAGCCCACTATTGTCCCTGTTCCTCTTGCCCAATAGATTTGTCCACCCCAGAACAACACCCCATTCACTCCACCACAGGTATCTTTGATTGGTCCCCTTCCTCTCTCACACACTAAAATATCTGCCCAATTCTGCTCTCTCTCTTTTTCTCTCTCTGTCTCTTTCCCTTGTTTTCCATTGTCGTCTTTTTTTTTTTTTAGATAGATAGATAGATACTTTATTAATCCCCAAGGGAAAATTCACATACTCCAGCAGCAGCATACCAATAAAAACAATATTAATTAAAGAGTGAAAATGCAGCGCAAGTTAAAAAAATGCAAGGTGGAGAGTGCAAGGCAGGTATAACTGACAATAACTTTGTATAATGTTAACATTTACCCCCCCGGGTGGAATTGAAGAGTCGCATAGTGTGAGGAAGGAACGATCTCCTTAGTCTGTCAGTGGAGCAGGACAGTGACAGCAGTCTGTCGCTGAAGCTGCTCCTCTGCCTGGAGATGATACTGTTCAGTGGATGCAGTGGATTCTCCATGATTGACAGAAGCCTGCTCAGCGCCCGTTGCTCTGCCACGGATGTCAAACTGTCTAACTCTGTGCCTACAATAGAGCCTGCCTTCCTCACTAGTTTGTCCAGGTGTGAGGTGTCCCTCTTCTTTATGCTGCCTCCCTAGTACACCACTGCGTAGAAGAGGGCGCTTGCCACAACCATCTGATAGAACATCTGCAGCATCTTATTGCAGATGTTGAAGGACGCCAGCATTCTAAGGAAGTATAGTCTATAGGAAGTATATTTTTCATCATATTATTCATCATCACACGGGTCCTAATCCATTTGGTTCGTCGTGTGGTCCATGAGACAACACGCCATAACCAGTGCATGTTCACAACCTCTCTCTCTCTTCCCTAATCTACTCAGACCTTTTATATGCTTGTGAGTATGAGTGCTTCCTTAAATATGATCCACTTAGCATTAATGAGGGACTGCTGTGCCAGTCACTTTCATGCATGTGAACCACGTTTTGGTTCCGTGACTACCTGTCTCTCTTCCACACACCTACATTCATGAAATTAGAGCCTCACTTTTTTAAAAAAACCTTTCCAATCCAGCACGAACTCCTGACAAACCATGCCACATAATGTTCAGTGGAATCCTTCTCTCCATTTATATTTTAGCAGAACATATTCTTTATATAAAAAAGAGCAGTACATATTGTCACCTCGGTTTGTATTTAATGAAACAAAATGATTTGAATATGAGGTGCCCTGGCAATAAGGGAGGGCATATGAGTGTTAAATCTATGTTCTTTAAATTTATTAAAAAAATAAATTTGAAGAACCTGAGCCTGTCTGATCTCAATTTAATGAATGCATCTGCTCCCATTTGGCTAAAGCTCTTCCAATCTTGATCTCTAATGGGGTCCAGTAAAGCTATACAGATGTGTGATGACAGAAAAAGGAAAAGCTCTTCTTGTTACCCAACTTGTTACTCTGTTTACACTGCTGATCCTTTGCCCAGAACCTACCCACATGATTTGCAGTTGGCAGGATGTGACAGCTGATAGATGAAAATATCCCCTTGGATTTAAAGAGTCACACTGAATCACCACATATTTGATAATTCTAATTGACACCTGCTCCCTTTCAGTGGCTAATAAAGGCTTACATTTTGAAATTGCCATCTGATATCTTCTTTTCTTCATCCCACATTAGGCAAAGCTCCCTAACAAGCCAACTACTTCACAATGGCAAATTATTTAATTGCTTGCAGAAATATGCATAACTGATACCAAATAACCTCAGTTGTCTATGATTTTCTGTATAAGGCTATAATTTGATCTAAGCCGAGAAAGGGAAGTCCTCTCCAAGCCAGCATTCACCTCTTTATGAAATATATTTTATTTAACCCTTTCTGAAAAACATCAGGTTACTAAGGACTACCTTAGAGTATTAAACATCAATGACTATCTAATAGGAAGATAAACAGGACAGACAACACAATGGAAGACTGGAAAAAAACAGGTCAGCCTACACCTAAGAATGCAGAGATAGGGAAGCTGCTAGTTAGGTTAAAGATGGAAAGAAACTAGTTAGTTACCAAAAAGACCGGATTTGCTAGCTGCACAGAGAAAACAGCTGCTGCTTTGGCTGATGGTCAGCAGCTGAAAAGACAAACAGGAACACAGTCAACTTGTACATAACCACTGACTTTTTTCAGATGTACAGTAGTTGGACTATAATGAAATGAGCCTGCTATAAAGAAGTTATTATTATGAACAGTCACTTGAGCTAATTTATACTTAAGACGCTCCACTGCCTAAGACAGATGTTTCTCCAGTCTACTCAGAATGTAGACCTATGGTCACACTATGGGAGCCCAACGAGGACATGCTTTGAAAGGAGAGCCACCCAAATGAAGAGAACTTGGTTACACGGAGACATTGCCTTTCAGGATGCCTGATTAAGCTGCCATGTTGTATGAAATGATTGGCTTGACAGATGTGGACTGATGTTATTCAGCATGTAAGAGATGAGTTCTCAGGGGCCAGATGGCTGCTGGTGGGTTAGATATGGCTGTTCATTTTGACTCGCAGATTGATTCAAAGAAACTGGACAAGTACCACTAATGTTCAGTAAGATATGGACATTTTTCGTAAAGTGTAATCATAAAAAATAAGTCACAGCAAATGCAAAGAGACAGATGACCGTCTACACTGAAACAAAACTAAGCCAAATCCAGTATTACATTTGCTCTGAAATGGGGAGACCATGTTTAAAAAGTGTTGTCATATCTACATGGTGTGTCTGATATGTATGCAGATACCCTTAAATTAAAGTGCGCATTAATCATGTCTGAATTGTTTCATTTGTAATTTTGAACTTTGTAGAAGTGGGGTAAATCAAGGGAAAAACATGTCTTGTCTCAAACATTATGCAGGGCACTGTAATAGTGAATTAAAAATAAAAAAATAATCAGCTTGGCAGTTCTTAGAGCTGCTGAAGATGACAGTAAAAGTTTTGAAGCAGAGTGAAGTTGCATCACAAATCTGTTCTGATGTCACTGCTGTTCATTATAGTCATTGAGATGGTGACCAGAGGCAGTGCTGCTTGAAGCCCATTTGGAGCTCTAGTCAGGGTGAATAGACATCACCTCTCGTTGTCTATAGTGGGTAGTCAGTATTATTAGACTTCTATGACCTATGGGGGGGTGTACCCCTCAGTATCCGGAGAACGTGCTGCTTCAGTAGCATCCCTTTGTTTATATACTGTGGACTTTAAGGAGTGTGTGCCCCTTGGTGTATGGAGCATGCACACTTTAACTTTCATAAACAGCACCCAGCGGGTAATAGCGCCAATTCAGTGTCATCAGAGTTCAATGACCCTGTCTTGCTCGATGTCTGGAGCATTTTGCCCCTTAACTTTAATAAATGGCGCCCTAGGTGGCTGCCTGTGTCCTTAATGGATTGACCAGCTTTGACCAGAGGTATGTAAGCAAATATCATGGGTGGTTTTGTATGCCAGTTGTGGAAGGTCTTGAAATTGTAGCTATTGAATAGGATGTTGGAAAGATAAGGATGATGGTTTGAAATAATGGGGTAAGAGATACAGAACAGTTGGTTGCATGGCCATGCAAAGTAAAAAGAAACTCTGCTTAGTGCATAGGCTGTTTACACCCGAGTCCATTGAAGATGTAGTGAAATGAGGGACAGTCTGTAGTGGCTGATTGATTGCAGAAAG
Source organism: Polypterus senegalus (assembly GCF_016835505.1). Taxonomy (NCBI): domain Eukaryota; kingdom Metazoa; phylum Chordata; class Cladistia; order Polypteriformes; family Polypteridae; genus Polypterus; species Polypterus senegalus. The sequence continues at coordinate 97,162,254 of NC_053162.1, forward strand.
TATGTAACAGGAGTACTTATTAGCAAAGGAAAAAGTAGAAAAGTTAACCTACTGGATATACCATCAGTTCTGATTTTTTTTTTTCAAGTGCAAGATATTCATGTAAGATGTTGTGAGGGTTATTTCTTTTCATCATTAATTAATGTAAAAATATCTGAACTCAGGGTGGCACGGTGGCGCAGTGGTAGCACTGCTGCCTCGCAGTTAGGAGACCCGGGTTCGCTTCCCGGGTCCTCCCTGTGTGGAGTTTGCATGTTCTCCCCGTGTCTGCGTGGGTTTCCTCCCACAATCCAAAGACATGCAGGTTAGGTGGATTGACGATTCTAAATTGGCCCTAGTGGGTGTGTTTGTTTGTGTCCTGCGGTGGGTTGGCACCCTGCCTGGGATTGGTTCCTGCCTTGTGCCCTGTGTTGGCTGGGATTGGCTCCAGCAGACCCCCGTGACCCTGTTTTCGGATTCAGCGGGTTAGAAAATGGATGGATGGATATCTGAACTCTGGGGAGAGGAGTACAGTATTGCTGTTTAAGGCAAAAATCAAGGAAAGTTTGAAAGAAGTTAGATAAGAACCATTGAAAAGATGTACTTTGTTTTATCAAGCAAGGTAATGGTAAACACAGATCACAGAAACAGAATTAGTTTACAATCAATACACTGTGTGAAAGGGAAAAACAGGTTTATGTGTTTGGGCATGTTTAATAAAAGATAAACAATAACTGAAGGAAGATTTAGACTATGATGGAGAAGAAGGAAATAAGTCCTTGGGGGGTCCAACAAACCAGAAACTGGTGCCATAAGCCATGAAAAGAATTGTTCTGGATCCTCTTGAGGGCAACAAGGAAATCTCGATAAATCCCTAAAATGGCCATTAAACTTCTGTTGTCATTTTGGTTTATAGTTAATTTAACCTCAAACAACAATAACAATTAGCTGCTTATGTTATTCTTAATTCAGAAATGTTTTTAGCACACTGTACCATTCCTTTTTCAGACCCACTTAATCCAGTTAAGGGTTACAGGTGGCTGAAGCTTATTTCAGCAGCAAAGGTATCTTCATTGTAGGCTCACTCACACACACCCTCTCTTAGCTACTTGGCAGTAGCCATTTACCCAGATCTGCATGCATTTGGTAAAGTGAGAGAAAAAGTGGAGTATCCAGAAGAGAAGCCACGCACACATGAGGAGAACATGCAGACTTTACAATGTCAGCAACTGGGTGCAGGATTCAAAACCTGGATTCGGGATCCATGGCGCACCAGTGCTAATCACTGTGCTAAGAAATGTTTATACTTTTCATTTTAAAGCAGAATTTTTTTATAAACCCAATATATGTTATAGCATTAATAGATGTATAGTCCATCTCCTAAAGTTTTTGTTTGCTGTTGAATTCATAGTGTCATTTTGCTCTGTTCTTCCACCTTCTTTAAATAGTAAATGTTACAATCTGTTAAAGAATCTTCATTTGACTTTTCTTTTTACTAACACCATAGCTTAAGTGAAGCAGACAACATATTGTCAGCTGAGGAGCAGCTTCCATGTAGCTACAAATACAGGAGTCTGAGTAAATCAAATGGTGAAATGTGATTGCCAAGCAGTCTGCCATTTATTTAACAATACGAAAGCAGAGCTGAAGCCCATGGTGCTCAGTGATTACAAAGTAGGTGCCATATACTCAGTAACTCAGGGGAATAAGTGAGGCAGTCGGCTGATGGAAAGCTAAATCGGATGTTTGTAGAGCTTTAGTTAACTTTCATTTAACTAGTTGTTAATCTTTTTTTTTTATTTGCTAGGATTTTATATAGTAGTGGATTCTCAATTGTGTCAAGAGATTTTTTAGCCTAGTTTAATTTGTTAAAAAATAAAAATTAATTCATTATTTATTTATTTAATTAAAAATAGATATATTTTAACTGCAATTAACTACTGAATGTTTTATATGATGGTTGATGTTTGAAGGAGCCTGACATACAAAGATTAGAAATGATGCTGAAAGAAAATTCAATGCTTCATAACACAGGGTTTAGAAAATGGAGGACTGGATATACATTTATAGTTGGTGAAATTCAAAGATGATATATACTGCAGTTCATTATTTTGGAAAGAAACCAATTGATAACTAAAATTGGATTATTAAATACGGAATGCTGAAAGTTTTCAAACTCCCCTTTAAAATAATGACATTCATTTTAAATGGAGAAAGTCATTTTTGCCCATCGGTCTACACTCAATAACCCATTATGACAAAGTGAAAATATGTTTTCAGAAAGGTGTGTAAATTTACTAAAAATCAAAAACTGAAGTCTTTCATTTATGTAAGTATTTCGAACTCTTTGCTGTGGCATTCTAAATTTTGCTCAGGTACATCCTGTTTGCTTTAATTATCCTTGAGATGTATCTAGAGCTTGACTGGAGTCAACCTGTGTAAAACTGAATTGATTGAACATTATTTAGGAAGGCACGTGTATGTGTGTATATAAGGTTCCACAGTTCAGTATGCACGTCATGACAAAAGCAAAGCCATGAAGTCCACAGAACTCTTTGTAGACCTCCATGATAAAACTGTGGTGAGGCATGAATCAAGGCAAGGAGATTCTAAAGTTTTGAGTGTTCCCAGGAGCAGACTTGCCTCATTAATTGTGAAATGGAAGAAGTTTGGAACAACTAGAACTCTAGATGGCTGTCTGGCCAAACTGAGCAATGGGTTAAGATGGACATAGGTCAGGGGTGTAACTAAGAACCCAATGCTCACTCTAAATGAGCCTCAGAAGTCATTGGCTGAAGTGGGAAAACCAATTATAAGTATGAGCATCTCAGCAACACATCAATCTGGTGTTCATGGCAGCGGGGCTAACTTCCTAATTTGGAGTTTGCCCATTGACATTTAAATTACTTTGATAGCATGAGAAAAACATTATCTGGTCCAATGAGACAAAAGTTGAACCCTTAACTCAGACCTATTTCTGGTGAAGACCAGGCACTGCTCATCAACTGCTTACTACCATTACTATGGTGAAGCATGATGGGCACAATGTCAGAGACAGGGAGACTAGTCAGAAGTGAGCGAAGGACAATTCCTGCCAAATGCAGAGAGTATCTTGAAGAAAAACAGCCCAAGAGTTCATGTGACCTCAGACTGGGGTGATGATTCCCCTTTCAGTGCGAATATGACCCAAAGCATACAGCCAAGACAATGGTGGAGTGGCTTTGGGGCAAATCTCTGACTGTCCTTGGTCCAGTGAACACCTAAACTTAAACCCCATTTAACAAATGTGGACATACCTGAAGATGGAAGTTTACAGATGCTTGCTATCCATTCTAATGGAGCTTGAGAAGATCTACCGAGAGGAATGGGATAAACCGTCCAAATTCAGGCATACAAAGAAAAGGGGCTTCTGCAAAGTACTGAATTAAAGGTCTGAATAATAACATGAAAGAGAGACTTCAGTTCTGATTTTTAATAAATTTGCAGACCTTTCTGAAAACATGTTCACACTTTGTCATTATGGGTCATTGAGTGTAAATTGATGGGCAAAAATGGAAAATGTATTTATTTAAAATTAAATCTACAACACAATAAAGTGTACAGAAAGTGAAGGATCTAAATACTTTCTTAATTCATTGTAAAACAGTGTTTAAAGGAGAGTTTGAAAGCTTTCAGTATTCCTTACTCAATTATCAGATTTGAAATTCCAATTTTGTTCTTTTTAAAATAAAGAAGTCATGCTACTGCAGCAAGCATCGTCCTTGAATTTCACCAACCATTAACTCTGTGTATCCAGTCCTTCATTTTCTAAACCCAGTTTTATGAAGTATAGATTGTGCTTCCATCATAATTTCTTGTCTTTGTATGTTAAGCTCATAGAGCCAGCATATAAAGCATAAAATAGTTAATTGTAATTGAAGTATATATATACATTAAAACAAATAAAACTCTGAGAAACATTAAGCACTTATTGGGATCCAGCAATCATCAAAAATTCAAAAAAAAAAAAATATATTTTTTTATTTTTATTAATTTTATTGCACTCCATACAAAGCAATCAAGTTTTTACAAAAAGAAAAATAGAGTTAAGAACAGATCGATCCCCACCCTTGAGAGAGAGAGCAAGCCAAACGGCATAAAAATTTTACAGCTTTTAAACATACCTAAATGAATAAATTCTCTATGCTTCATGAACTTATTTTAAAATATTACTGATTAGATCCTGCCATGTTTTGAAAAACGTCTGTACGGATCCTCTAACTGAGTATTTGATTTTTTCCAATTTCAAATAATATAACACATCGGTTTCCCACTGACTTAAAAGAGGAGAGTTTGGGTTCTTCCAGTTTATCAGAATAAGTCTGCGTGCCAACAGTGTAGTGAATGCAATCACAATTTGTTTGTCTTTCTCCACTTTAAGCCCCTCTGGAAGAACCCCAAACACAGCTGTTAATGGGTTAGGAGGGATTGTGAGTCCAAGACTGTCTGAGAGGTAATTACAAATTTTTGTCCAGACTAATGTTAATTTGGTGCAGGCCCAGAACATGTGACCCAGTGAGGCTGGGACTTAGTTGCAGCGTTCACAGGTTGGATCATGCCCTGGAAACATTTTGGAGAGTTTTAGTCGAGACAGATGTGCTCGATAAATAATTTTAAGTTGTATAATTGTATGCTTTGCGCATATGGAGCTCGAGTGAATTCTCTGCATTGCTACTTTCCACTCCTCTTCTGATATATTAATTGAGAGATCTTTTTCCCAGTGTACTCTTGGATCTTTGAAAGGGAGGGATTGTAAAGTGATTTTATATATTGTGGAGATGGAGTCTAAGTCCTTGAGATTGAGCAATATTTTTTCCAGCATGGATGAGGGTGCAAGATGAGGAAAATCTGGAAGGTTTTGTTTAACAAAGTTCCTGATTTGAAGATAGTGAAAGAAATGTGTAGCTGGAATGTTAAATTTGGAATCTAATTGTTCATAGGAAGCAAAGACGCTGTCTATATAAAGATCTCTAAGCAAGTTAATTCCAAATTTTTTCCAGATATTAAAAACTGCATATGTTTGTGAAGGTTGAAAGAGATGGTTCTCTTGCAGAGGTGCCACAGATAGAAGCTTCTCCGTCTTAAAATGCTTTCTACATTGGTTCCAGATTCTAAGTGAGTGGAGCACAATTGGGTTATTTGTATATTGCCGATAACGTGTGTTTATTGGAGCGCATAGCAGGGAATACAAAGAAGTACTGCAGGATTAAAAAAAAAAATATTTCTAATAAAGAAAACATTGATTGTAAGTCACTAAAAAATTGGAGCATCACTGGAATTCACTTTTTCATCCAAATTCTAATTTTTAAATTCACCTTTTTTATAGTCCAGAGTAGAAGAGATCCCAAATAAACAAAAATGTATATATTTTTTTTGCAATTGTGGCATGAAAATCAGTTTGTGCAGGGACAGAGAGAGAGAGTTTGTTATCAATTCTCATTGGGTTTTTTTGTCTGTGTGTATTCTTCCTTTGATCAGTCCTTCCATGTGTATTTTGTTTCGATGAACAGTAACTTTTGCATCCATTTCTGTTTTGTGACACTTCTTCTTTCTGTGGGTAAGGAAAACATGCAGAAGTGCAACCCTACCTGTTGGCTGAGGTGTAGGCATATTTGTAAATTCATGTTCACATATTGCTGGAGCCACATTTACATATACTGTGTGTGATGTATGTTTGTCTGTTTCTGTCTGGTCGTCACGTACTGCTTAAGGAGGGTGCGTAGCTTGAAAGGAGACATGTAAGTGAGTTTGATCAAATTTTAATGAAGTGGGCTTAACAAATATAAGCACCAGTTTAATTGCTTTAACTGCAAGTCTGTGTGTGGGTGTATGTCTTGTGATATATGAGACATTATCTCATTATGCTAGGGAGCATTTATTCAATATATAACACCACAAAAGAGCTTTCTGATGTTTAATTTAGACTTAATTACACGTTTTTACTTGTAAAAGCATGCTGTAGTGGTTTTCATTATATTGATGAGTTTGTAGTTTTCATATTTAACTATTAACTAAACATTTTTTACAGTAACTTTGACAAGCCCCCAACTTATTCTGCAGTATTTGAGCTCTCAAAGGATGGTTGAGTTGAATTGTTTCATTTTAATGTTCCTTAAATTCATGTTAATGATTTAAACTATCATACAAATGTTTCACAATCTTTGTTGTTTTATATTTTTAATCCAGTTATATTCATACACCAGATTATCTCAGTACACTTTATGGTTGTAGTAAGCTGCAAAAGACACACGTTGTTTTAGGGTAGAGTGACCTCTTGTGGTTTTATTGAGAAGTGTCAAGTTAGGTAAAGGTAAAGGATTTTTCCTTTCGTACTCCAAATTTTGATTCCCAAGTGATCAGTTTCTAAAATTATCATTGATATGATGTTTAAAAAAGCAGATCTGATCCACTACGGTTCTTATTTACTTTGCATTTGAGCTTATATATTGCGATGGACTGTGTTTGTATTGCTATTTTAATGCTGTATATTTCTATTGATCCTGGTGTGGATTTGGACTGTCTTTCAGCCTTGGATTGTCATGATACAGACCAGCCCACCTCCAATTTGGTGGGTGGGTGAAAGGGGGGTATTATTACTAGTCTGCCATGGTAACTGCCAGCAAAAGAAAACAGACACACAATTCCTAAATAAGCGCTCTCCTGCTCTTTTCAGTGCACTCATATACATGCTGGTGCCAGCAGGTGTCTTGTTTACTGAGGAGCAACAAGTTGCTATGGATAATAGTATTGTCTAGTAGAGTATAAGTAGTCCCAGTTTTACACCCTCCATAATTAAGGCCATGCTTTCCAATCACTTTTACCACATCTACAATCCACTCTGTCTTGGGGATTGTTTGAGGGGATAGCAGAAAAAGACACCCAGATCTTATGACTGAGAATGTGTAAAGTTAGCAAAGCATGTAGCAACCTTGTCTAAATTCCTTTCATCTGCCATAGAATCTATTTCTTTTTTTAAAGTATTTTATTGTTTTTATTAAAATGAAATAACATTCTATACAAGCAAGTCAAGTTTAACAAAACTAGGTTTGAAACAAGTCAACCCCCACCCATGAGAAAGAGAGCTAGGCCAACAGAGTAAGACTTTAAACTAGTAAAAATAGATAAATTAATAAATGAATTAAAATAAATAGAATAAAAAAGAGGGGAGAGAATCTGCATCCTCAATTTAAATGCTTATTCTAAAATGTTATTGATTAGCCACTGCCTGGCTTTGAAAACGTTTTGTACAGATCCTCTAAATGAGAATTAGATTTTTTCCAATATAAAATAATATAAAACATCAGTTACCCACTGACTTAAAAGAGGAGAGTTAGGATTCTTCCAGTTGATCAAGATAAGTCTACGTGCCAATAGTGAAGTAAAGGCAATCACAGTTTGTTTGTCCTTTTTACCTTTAAGCCCATCTGGGAGTACACAAAACACAGCTGTTAATGGATTAGGAGAGATTGTGACTTCAAGGCTGTCTGAAAAGCATTTAAAGATTTTGGTTGAAAATTATGTTAATTTGGCTCAGGTCCAGAACATGTGGCCCAGTGAGGCTGGAAATTGATTGCAGCATTCGCAGGTTGGATCTTGCCCTTGAAACATTTTGGACATTTTTAAACAAGATAGATGTGCTCGATATATAATTTTAAGTTGAATAATTGTATGCTTTGGGCATATGGAGCTCGAGTGAATTCTGTGCACTGCTACCTTCCACTCCTTTTATGAGATGTGAGTGAGAGATCCTTTTCCCACTGTACTCTAGGATCTTTGAAAGGGAGGGACTTTAAAATGTTTTATATATTATGGAGATGTTGTCTGAGTCCTCACAACTGATCAATATTTTTCCCGGCATAGAGGTAGGTGGGAGGTGAGGAAAATTTGGCAGGTTTTGTTTCTAATTTAAAGATAGTGAAAGAAATGTGTTGCTGGAAAGCTAAATATGTATGTAGCTTAATATGTACAGATCTCTAAGTGATTTAATCCTGAATGTTTTCCAGACAGTAAAAACTGCTTACGTTTGAGAGGGTGGAAAAAGGTGGTTCTCGTGCAGAGTTGCTACAGATAAAAACTTCTCTGTCTTAAAATACTTCCTACATTGGTTCCATATTCTGAATGAGTAAAGCACAATTGGGTTGTTAGTATATTGGTGGTGACTTGTACTGATTGGGGTACAAAGCAAGGAATATAAAGAAGTACTGCAGGATTGTATTTCTATTGCGGACCAAGCCTGTGTATGTTCATCAATTTCTGTCAATGTCCAGGTTTTTATAACTTGTATATTTGCCGCTCAGTAATAAAATTAAAAGTTAGGTAGAGCCATGCCACCTTCTGACTTAGGTCTTTGTAGGGTCACCCTTTGGATACGTGCACATTTTGAATTCCAAATAAACGAGGTTATGGTTGAATCTAGTTTCGTAAAAAATGATTTATTGATGTATATTGGATGTTTTGAAATAGAAAAAGAAGCTTAGGAAGGATATTCATCTTGGCAATGTTAATTCTTCCAGCTAAAGTGAGATAAAGGGTAGACCATCTATGCAAGTCTTGCTTATTTTTTTCCATGCAGATGGCAACATTTTGTTGATAAAGAGCTTTATGTTCACTTGTGATGTTTACCCCTAGGTATTTCAGCTGATCTGTAATGATAAAAGGAAAGGTTTCCAGTCTAATATTGTGTGCTTCAGAATTCACTGGAAAGAGCACTTTTTTATTTAAATTAATTCTGAGACTGTAAATGTTTTGAAATTCTGTTAGTGCTGGTAGGACTGCAGGCACAGTGTTTTGTGGATCTGATATATACAGTACCATATCATCTTCATATAGAGAAATTTTCTGTTCAAGTCCTTCTCTGATAATCCCCTTTATCTCATAAGCATTTCGACACTAAACTGCCAGTGGCTCAGTGGCGATTGCAAAAAGCAGTGGTGACAAGGGGCATCCTTGTTTAGTACCACGTTCTAGTTTGAAGTAGTCTGAATTAATATTGTTAATACAAAGTGAAGCTTCTGGACTAGCATACAGTAGTTTGATCCAAGCACAAAAGATCGGGTCAAACCCAAATTTCTCCAATGTAGTGAAAAGGTAGTTCTATTCAACCATATCAAATGCTTTTTCTGCATCCAACGATAGACTTTGTGGGTGAATATACAGGTATTACATTAAACAGGCATCGAAGATTGGAAGCTAAGTGTCTGCCTTTAATACATCCAGTTTGGTCTTGTGATAGTACTGAAGGAAGCACTTTCTCAGTCCTTCTAGCTTGGACTTTGTAAAATATATTAACATCATTATTCAGAAGTGAAACTGGTCTGTATGATGTACATTGTAATAAGTCCTTATTTTGCTTAGGAAAGACTGTATTTAATGCTTGGCTAAAAGTTTGAGGTAGAATTTTATTGTCTCTAACTTCTGTAAATGTTGCTAATAAAAGTGGAGCTAGCTTAAATGAGAATTTTATATAAAAAGAAAAACAAAACTCTGAATGGAGTTATAGCATCTAGTAATTCTGATAGTGCCAGAGGTTTATCCAATTCCTCTGCACTGAGAGTATCTATTTGTGATATCTGTAATGCATTCATAAATGCATTAGATTGTGTCTTGTCTTCTTTAAACTCAGTAGAATATAAGGACTTATAGTAGTCTCTAAATGTGTGCATTATATTTTTATGGTCAATGATTTTGTCTCCAACTGTGTTGGTGATTGCTGGGATTGCATTGTGATTTGTTGACCTAAACTCTTATTAGCTTTCTCTTCCTGTTCATAGTAATGATGTCTTGATTTAAAAATGAATTGTTCTGTTTCTTTAGTTGTCAAGAGGTTGAGTTCTGAATGTAGAGCCTGTCTTTTCCTATGAAGTGCCTCATTTGGACACCTGGCATGTTCTTGATCTATTCTGGTAATTTCACTGATTAGGTCTGATACCTTCTTGGTTTCGAGTTTACTTCTTTGGGAAAGATATGAGATAATCTGTCTTCTTAAGAAAGGCTTCAGGGTTTCCCAGAGTATTCCTGCAGAAACCTCTGAGGATATATTTGTCTCTAAAAAAAATCGATTTGCTTGGATATAAATTCTGTACAGTTCTCGTCTGCTCATGAAAATGGGTTAAGATGCCATTTGCGAGATGAGTATGTGGGACATAATGATTTTAGCTCCATGATCAAAGGGCGTGGTCAAGAGATAACAATAGCATCATACTTACAAGATTTAATTGTAGGCAAGAAATTGTTATCTACAAAGAAATAATCAATTCTTGAGTAGTAATGATGTACTGGTGAGTAGAAGGAATATGCTCTTGAGTTGGGGTTTAGAAATCTTCAGGGGTCTGATCAATTGTGATCAGTTACAAACTGTGTAATTGTCTTTGCAGTGTTAGATGTCATCATCCCTGTGGCAGGAGACCTATCTAGGAATCTTATTTCTTTATACAACCCCAAATCAGAAAAGATGGGATGGTATGGATAATGCAAATTAAAAAAAAAGAGAAATTTGCTTTGACTTTTATTTCATTGCAGACAGTATGAACCCAAGATATTTTATGTTTTGTCTGGTCAGCATCATTTACTTTGTTAACATACATCCAATCCTGCATTTGAGGCCTGGAACAAATCCCAAAAAATGTGTAATTTCGCTATTCCTTGTCACAGCACTTAAATGATGTTTTGGCACTGTGAATACCAAAAAATGAAGCATTTCAGGTATAACTAAGATGTACAGCATTACAGGGTCATTGTTGTTGCTTTTTTCATTTCAAAAGTCTCCACACATTCTCTTTTGGGGACAAGTCAGGACTGCAGACAGGCCAGTCCAGTACCTGTACCCTCTTCTTGTGGAGCCGTGCCTTTGTAATGTGTGTAGAATATAGTTTTGCATTGTCTTCTTGAAAAATGCATGGACTTCCCTGGAAAAGATATCATCTTGAAGGCAGCATATGTTGCTCTAAAATCTTGACGTACTTTTCTGCATTGATGCTGCTATCATAGAAGCATACATTGTCATTAGCAAGGGCACTGACACAACCCCAAACAATGACAGGGCCTGGCTTTTGGACTTGTTGCTGGTTTAACAGTCTGGATGGTCCTTTTCATCTTTGATCTGGAGCACACAGCTTCCATTTCTTCCAAAAAGATCTCCAGTTTGCTGCTTCTCAGCAACACCTTTCTCTTTTCGTTTACCTTTGGTGTCCATTGTAAAATGGTTAAATTCAGTGAGCAGGTCAAAAGAATAGATGGATAAATGGATGGACAGTTTCAATTTCACACGTACAGAGTTGTTCTAATGGGGTAGGGGCTGTCTCTTTTTCTCCTAGAATGGATACCTGCACGAGATGTGGGGTTATTCCACTTGGGGAAAAGGTGTCTTTTTATGGATTTACTAAATGTGTCTGCCATCCCACCAGGACATGTCCCAATGTTCCCTATGGCAACTCTGCTCCTGCATTGATGCATTCCCTTAACTCTCTTAATCCAGTCATGGGATTTCAGAAAGGTTAGACCCTCTAGCCTGACAGCCCATGGATTAAAATCCCAATTTGAACATTGTCTGTGTGATTTGGTACATTCTTTCTGTGTTTTTCTTGGAGTCTCATTTTTCTTCAACATGCAAAAGTTCCAGATATTAGATTAAGTGGCTCATAATGAATGTGTGTATGGATATGTGCATGATTGTACCCTGTGATCAAATGCTGCTGGGATAAACTCCAGCCCCTGTGACTCTGAACTACACTAAGCAAGTTTGATAATGGATAAATATAATGGAAATATGATACATTGGTAACTTTGTGGGAATACCAATTTGATATTTATTGTGGAATAAAGGAACAACAGTGACTCTAACAAGTTGTGATTGAATTCTGTATTTTCTCAATCACAGTTTTTTGAGAAGATCATGCTGTTATGATGAGCAAACACTTAATTTTCACAGTTTTTTTTATTCTTCCATTATTCTAGATGGCAAGGATTCCAATAAAAAAAATCACGATTTTGAAATTAACTGTAAAAGCACAGAAGGACAGAAGAAATTCAATAAATGGGGGAAGACCTGTCCATCTGTCTCATTTGGTCAGCTTAAGTCAATCCTCTTCTTTTTACAATATTTAAGTGGTCTTAATATTTTTGTAAATTCATTATCAGTAAGAAGACAAGATGATGTGGGTTTCGTTCTTAGCAAACATATTTTAAATTAATAAGATATGGCAAATAAATGAAACTATTGCTCAAATACGATCACTCAATATTACTCAACATTACTCAGCTAATAAATATTGTGTGTATAATAATCAAATTAGTTACAAATTAACAAATTACTCCCGGGTCCTCCCTGTGTGAAATTTGCATGTTCTCCCTGTGTTTATGTGGGTTTCCTCCGGGTACTCCGGTTTCCTCCCATAGTCCAAAGACATGCAGGTTAGGTACATTGGCGATTCTAAATTGTCCCTAGTTTGTGCTTGGTGTGGGTGTGTGTGTGCACCTGGCGGTGGGCTGGCACCCTGCCTTGCGCCCTGTGTTGGCTGGGATTTTTCCAGCAGACCTCCGTGACCCTGTAATTAGGATATAGCAGTTTGGATAATGGATGGATGGATGGATGGATGAACAAATTACAAAAAATATCTACAATCAGTTAGTGGGATTATGTTGAAGATATAACAGAGCCTTAAGCAGACAAATGATTTGACATTATAGAAATTTGTTTTTTTCTAAATGAGATCCCTAGAACATCTGAAATTATTTTGTGTTTGTGTTCTTCTTCTTATGCTGTATTCAGCACATACTGTATAAATCATGGCTCAGGCAGCACCTGCTCATAGCTATGACAGATCGTCTGTCCAGGGAGCTGGCAAGCACTTTAAACCTTAGCTGCAGAGGGTGTACCTCATAAAGCATGTCTTACTGTTCTGATTTTTTGATCTCCTTATCTGAATCCCCGCTGACAGCTTCTTCCTTTTAAGATTTTTTTTTCCCTTCATTTATTATAGGATCTAGATGTTAGTGTTGTCTTAACACCATAGGAAAGCTGTTCAAAGGTAGAATACCTGCCTTTGCATTCTGTCCCCATATTGCACTGTAGTCACCTTTGCCAGCTGAACCACAGGAGGTGATATTTCTGGCAGAATGACTCAAGTCCCATCAGAGGCCTTACAGGATGTTTGTTCTGTAGATTATTGTTCCACTCACCTCTTAATTAGCAGCTCAGATCTGCTCTACCTGAACAACATATATCTTGTTTGTGTTCTTGGGTCAGTGGTTTTAATACTTGTGAAAAAGGCAGACCGAAGGATACATGCTGTTTTCAGCCATGTCAGACTACTTCATAACAGACGCTTGTAACATAAAGTGGAAAATAATTTAAAGACGTTCACCTCAACCTCTGTCCTTGTCCAGTTAATCCAGTAATTTCTAATTAGTTGCAAAGTTGTTTGTATAGGTGAGGTCTCTGAAAGATCAAAAAGACAGTACCAAGTAGACTATAACCTGCCCTGTCCTTTGAATTGACTTTATGGTCTAAGAATGATAATGTTCCTTTTTTCCAAATAAGTAATACAATAAACCTGAGTAAAAAAGAAGCAAAAAAATAGACGTAAGACCTTTACCTTCTTAGTGTTTTCTCTTTTTAACATAGGTCAGTGTTTTCCAGTTATTCCACACATTTCACTTTTGCCCAGCTTTCTTTCTTTCTTTCTTTCTTTCTTTCTTTCTTTCTTTCTTTCTTTCTTTCTTTCTCATAATCCAATGTTTTTATTTTCTTTTTCTCACTTCACTCAGCTAAGGCAGTCATGGAGCATTTAAGTACAACCTTTGGATCGTTTCTAGGATTTTTCTGTTATTGTTCTGCAAAAACAAGTATGCTGATTCCGGGATTTTGATCTTGTCAATAGACAGCACGGTCTCAGTACTGTTCTGAATCCCTGCTAGTACCAATGAAGTGTCTCATTCATACCCACCTCCCCATCATTCTGAAGTGTCCCCTAAGTACAAAGCTCAGGAATACTAAGTATACATTTTTGGACTAACATCGCTTTAACATATCTCTTTATAATGGTTTCTGCTGATCTACTTTGCCTGGGCTCTAGCACACCAATACAGAATTCAATCCCTTATGCCACTCCGCCACATTTATCAATTTATGGGCTTCCTCTTTCAAATGCCTAATCTATCAAGTTATAACTCCTAGGTGGACAGGGGGTTAACTATAGTTAACCACAAAAATTCATTCACAAGTATTAGGGTACGGTTCTTGGTAATTAAACTGTTAGCAATGTTGCATTTGAACTGTCTTTGAAAGTAACTTGGAAGCTCAAGGAAAGATTATATAGCTGTTGGTTTGGCTTTAATTTTTATGGCGAATTCTAAAAGTGTAGTGCACAGAAAAGTGGTTCCAGTGTTCCTTCTCTGTTACTAGACTCATCAAATGTTAAGCCTCTTGGAATCTGAAGTTGAATATGGGTGCTCTTTGTCAGGGTGGCACGGTGGTTCATAGGTAGCGCTGCTGCCTTGCAGTTAGGAGACCCGGGTTCACTTTCCGGGTCCTCCCTGCGTGGAGTTTGGATGTTGTCAGCGTGGGTTTCCCTTGGGTACTCCAGTTTCCTCCCAGAGTCCAAAGACATGTGGATTGGTGATTCTAAATTGTCCCTTGTATGGGTGTGTGTGTCCTGCGGTGGGCTGGTGCCCTGCCTGGGATTAGTTCCTGTCTTGCAACCTGTGTTGGCTGGGATTGGCTCCAGTGACCCTGTGACCCTGTGTTCGGATTCAACGGGTTGGAAAATGGATGGATGGATGTTCTTTGTCACAGCTGCGTGCATTCTCATTGTGCAAATGAATAAATACTAAGGCTTCTTTGTCTAAATGTCTAAAGTATGGTAGTACAATAATACATCATCAGAGAGTTTACAGATGTGCCATTCAGACTACCTTTTTTTGTTTGTTTAGCAAATAGCTAACGTATAGTTCAAGTACCAGCTCTGCCTGTTTCCATCTTCACCACCGAATCAAACTTTGGCCTTAAATGGCCACAATATCATTGCAATCCTTAACCACTTGCCCTTCAGGGACAACAAGATCCATCATGAATACATAATGGATTGTGTGTATTTATGATTATTTTTGTTGTCTGATGCTTTACATTCAGGTTCAGTGATTCTCATCTGGAAACTGATATGTATGTCATTAGCTGAAGCCCGCCGTAGCATACGGCGGTGTAATAATAGGAACGGAAAACAGTGAGAAAGGAATTCAGTATAACAAAGGCTTAGGAAACCACCGTCACAGTATAACGAAAATAGCAAGGAGCGAAACCAGCGCCAATGGTCGAGAGAGTACCTTCCTGTAGCAGGCTACAGAAAACATAGACATATATAGATAGACGCCGCATTCACTGTGTTGCCCAGTCGACACGATAAGTCAACGCGTCCGTCCTATTGCGAGTGGTAAATGTGCCATTTAAACTAATACAGGTAAATGTGGGGGTTTTCTGATGAAAAAACAATAACGTTTTAAACAGTATCGTTTACATACAGCAGATTTTGGCAAATCGTTTACATGCAATTATTTATATCCATTTATACACTAATAACGGCAATTATTAAATAATAATAATAATAATTATTATTATTGTTATTAAATAATTCCTCCCGTATAAGTAACATTTCTCGGACTGCTTTCTTCCATCTCTGAAACATTTCTAGACTTCGTCCTGTTCTTACGCAACACAGTACTAAAGTATTGGGTAATGCCCAAGTCACCTCATGTATAGATTACTGTAATGGTATTCTATCTGTTATCCCACAAAAATGTATCCATTGCTTACAATTTATTCAAAATTCTGCTGCCAGGATAATAACCTGCTGTTCTAAATCCACTGAACATACTTCACCTATTCTCTCCCACCTTCACTGGCTCCCTGTTAACTACAGAATACAATATTAAATACCGCTCTTAACATTTAAAGCTCTCCACAACCTCACTGATCTCCTACAGACTGACACTAGTCTCGCTCACTCTGATTCTCATCTGCAGCTGTACTTTCTGTACCACACATCAAACTGTGCTATGGAAGCTCGAGCGTCTCTCATAGTGTTCCTCAACTCGGGAATTCTCTTCTCTCTCATATACATCAGCTCAATTCAATAACACAAACTACCCTCAAAACTTATCTTTTCAAACAGGCATACCAATTGTGAATTTTCCACTGTTACTGCCAGTTATCTTTGTTTGTTTGCTAATTATTGCTATTTGATCGAGAGAAACGGTGTACGCGGAAGTAGGATTAGAGATGGCAGGCAGGGCTCTGTGGTGCGTATCCCATGTTCTTAGAGTTGGTGGCCGGGGCTCTCTGTCTTGCTTGCCCTTAGTTAGAGTTGGCGGGCAGGGTTCTGTGAGTTGGCGATCGTGGCTGTCTGTCTTGCGTGCGGTGTAAAGTAAACGTGGCTCAGAGGTGCATGTGGACTTTTGCACAGACGAAAGTGACTGAGGCTGTGTTTGGTGAGTTGTTGTGTGCCTCAAGAGTGACGCTGGTTACAGCTCTGTCGTGCGTAAGGTTAGAGTTGGCGGGCGGGGCTCTGTCGAGCGTATCCCATAGTCTTAGAGTTGGCGGGCAGGGCTCTGTCTTGCGCTCACTGTCTTGCGTGCCCTCAGTGTCTGTCTTGCGCTCAGTGTCTTGTGTGCCCATTAGTGAATTATATATATAGATACTATGTTGTGTTTTCTTTTGACTGACTGCTATAATTTTTGCAAACAGGACCACTTATTATAGTAAAAGAACAATATTGCCTTTTAATGTATTCACTCGAAGGTTTCATTATAGGTTAAATCTAGAAATATGATTTTCTCTTTAAGTAGAAAAGTAAAAATCCCTTCTCTCCTCTGCTGTTTTTCAGGTTATTGATACTACTGACCTAAAATAACATCTACAAATTAATAAATCCAGTTTAATGAAACACCATGTGAGTTAAATGTTATTGATTAGTTGAGCCAATTTAATTATAAAAACAACCCCATAATTTATGATAGTTCATTAGTTTAAAACAGTGAAATAGTACACATGCTACTGTATACTCTTCCATGCAAATCCAATTCTATAATTACTTGAAAAAAAAAACAACATTCTTTCAATAAAAGCTTAATTTAAAGATGACAAAAAAAGTTTCTGCTTTTAATGAATTTCTGCAGCAGTGAATTTGATTATTTTAAATCTGAGTCCAATAAATGTAAAAGGATTTAATTTTTTCTATAAGTGGAGCTTTTGTTTCCTAAAGCTAATAACAAATCAGTGTTTGACTCATCCTTTTCAACAAGTGATATCCTTTCTTCATTGTGCTTTTATCCTACAGTCTGATGCTTATGATTTATGAATTAACAGTAAATGAAATGTTGATTGCACAAGGACTCAAGCTGTTTTAGCATATTTCATATTATGTATTTATTGTTTTTAAGTGTACAAACCATTGTCTGTACCTGGAGGCTGTATTTATGTTTTTTTAGGTTGCTAATTGGCGTTGATCTTTCATTCATTCTTTTTCTGAACTCATGGCCTCCAAACTAGGACTAAAGCGGTTGGATGGAGCATACTGAGTGCATGACAAGAGCCTGTCCTGTGTGGAACACCAGGTCTAGGTTATGAATTAAACATGGAAATATTGCCAAAAAATCTAATAATACAGTTGTTAGTTATTCATTTGTAATAATGATAAATTGGAGCAGTGGACACTGTTGATGCCTCATGGTTTCAGTGGGCTGGTCAAGTGTGAATAAGTGTACATATGTAAGTGATTGTGCCCTGAGGTGTACTTATATTCCATCCAAAGATGACCTGATACTATAAGCTCTGTTTCTGCATACGTCCATAACTGCAAAAGTTTATTCAGAAAATGAACAGATGATATTTGCTTTTCCACGTCATACCTTACCTTTCATCCTTGAATTCTGTTTGCAGAAAGGAGAGTTTATTTTTTTAAAGAAGGTTGGATACAGCTTATTTCTTGGCATATACCTTTATGTTTAAACTGCAGAATACATGTAATAGTTCTAAATTGCATTGCATTGGACAAGACTGTGGCAGTGTGAGTAATGCCGCAGTCTCACAACTCCAGGAGACTGTATTTGAATCATTGTTCTTGTGAAGTTTTACTTTGGATTATTCAGGGGTTTCTTTGACACATCCCTATAATATTCAGTTACTTTGACTGGGAACTCTGAATTGGCCCAATTTAAGTGTTTGTGCCCTACAAATGACTGGCACTGTGTTCTGAGGTGGCTCCTGGCTTGCACCTCATGCTATCACGTTAAGCCCCCTGCAATACTGTGGATAAAGTGGATTTAGTTAACAGGCTGAGAGGTGATAATTGTGCTTAAACAGTAGAACATCTCATTAGACACATAAGGAATTGGACTGGGAGAGGTCATTAACCATCAATATTATATACCTAGCAGAATGTTTCAAATAATTCCTTAATGTGCAAGTATTTTATAGTTTAGTCAATTTAGTAATTATTTAAGCAGTATAATCAGCCAGGCATAACCCATTTATGTGTGAAGTAGAAAATTCCATTTCTTAAACTTAATTGTTTCTCACCATTAACCTAAATATTGTGCAGTGCAAGAAACAAGCTGAAGCTTCTTTTGGACAGTAAGTACAGAAACCAGTCACACATTTTATATTTTGGACTATCATTTGTATAGATAATCATAGATAGCTATGAACAGATTTACAATTGTAAGTAGTTTGTTCACATATTTAATTCAGAATTCTTCATACTATTTTCATTACTTTGGCCTTGGTAGATCCTTGGATCACTAGGTAAGAGAAGGGACTCTAACATGTCAGTCATTCAGTGATTGTGTAACCCACTTAAGTCCTGAACGGGGTCGTGTGCGGTCCTGGAGCCTGTCCCAGCTAGCTCAGAGCACAAGGCAGGAGAAAACCCTGGACAGGGTGTCAGTCCATCATAGGGTGAACACACACACACATACCTCAGAACCTTAGTCACACACTAGGGCCAATTTAGTACCACCAATTTACCTAACCTGAAAATCTTTAGACTGTAGGACAAAACTGGAACATTTGGAGGAAGTCCATGCAGACACGGAGAGAATATACAAACACCATGCAGGGAGGACCCAGGACGCACACCCTGGTCAACTTACTGCAAGACAGCAGCGCTACCACTGCGCCACCATCCTGCCTGACTCTGGCATGTATGAAATAATGATTAAAGCTAACTTTTTTGCTCTTCAAAGAATTAGAAAGTGCTACTGGAAATAAAATCTTTTTTTTATGATTCCAGTATTTTGAAGAAGAGTGACAAATGCCTTGATGGAAAAGTGGAGATTTTTTTTTTCATGAAATAGAACATAAAACAGCTACTATTCGTTTGTCTGTTTTGTGAACCCAGTTTATACATCTTCGTGTTACAGGGGAGTGGAGTATATCCATGCCATCTCATAAGCCCAAATTTTATGCTTGGTCTAAAAATTAGGCATACTTTTTTGGCTGTTCGGAAATGTAGTCAAAAATATTACTTTTACAAACATCTTTACAGAAGCAGAGAGAGAATTGGAAAATAAAAATGTGATGCTGAGGTGTTAACGTTACTTAAGTCAAATCTAATGTTAAAATGATTTAGTGAGTTGAATTAATTATTATGAGTGGAAGTTTTAAAATAGCTTGCCAGCCATTGATTGCAGTCATGCTTAAATACTTGATACTTGGTAAGATAAATCCTACTTCATTAAAATTGAAATCACAGAGCTGCTTTCACTCTGAACTTGTAAGTTTTTTTCCTATCTTTCAGGCAAGCTTGGTGTTTTCTGCAAGAAGAGGATATTACTGCAGGGAGAAATAAAATGGTTGAGTGTTATTTATTGGCAAGATGATGATTGGGTTACATGAGGTAAACAACATTATCAAGTAGCACTACTTGCAGAAATTTGCATTAGTGGGTACTTGAAGCTGATTTTGTGCTCTGAGTAGATAATCTGATTCAGCTGTGGACTCTGAGCTGCATGTCAGGAGTGTGCATTGAGCACCGTGGATACGGATATTCACAAAATTCAATGAGGCACTAGATCTTCATTAAGTGAAGTGAAGCATAGTTGTTCAAATGAATTCAAACCCCAGAGTAGCAGTAGGATTGTTTTCTTCTGCATTCTTTTTTTCTACGACCAATTGTTTAAAGTATTGAATGGGTTTATAAAAATGGTTTTATTTCCGGGAGAATAAATTAGTTGTGAAGAACCTGATTATTTTATGACAGAAGTGTATTAACATTGAAACAACTATGTTAAAAACTTGTAGATGGTATTGGAAGGTAAACCATAAGCAACAAAAATGTTGTTTTGAAACTTTTTATCATAGAAGTCACAAACATTGACATGAAATGACTTGATCTGTTGCTAGCCAAGAGGCAGCTGGGAATTAGGGAGGAGCAGGAGTCGTACGCCATACAGAATATATGACATGAGCATGATGCCGGTTAGTTGCCATGGTTAAAAGTTATCCTATTTATGAACCAAATTATTTCCTGCTATCAGGGAGAATTTTCATACAACATTATAATTGTAGTCATAACATGCTGAAATAAATTAAACTATCTTGATCTAAAGAGTAATGCAGTTGTAGCTTTCATCCAGCACTTTAAAGTCAATATCACATTCTTAGTCAAAGATAATGCCAAACTTGAAGACAGAGTTGCTGATTTGGCTGCTCCAGGATGTCAGTTTATGCAACCTCAAATGCAGGGCATGACATCACTCTGTGATGAATTTGCTGCGCAATTTTGTGCTTCCAAAGTATTGTGAGCTCATCCCTTTTTCAAATAGCCAGTAATGGGCTTCCTGCTGGAGATGATGTCCAGCCAAAAACTGTAGAGGTACAGATAGGTCACCCACAATTTTGAGCAGGTTTTTCCTTCTTTCAGTTGTGTTGTGCAACATAAACATGCACAACAGATAGACGAATGTCTCTTCAAAACATTTGGGTTCCTTATTCCTCTTTGCTGTATTAAAGGCATTTTATATCCAGCCAAGCGCCCAGTGGTTGTCAGCCTTCACATACAAAGAGCCCACCCCTATGACTTAAGACAAAATCAGAACTCTTTCATTTTGTTGAGGCGTGTTGGTGACTGGTAGCTCTGAGTCACACAACATTGCATTCAGAATAGCATGCCACAGCTGCCACCAACTCACTACAATTGTGTAAGTAAGGTCTGTGACAGAAATGTCATGTTAAGTGAAATAGGAATAAACATTCATTGGATATTTGCCTCCTCTTTGTGCCAAAGAGTGTAACTATTGTAAAAGATGCACAAGACAAACAGAAAAAGGTTTGCAGTTCCACCCCGTATCTCTGCTGCCAAAGTAGTGGATCTGCCACTGAGTAGTCTCTGAAGACTGAGTCCAGAATGGGACTAAACTGGAGAGGCAAGGGACTGGTTTTTATAGGGGCGGAAAGGAAGAAGAGGGTCCAAGGAACAGGCAGAAATGAGGTCAGCAATAGGGTGTGGTCTGTAGGCGGAAGTGGAACCTGGTTGGCTTCAGGTGGTTTTCCCTTCAGATGATCTGCAGAGGGGGGAAGAAACGACATTAGTGCACTTTGTGAACTCCTTACCTGGCTTTACATTCCTAGTTAATCCCATTGACTGCCTCCCACACGCACATGTATGACACAATAAAACATTCACAAGGATACACATAGAGAAAATTAATTTCTTATTTATCAAAATTGTGATCTCTATATGTTGGAGGAAGGCACAACATGGCTTGTAACATACTATGATCTCAGTTATTTAAGTACAATTATCTCAGTATATCATATAATGTCTGTATTACTTTTTATCATCATCAATGATAAAAATTACAATGTCATATACTCTATTAGAAAGCCAAGTGATAATACTGACCCTATAAACCTATTTAGGCTCACTGATATAGCTACTTCTATCCACTCATGCATTTTCTATTTTGTTTTTTGTAAGACTTGGTTTCATAAGTTTTTTTCTTTTGTAATTTGCCTTATCTGGGTTAAAATCCCAGCCCACTCACTGTCTACTGCGTTAAATGTGGAATCTGAACACTCTTCAAGTTAAGTCAAGTCAAATTACTTTATTGTCATACCATCCATATATAGTAATTCAACATACAATGACATGACATAACATTCCTCAGGACCACGCAGTAAAATATACGTAAACACAGGACACAGATAAAGAACTATACTATACTATACTATATCAATCAATCAATCAGTCAACATTTATTTATATAGCACATTTTCATTCAAAAAAATGTAGCTCAAAGTGCTTTACAAAATGAAGAATAGAAAAATAGAAGACACAATAAAAAATAAACATAAGTCAACATTAATTAACATAGAATAAGTAAGGTCCGAAAACTCCAGGCAAAGGCTGGAGAAAAAAAATTAAAATCTGTAGGGGTTCCAGACCAAGAGACCGCCCAGTCCCCTCTGGGCAATCTACCTAACATAAGTCAAACAGTCCTCTTTGTATTTAGGGTTTTCATGGAAGTACCTGATGATGATAGTCACGTAGACTTCTGGCTTTCAGTCCATCAATGTTGGTGCATCATGATGCTTTGAGTAGGTGGTGGTGGCGCAGGTCGCCACCACAAAGAAACCGGAAAAAGAAACAGAAGAGAGAGTTGGGGTCAGTACGGATTTTAGAGCCACTATGAATAGTTATTGTGATGAATTGAACATTCAGAGTATCAGTATTAAGTTAAAGTGAAGTTATGAGAAGACCATGTTAAAGTATAGCACTCTTCTCCCACATCACAAATAAAATAAGTGTGCGCTAGGGTAAATGGCGACTCTGGGTGTGGCAATGGGTTTGTGGGTGAGTGTGCTTTTCCCTTGACTGGCACCTTGTCCAGGACTACTTCCTTCATTGTGTTATGTAAGAAGATACAGTAAATGGATGGATTTCATTAACATATTTTTCCATATAATGCAGCCAGTGTATTGATCCATGTCAAATGGCATCACTCATATTGCTCTTTGACTTATCAAAATTCTTCTATCCCCCAAGTTTTTGTATTTTGTCTATTTAATAATCCTAATCAATTTTCTTGGCCTAGGTCACGCTTGCTTCAGTGTTAGTGTCTCCCATTTTTGCCATTGGGAGTATTCAGTATTGTAGTTACTATATTCTTCATTTTTCCAAATAATGCTGATAATACAAGATCAAATATATAAAATGAAATCTCTTTTCTGCACCAGCTGGTCATGCCCTGCCATGCCATGAAATAAAGGGTATGCTGGACACAAACATTAACATCTTAAGCCTGATTTTGGATCCAGTAACTTATCCTTTATTTTATCCATATGGGTAAGGCAGATGGTAGCTAAATTTTCAAACAGAGGCATGCAGTGGAATTTTAAATAAGGTTTCAATGCTTCATTAGAAAGTAACTCTAACAGATGTTAGAAATGAGTGTAATCCTATTTTAAATGGTAGTAGTCAATCTCAGAGCTGGATAGTGATGTATACCATTATCAAAGCCAATCACTTGTATTTATTAGACAGTCAAAACAAGAGATATCATCATTAAATTTGAGTGTAAGTTAAATAATGAGACATAAGTTTTTTATATGGTAAAATACATTACAGATATTCCTTTAACTAAATTTTAATTTAGGAATGTAAGCTCTGAGTAAACATTTTACATTAAAATATGTCAATAATTACCTACAGAAATATAAAATATGTAAATTGTTTGATTTTTTTTTTAAAATTGAAATTAGGAAAACAAAGTGAGACAATTACTAGACTGCTGTCTTACTCCACAGGCATAGGTTGGATTCTCAGTCCAGCGCCCTTCTACTAAAGTCCTTTTGGGTTTTCTCTGATATGGTTTCTTCTCAAACATGTCCATGTCATGTTTGTGATAGTATGGCCTAAGTATGATGCAGTCCTTGTCAATAAGTGAATTAACAAAATTGTCTAATGTTATAATGGCAGCTATTTTTCCCCAACTAAATCATTTCACCTTGTGTTAATTTAAACCCTGTCTTTTTATCTCTTTTTCATCAGTTTGCATGTATCTTGACATTGTCAAGTCTGAATGCACTTTCTTTGACTTTATTACACTCTTTAATCCTGCTGCTGATAGTGCCCTTACATGTATAGACATGGTTTAAATCTTCTATGATTATAATAGCTTATATATTCTTTAGTCATCTGGCACAAGCTAGTAGTGTTATTCCCACTGCTTCTATTATTCCTTCTATCAGATTCTGCTTGCCCTACTTTGCAGTTTTAGCTAATCCATATTCTGGACTTCTAAAGATATAGAAGTGCAATTGCATGAATTTTACTTTCTAAAATATATGTACTGTTCCTGTTGCTTTCACAGTAAGCATAAATAAAAAATCCTCATCATGGTCAGAGGCTATCTAAAACAG
Organism: Polypterus senegalus; assembly: GCF_016835505.1. NCBI lineage: Eukaryota > Metazoa > Chordata > Cladistia > Polypteriformes > Polypteridae > Polypterus > Polypterus senegalus. Next base: position 97,186,684 of record NC_053162.1, read on the forward strand.
AGATAGCCGGATTTTTTTTGTCATTAATCTCCTGAGTTTGTGTGTTCCAAACAAATGTGAGTTTCAACATCAGCTCTTGTTTTTTGTTGTTGCTTCTGGCTTCTACTCTAGGCCACAATTATAAGATATTATAGCTTGGTGGGGAAAAAGGACAGTCCAGAGGACAGTTTTAGATTATTTGACACAATGTCTAGAAGATTTATTGTATTTATGGCTAGTCAAAAATGAGAATCAATAAAAATGAAAATGTCTGAAGTAAGGGGAAACAAAGAACACCAATGGTAAACCCAAAAGAATAACCAGAAATCCAAAAATTCAAGTCAAACATAACAATCAAGGAGTCCAAACCATTCTTACTGAGCCTTTTTTTCCTAACTACCACTAAACACCTATGAAGATTTTTTTTAACATATCCAAAAACTGCATACCACCATCTTAAAGAAGAATTGTAGATATCAGGAGTAACTAAGACATTTAACCATGCAACTGTCAATTGGGAATATTGCTATAATCAATATGACTGCACCAAGAAAAATTAAATTGTGACATCTGTAAGAATAAAATAAAAAAATAAAAAGGTGCAACAATGAAGTAAAAAAATGTTGTTAAAATAAAATAAAAGATCGGTAAAGCTATTAAAAACCATTCCCAAAATTAGGTTACAATATGCAATTCAATCTATGTGCTAAATAGACTAAAAAACACGTTAGAAATTGCGCACTTTGTGGCTTCATTTTCAAGTGCCTTTGGGGCATAGTTAACTGATTTGAAAGTTGGAGTATTTTAATATATAAAGTGTTAGTGGTCATATTTTTGTTGTTGATGAACGAGGAATCCTGACCAGGTTGGTTGCTGGTGCTTTTCCTGGCCGGGAGGCCATAATGGGTGAACAGGAGGAAATTCCTTCCCCAGTATGCTAGGGGGCAGCAGGAGGAGGAGTCCTTATTTTAAGGCGGTTCCATCTGAACCTGATGTACTACCTGAACACAACATGGTAGCACTGGAAGTACTGTCAGGTCAGGCATAAAAGAACTCTGTCCACCTCATCTGGGTGAGTCAGAGTTAGGAGGCAGGGGGCGGCACTCACCTGGGGCCTCATGTACACACAGAAATGTTGTGTAAGAACTTTTCCACGTTCAAATCGCGGTGTATAAAACCTAAACTTGGCGTAAAGACACGCACTTTTCCACGGTACCTCATACCTTGTTCTCCGCTCAGTTTTGCAGACTGGCGGCACCCAGCGCCAAAGCAATGTTACTGTTCCTGTGTGGTTACTCCTTATTTTCGTGACGCGGCTTTATAAATTCACTGAAACTAAACGCATATTGTTTATTAGTGTAATGCATCTGATTGTAATTAACTTGTAACAATATAGTGGTCCAGGGAATAGCCATAGTATTCCAAATACCATCTGCTTTAGCGTTGTTACTCTCACTGCACCTTCTTCTTCTTCTTCTTTCAGCTGCTCCCATTAGGGTTGCCACAGCGGATCATCTTTTTCCATATTACTCTCACTGCACAACTCAGAGTATTTATATAACTGTATCTGAGTGGGGAATCATATCAGCAGCTGATCGGAAAGAGAATTATTGGGATACAGACTCAAGCACATGCTACCTCAGCCATGGCAAAACGTTTCAAAGCCTTTCCTGTACGGACCTCGCGGTTCAGAAACAGTTTCATCCTAAGAACTATAAGCGCACTCAATCAATTGCTCCCTGTAGAACTGTTTGTACTTATAAATACAATCACCTCACTGTAAACTTGCACTACAGTTATAATATTGCTCAACCTGAGTCGGACACGCCAATATATATTGAATATAAAACAGAAAAAGAAAATAACGACACAGCTAAAAACACAGCAGCAAATTTCGACAAAAGTTAAACGCTTGTGTCATGAGCACGAGGCGGCTATGTAGTGTCCGCAACGGACGTGGCCATCCACCGTGCATAAGATACCATATTGACATTGGCAGGCGAAGGGGCCACCGATTCTTTCTCTGCCTAGAGCCACCCATGAGTACTGCTGTAATAAGTAATTTCATCGAAGGTCGCACACAATCACTGTGCCGTGAAACCCATGTTTAATAACGTGCTTTAACTCCTATCATCATGAAAATAATATCACATATACATCTCAGTATTTTAGCTATTCAGAGAGCTGTAATATCATGAATGTAATGGATTCTGTGTCCAGTCGGAGGAAGAGAGCCAGTTTAAGAAGCAAGTAGTGATTCACACACATAGAGCACATAGAAGATCACATACCATACAAAACAAAGCATTTAATGTGCTACTTTAATTATGATGTGATTTGAGAAACTGGTTAATTAAACGATTTTAAGATGACGTTTATGATGTTCCACTTTAATGACAAAATAAACTATGTGATTAAAGTGGAAATTTCGAGATTGAAGTTGACATTTCCTGCTTTTTTCCCACTGTGTGCCTGTTTTTTTTTGTCTGTACCCTAATAAGCTTTCATATGACACTCAGATGGTGGGCTACGACTCACCTTTTCACGGTGACTTTGATATCTGAGCTTTCAAGTTTCTCCAACATGCTACAGTATGTCACTCGATCAACTTCCTTTTGTTGATTATACCACGGTTTAATTAAACAAATAATATGTTTTTCCTTTGCCTCCATTTGGTATTCGCTGAAATTCTTATATTTTCCCCCGTGCTTTTCCCATTGTCTTTTCACAGAAGGCTGAGCTTAAGGGCGATTTATATTGATTTGCATATTCAAAGAGGCGTAATTCTGGGAGGAGTTGGGGCGGGACATAAAGCGCGTGCACGAGCGTTACTTTTCTCACTGGCCTGGATTTATGTAGTGGAAGAACGTGGAAGTTGGAGTATGCACAGATTCCTGCATCTGGATTTTTCTGTGCATAAGCACATTTTGGCTTTTGTGCTTACGCCATGTTATAGTGCGAATTCTACGCACTGCGTTATACATGAGGCCCCTGGAGGAGTGGAAGGAGAGAAAGGAGTGATATATTATCTATGGTGGTGGAAGTGGATCTTGTTCATTTGTGAAGGTTCTGTGTTTAATAAACAAAATCTTTTATTTGAACCTGGAACTGCATTGGGTGTGTTGATGTCTGGAGTTTGGGGCTTAGTGGTGCCCCCTACTGGTTATAGTTTGTAATCTATTTCCCAGTATTAGTTCATGCCTTACGTAGTGGTGTTCTTTTCTTGATGTTTAGTTCCTGCAGGCTGCTTTTTTTCTTCTTCACGGTTTGTTGTGTTTGTTGTTTGTAATCAGTGTGATGATAACTGTACAGAGTACTGGCAATAAAGAAGCTTTTTTGTGATACAGTGATCCCTTGCTATATCGCGCTTCGACTTTCGCGGATTCACTCCATCACGGATTTTAAATGTAAGCATATCTAAATATTTATCACGGATTTTTCGCTGGTTCGCGGATTTCTGCGGACAATGGGTCTTTTAATTTATGGTACATGCTTCCTCAGTTTGTTTTCCCAGTTGATTTCATACAAGGGACGCTATTGGCGGATGGTTGAGAAGCTACCCAATCAGAGCACGTATTACGTATTAAATAAAACTCCTCAATGATATACGATATGCTTCTCGCGCGGTGTTTCACACACTTCAAAGCTCTAACAGCCTGTATTGATTTTTGATTGTTTGCTTTTCTTTGTCTCTCTCACTCTCTCTGACATTCTCTGCTCCTGACGGAGGGGGTGTGAGCAGAGGGGCTGTTTGCACAGAGGCTGTTTGCTTAGAAGATACGGACGCTCCTCTAAAAAATGCTGAAAGACTACCTTCACATTGATCCCTTCATTGCAGCAGCTTTATCGCGGTGCTTCGCATACTTAAAAGCGCAACAGCCCTATTGATTTTTGATTGTTTACTTTTCTCTCTCTCTCTGACATTCTCTGTTCCTGATGGGCACTCCTTTGAAGAGGAATAGATATGTTTGCATTCTTTTAATTGTGAGAAAGAACTGTCATCTCTGTCTTGTCATGGAGCACAGTTTAAACTTTTGACTAAAGGGTGTTATTTCATGTCTAGAGGGCTCTAATAATGTTAAAAAACATATTTAGAAGGTCGTAAACAGGTTTTCTATGCTCTAACTACGAAAATATTAGATTCATAAATCCTACTTTGTGGAAATTCATTTCTGTCTGTCTGGAGCGGATTAACCGCGATAAACGAGGGTTTACTGTATAACTGTGCAGAGAATATTTATAAACAGTGTGGGAGAGTTTCTAAGGGCTTAAAGTATATAAAAATAACCATACAAACATATGGTTTCTACTTTGCGAATTTTCACCTATCGCAGGGGGTTTTGGAACGCAACCCCCGCAATCGAGGAGGGATTACTGTATATTCATCTGAGTAAGAATTCATTTCAAATATAAAACAAAGTACTTTTGTAACAGTGAGCAATATGCACAACTACCAGTGATAGCAGAATGCAATTACTTGCATTTGTAAACTACATTAAATACATTCTTTTTAACAACACTTTAAAATATCATGTAGTTAAAACGTAGCCCAAACAGGCTTGTGATCACTCAATAGTTTGCATAGACAGCATATTCCAATTCAAGTGATGATAGCATTAATTGATGTCCTATTGTTAGTTGTTTGCAGTGAAAAGTCTGCTAGTAATTGTAGCTCATATTTTTTAAATGTAACATTTTTGAAATCTCTACTCAATGGAGAGTTAAAACCTCTGTTCAAGTCAAACTTGGTGACTGCTTCGGAATAGGATATACAGCAGATCTGGAGTTTTGCATATATATGATACGCTCAATAAAATATTGAATACTTGTAATGTGCAGATAATTGTGCCATGAGGTTGTTTATAGTGTAACATAAACACCTATTTCCCTTTTTTTTTTTTACAGTTAATGTATTGCAAGTAGCAAGAGTAATCGGAAATGTGGCTCATGTTGTGTTTGATTAACTTTTATTGAGGATTCTTTTTGCCATCAGAAGCAGCTGTCGATTGAGTAAAAGATAAAAATGTATAAAATATACAACTTAAAGTAATGCCTCTTAAGTAAATTTTATAATGTAAACTAATCCATGAATGAAGCTGCAAAGAATGTTGTTTTTCTGTTTTAAGATCGATAGTTTGCTAATATCTTTCAATGGGAGGTTTTGAAATGTCAAAACTTTGTAAAACATTGTGTTTGAGATATCTGCAAGAAGATGACATTTTCACTAACAATTTTCCATGAAGAATAAGTGTGGCAAATTTCAACTAAATTTTGTCCACTTGCAGCCAAGTTTTTTCATCCAGACAGATAGACAGACTGACAGAACTGGCAATCACAGTAGGTGATTTTTACACTAAATGCAAATGCACCCAAAAAGTGTTAAACAACTTTTTCCAACATCTACAATGAACAGAAATAAAAATGGAAATATTTTATGTATTTGTCATCATAAGTGTAAAAGTATTTTCCTTTGATAAATGTCACTAATACTAAGGAAGCCAAGGAGAATATAGAGTTCTATAACAATCTCTTCTCTCTGTCTTGGGTTTAGAGGATTTCCACCCAACTCATTTCCAGCTTGGTCGTGAAACTTCTACCTACAAAGTCCATCTTAACCGATTTAAAGTATTAATCCACTTCCAAGTACCAATATAAATGTATCCTTAAGTGGTAGAATAGAATACCAGTACAGATGTATAAATCTATGCATACATTATACTGTATAATGTATTCAGTATGTCAGCATGAGGTTAATAAAAATGATACATGGGAGTCATAATGATGACTGTTTAATTCACATATGACAAGACTAAAATGTTCTGATCTACATCTTCATTTCATTAACATATAATCCCCCTGAAAAATAAATTAAATAGACATTTAGAAATATAGTAGATAGTATTATTTTTGTATTTATTGAAATAAAGGGAAATTGAATGTAATAAAATATAAATTAAATGAGGAATGTTGGAGACCTAGATTTGGTTAATTACTTTTTGTTGAGTTCATTGGTGACTGTAAATCAACCTGGAAAAGGGTCAGCGGTGAGTGTTTCCATTGAATGAATTAGTGAGTGTCAGTCTGTACAATTTTACCTTTGGAAAATCTGCCAACCTATCTAGTTTTCAATTTTAATTTGCACACAGTGCTGATGGGACAAACTTTATCTCATCACAACAGACATTGTGCATTTAGGTCACTACTAGCTAATTTTGCCTTAAATAAAATGACTGAATTAAAACTATTTTGAAAATGTTATGATTAAAATGTAACTTAAAAAAAACAATTGAAAATATATTTAAAGTTAAATGAATGCAGATGATATAATGTACTGTTTTACATAAGGAGCTGCCTAGATAATGTCACTATAACAAAACAAATCCATGCTTTCTTCAACAATAAGCTGTAGATGACAGGAGATGTACGACTCTTGCTAAAGGCTTGCAATAAGGATTTCCACTCTGGTGTTAAACAGCAGTACACGTGTGGCCATGTCAATGCTGAAGAGGGGCATTAGAGATGCCAAAGCGGCCCTAAAGTGTAAAATTGAGGATTATTTTGACAACTTAGACCCATGTCACATCACTAAATAAAATAATAATACCAACCCAGCTACCAGTAGCAGCAGTTCCTCACTGACACAGCAGCTCAACTACTTCTTTGGACGCCATAGGATGGAGAGACAAGGAACTGTTATGACCTCCATTCCAGCTCCAAATACCAAGAGCCAGGTACTCACTATACAGTCTTCTGGTGTTATACACACATTCTGAAATGTCAGTGTGCAGAAAGCGGCTTGCCCAGATGGTATCACAGGATAGGTTCTCATAGACTGTGCTGCAGGGTTAGTGGAGGCATTTACAAATCTTCAATCGATCTCTATCACAAAGCACTGTCCCTACCAGCCTGAAGACATCTACTATAGTACCAGTTCCAAATCACACTGCAGTAACCTGCCTCAATGATTGCAGGCCAGTAGCATTAACTCTGGACATCATGAAGTGTCTGGAAACACTAGTCCTCAAGTACATTAAGGCTCCCCTCTCACCCTTACCAATCCACATATAGATCCAATAGGTCAATAGACAACATCATTTCCACTATCCTCCATAATGTACTACTCCAACTGGAACTGCGAGGAACATATGCACAGTTGTTGTTTGTGGATTACAGTTCTGATTTTAACACCTTCATTCCCAGCAGACTGTTTTCCAAGATATCCGACCTAGTTCTCCAGCAAAACATTTGCCTGTAGATTCAGGACTGTTTAAGAAGCCAGCCACAGTGAGTCAGGATGGGCCCCAACCACTCCCCCACTGTCACTCAGCATAGGAGCACCGCAAGGCTGTGTGTTGAACCCTTTCCTTTACTCTGTATACATGTGACTGCATACCAATCCACAGCACTAATGCTATTATTAAGGATGGCGCTGATCTTAATGGCTTGCCATCAGTTTGGTCTGTGTTTTCGTTTTAGTCTATTGTGTTCATTATTGTGTTTTTTTCAATTTCATTTTATTTTTTCTGTGTTGACCTATGATTGGCAGATACTTCTAGACATTCGATCTGCTGTCCTGGAATTTAGTTTGACAAGACCCAGTTGTGTTTATTTTTCACCTCCGATGGCATCAAGTAATACAGTAAGAGGTTTGGTCGACCAGCTTGCTCTGGTTGAGATGATGAGTTTTCACCACCTTCACAAGAAGAGGGCGTAGAAGGGGCTGCCAGGCTGGAGTTTTGGTCATTTCTCGAAGTCTTGTGACTGTTCACTATGTCACTCGATCAACTTCCTTTTGTTGTTTATACCACTGTTTAAACCAACAAATAGTATATTTTTCCTTGCCTCCACTTGGTATTCACTAAAATTCTTCTATTTTCCCTCGTGCTTTTGCCATTGTCTTTTCACAGAAGGCTGAGCTTATGGGCTATTTATATTGATTTGCATATTCAAAGAGGCGTAATTCTGGGAGGAGTTGGGGCGGAACAGTAGGCACGTGCACGTGCATTACTTTTCACACTGACCAGGATTTATGTAACAGAAGAACGTGGAAGTTAGCGTCCACACTGATTTATGCATCTTTTTGTGCATACGAACATTTCCGCTTTTGTGCTTATGCCATGTTATAGTGTGAGTTCTACGTACGGCGTTATACATGAGGCCCCTGGACTTTTTGTTCAATATGGAAACCTGGATTCATGGAGCCGACCTTAGTGCATTTACTGAGATGGTACACCCGAGTTGTAATTTTTTAAATTCAACCAGGATTTCCGGCCGAGGAGGAGGTCTTGCTACTATTTTTAAAAATGGTTTTATTTGTAAAATTCTAGATGTGGAGCTATATTCAAGTTTTGAAGCTCAACTTTATGAAATTAATAGTGAATCACTTGTTTGTGCAGTTGTGTACAGACCTCCGAAGGTAAATACGGATTTTATTTTAGAATTCTTTGAATTTTTTGTTTCATTTATTTCAAATTATGATAAATGTTTGATTGTTGCGGATTTTAATATTCAGGTTTGTTTCCCTGGCAAGCAAATGGTAAATTATTTTTTGGTTCTTATTGATTCATTTAATTTTAAACAGGTTGTTAATGCACCCACACATGAACAGGGACATACCCTGTACCTTGTATTAATCCATTGTGTTGAGTTAAGGAATATAGAGATATGAGCTGTCTCTTTTTCTGACCACAATCCTGTTTTATTTGATGTGTCTCTAGCTCCGCATACCTCGCCTGCCCATACCATCTTAGGCTGGGTTTATACTTCACGCGACGCGGCGCATGCTGCAGCGGACGCTCCTGCTATACAAGTGTTTTACTGTTTATACTTCTGTGTGCACTTTACGTAAATTTGGATGAATCCAGCAGGTGGGTGTGCGAGATATTATCACTGTGAGAACATGTTCGGCTTCTCTGTGTTGTGAATTGTCTAGAACACCCACTAAATTCTGATGACACCTTACTGCAATATCTCTGAAAAGGATGTTTAATGATTAAATCCATCAATCCAGGGATGTGTCCATTCCAGCAAGCATTGGTCACGAGGCAGAAACAACACATACACTGGAGTCATTTTAGCGGAACCAAATCCCCAAATCTGCATATCTTTGGAAGGAAACCGGACCACAGTGTGGAATCCAAGCAGAGAATACCAGTGACGTGACTCCCTGCGAGACAGCAGTGCTACCGCTCCGCCACTGTGTCACCCCCATGTGTGTAATTATTAACAGTATTCATTATTTAAATGAAATTAACAATTTATCTGTAAAATGTAACATACACACTTTAATGCATTTCATCATGAAAGTGATATCAAGTATAAATCTAAAGATTATAAATTTGCAGAGAGTTGGAATATCATAGTGCAGCACGGTGGCGCGGTGGGTAGCGCTGCTGCCTCGCAGTTAGGAGACCCAGGTTCGCTTCTCGGGTCCCCCCCATCATGGAGTTTGCATGTTCTCCCCGTGTCTGCGTGGGTTTCCTCCGGGTGCTCCAGTTTCCTCCCACAGTCCAAAGACCTGCAGGTTAGGTGCATTGCAATTCTAAATTGTCGTGGGTGTGTATGTGTTTGTTTCCTGCCTTGTGCCCTGTGTTGGCTGGGATTGGCTCCAGCAGACCCCTGTGACCCTGTAGTTAGGATATAACAAGTTGGAGGATGGATGAATGGAATATCATACATTTAATGTGTTCTGTGTGGTGATCTGTTGCTACTTGCCATAGTGATTAAAAACTGGGATGATGTTTATGATGGTCTGCTTTAATGATAAAGTAAACTACAAGGCTAAAGTGGACATTTCAAGATTAAAGCCGAAATTTCCACTTTAATCACAAAATACACATTTTCACCATGTCCTTAAATTTTTTTCTCAGTGGCTCAAATACAGCACTGTACATTATGTTGCTGTTGTGAAGTTGCAAAAAAAAGACGGTACAAAAGATAGTATGTGAGACTTTTAAAATGTATCGTGTCATTATGATCGGGAATATGCGACGCTTGAATATAAAAGCACCACGAATGCATCTGTATGTCAGCATTTTGCTTCACCACATCGAACCATTCATTGAAGAGCGCACATCGATCCTTTAGGATCCGCATAGAGGCTTTCTGTCACATGTAGATAGTAAACAGAGACTCTGACGTCACGTTCCGACTTTTATTACACTGTGCCCCCCGACTTTTTGCTGGTACTGCAACTTGCGCATGCGTCACGTTAATTTCTGAGGACCTGCTCAGAGGATGGGTCAAATGAACGCTGGGAACGCGTGGCAGCCATGATGCAGGTGCGTATGCGTTCTGAGCACGAAGTATAAACGAGCCCTGAGACGTTGTGCTCAATTTTTAAATGATGCGGCTGTGAATAATTTTGCATCACTTTTAATTGTTGCATCAACTCATCTTTTCAGGGTAGATGCTGACGGTGGTGTTGATGTCATTGTGTCCATGTTTAATTCTGTCTGTTTAGCTACCCTGGAAACTGTTGCTCCTTTAAGAGATCATTGTGCTAAATCCAAGTGTGCACCTTGGCTTAACGGTAATTTTAAATCATTGCGCCGCTAGTGTAGGCAGGCTGAGCATAAATGGAAGAAGGACAAATTGCAGATATCTTTTGAGATGTTTAGATCGAGCCTTGTCAGCTTTCAAAAAGCTGCTGCGCAGGCTAAAAGAGATTATTTTTCAAACTTTGTGTCTACCAATTTTAATAATCCAACGTCATTATTTTATGCAGTGGACTCTGCTTTAAACCCACATGTTTCCAGCTGTCATGACTTGTCTCTGGACAGGTGTGAACAGTTTCTCAGGTTTTTTATTTGAAAGAATGATATAATACAAGCCTGTATAGTATCACCCCCTTGCGATGCTCCCTGTCCTCCTGTCTGTAATGCTGTGCTAGACCAGTTTGAACCAGTGTCTCTTTCTCCGCTTATAGACATTATAAATGGACTAAAGGTTACTTTTTGCCCTTCTGATATTATTCCAATTTGCTTATGGAAAGCATCATTAAATACACTTGCACCACATATCTATACTAATAAAAGGCAAAGCCCTCACTCACTCACTCACTCACTCACTCACTCACTCACTCACTCACTCACTCACTCACTGACTCATCACTAATTCTCCAACTTCCCGTGTGGGTGGAAGGCTGAAATTTGGCAGGTTCATTCCTTACAGCTTCCTTACAAAAGTTGGGCAGGTTTTATATCGAAATTCTACGCGTAATGGTCATAACTGGAAGCTGTTTTTCTCCATTTACTGTAATGGAGATGAGCTTGAACGCCGTGGGGGCGGAGTTTCGTGTGACATCATCACGCCTCCCACGTAATCACGCAGTACATAGAAAACCAGGAAGACCTCCAAAAAGCGCTGAAGAAAACATGCATTATATAATTGAGAAGGCAGCGAAACAATAAGAAGCGAGCGAGTCACATATACAACCATATTCATGAGTTCTGCTACTTGAAACAAAGCACGATGTAAACCTACACTTTAAATTAAGTTCATAGACAGGCTGCCGCTGGCGTTTGTAATTTAGTGCCTGCCCATATAAGGCCGTCCGTCAGCGGCAATCCAATAGCAAACTCCCCTAAATATTCACGGGTGAAGGACTGTGTTTATCGAGAGGAAAATGAGATGGTCAGGGTGGTGTTTGACACAAACTCAGCGAAACTGCGAGAGAAAGTTTTAAGTGCCAGGACTAAGGTAACATTAAATACAGCCATGGACATAGCACGAGATGGCACCAGCACAGCTGGGAACCTTCGATGCATGTACACGAGCGGCTCACGTGAACTGGCGCAGTGCACAGATAAAAGCAACAGTTCCAAAGAGCTGAACAAAACCGAATTACACAATTGAAAAGGCAGCAAAAATATGAAGCGTCTGATAAGCATATTCATAAATCCAGCTACTGCGGAAACAAAGCACACGGTGGAAAAAGTCAATGTCCCGCTAAAGGAAGACAGTGTTAAAAAAACCCGTGCATGCAGTGTGTCAGGTCTCAGATAAAGAAGAAGACGAGCTGTTTATTGATGCAGTAAGAAACCTGTCATCTTTACAACGATTGACAAACACGGAATGTAACTTGAACACAACACATCCTACAAATACGAACCTGATTGAAAGAAATAATGATAATCAAATCCTTGATGACAGCAACACTCAGTAACACTAACAAAACAAATACTGTATATTGACAGTCATGTTACGCTATTTTTAAAATGTTCCCTTTTCTTTTCTAGCTTTTTAACACACTACTTCTCGCTGCGATACGCGGGTATATATATATGTATATATATATCCCGATCTACATACTCGAATAATGGATACTTTATTCGCCATCAATGATTGTTTTGGTAAAGCCATACTCAGTGTATTCATTAGATGAACGGTAAAAAAGTAAGAGCGAGGGGAGGATGCAGGCTGTAGTCTTGCGTCAACTCTATCTGAATTACGCGATCACATTTGAAAAAATATATCTTTTCAAGTTCTATTTAGTCCATATGTGTCAAACTCAAGGGCACGGGCCACATCCGCCCGGCGTAATTATATCCGCCCCGAGATCATTTTATATACTGTATTATTGTTATTAATGGCCCGGTATATGAAGCGCTGGTAACACAATAAACTACAGATCCCATAATGCAGCGCTTCAGCTGCCTTGCCAACACTTACCGCGTTAATCAAGTCTAGCTTATGATGCTGCAAGTTATTGCGAAGCTAGCTCACAAGATGCTGGAGAGAAAAGTTGATTCTGAAAATAGAGCCTTTAAAACCGGATGGGAGGCTGAGTATATGTTTACTGAACCCGTGTGTCTCATTTGTGGAGCTAATGTGGCTGTAATTACAGAATTTAATCTAAGACGGCACTATGAGACAAAACATCAGGGGAACCTGAATGCAATGCAGAAGATACAGAAAGCAGAATAATTAAATAAGAATCTGACACTTCAGCGGACGTTTTACCGTGCACAATCACAAAGTGATTTCAAGTGAAGCTGCTTTTATGGGAGACACAAATGCACCAGTGCAATTTGCCCCACTTTCCCTGTTGCCAAGTAATGTTAAACCAAGTCGTCACTACGGTGTTCCCAAATCGCACTTTGCTGATAAACTGAGCGCACTGAGTTTGCACGGCGCTTTGGTGACTTTGAAGAACAAAAAGTCCGTCTACATGCGGCTCGAACCTTGTGCATGTTTGGTAGCACATATCTGTGTGAGAAGCTCTTCTCAGTGATAAAGACTAACAAAACAGCACACAGGAGTCGCCTCACTGATGAGCACCTGCAATCCATCCTGAGAATCTCCACAACACAGAACCTCACACCAAACAGAAACGAACCTGTGCCAAAAAAGATGCCAGGCGTCCAGCTCTAAAATGACATATGAGCAAAGACAACTGAATGATTTGATTTGTTATTGCTGAAAGGAACACATTTTATTTATATTTCCAGGTTTTGTTATGCAGCATGTTCATATTTGAATTTGTATAATTTTGACAGGATATATTTTTATGGAGAGCAAAATCTTTTGGGATATTTAAAATCTAAGTTTATTTTTATATAAAATTACATAACAGTAAAGAAATTTGAATGTTTGTTCTTTTAATGTTTACTTTATTTCTAACTTGTATAATTTAGACAGGATATATTTTTATGGAGAGCAAAATATTATAAGTTGTTTAAGGTTTGAGTTGATTTATTCAGGAATAATATTCCTGTCTGTTTTTACCATTCCTACCAAAGATATTTCTGTCGACTAAATAAAAATTCCTTCTATTTAAAATTTAAATAGAACTTGAACAAATACGATAGTTCATAATATCCACGCAGACTTACACGTAAGAGCGGGAGTTATCCGTTTTAACAAGCAGCGTATTGCACTGATCTGAAATAGCTGTGTGTGTATATATGTAGATATGTATGTATATGTATATATGTTTATATATGTGTGTGTGTATGTATGTATATATATATGTATTTGTGTGTATATATGTGTGTGTATGTATGTATGTGTGTATGTATATGTATGTGTATATATGTAGATATATATATGTATGTATATATGTGTATATGTATAGATATGTATATATATATATATGTTTATGTGTGTGTGTGTAAATATATATATGACAACAACACTCATCACTCACAACAGTGACAAAACAATTACATTGACAATCATGTTACGTTATTTTCAAAATGTTTCCTTTTCTTTTTCATTGCTTCTTTAACACACTACTTCTCCGCTGCGAAGCGCGGGTATTTTGCTAGTATTACCATATTACCATATTATTAATTTATCTCTTACCACTGGAATTGTGCCTGCCTATTTTAAACATGCAGTGGTAAAGCCCTTATTGAAAAAACCTAAAATTTGTAAGAAGCACTTAAATAATTTTAGACCGATTTCTCAACACCCTTTTTTTATCCAAAATACTTGAGAAAGTTGTTTTGCAGCAGCTTCAGATTTGTTTGGATTGTAATGGTGGTCAAGAAATTTTTCAGTCCAGTTTTAAAATTTATCACAGCACTGAAGCGGCTCTACTCAGGGTTGTTAATGATATTTTACTTTCAGCAGACTGTGGGGTTTCGACAGTTTTAGTGCTTTTGGGTTTAACTGCAGCCTTTGATACCATCGATCACAACATATTGTTGTCAAGGCTGGATAAGTGTTTAGGAATCCGAGATGGTGCACTAGATTGGTTTAAATCTTAGTTCACAAATAGGGCCTTTTCTGTTGGTAACAAGTCTGTACTTTCCTCAACTGCTCATTTGAAATATGGTGTTCCACAGGGGTCTATTCTAGGTCCTTTGTTATTTCCTTTGTATTTGCTACCCCTTGGGTCCATATTTTGCAAATATAGTATTTCATTTCATTTCTATGCTGACGATACCCAGATTTATTTACCTATGACTAAGGAGTCCTTAAAGTCACTACATGAATGTTATGATGAGGTCAAACATTGGATGACTGTACATTTTTTTGAATCTCATTCAGAGTAATACTGAGGTTATTGTATTTGGGCCAATCACTTCTGATGGTGCTGTCAGGAATCAGCTCAGCTCATTAGCTGGGTTTTGCAAAAGCAAACATCAAAAATCTTGGGGTTATCCTTGATTCCGATCTTTATTTTAATAAACAGATTTTGTCCATTGTTAAGAGGTGTTTTTTCAGCTTAGACTGCTTACTAGAGTCAAACCATTTCTGGGGAACTCCGATTTGAACAAGGTATTGCATGCTTTTATTATATCGCGTCTTGAATATTGTAATTCACTTTATTCTGGAATCAGTAAATTTCATCTTTCTCAGCTGCAGATGGTTTAGAATGCAGCTGCTCGTTTTCTTACTGGGTCTCAGAAAGTTGTGTCCATTACTCCAATTCTGGCCAGTTGAATTTAAGATTCATTTTAAAATTTTACTTTTCGTTTATAAGTCACTAAATGGTGTTGCCCCATCCTATCTGACCGAGTTGCTGGTTCCATATACATCAGTCTGCGCCTTACGTTCCTCCATCCATCCTCTTCCGCTTATCCGAGATCGGGTCACGGGGGCACCAGCTTGAGCAGAGATGCTCAGACTTCCCTCTCCCTGGCCACTTCTTCTAGCTCTTCTGGGGGAAACCCGAGGCATTCCCAGGCCAGCTGAGAAAAATAGTCCCTCCAGTGTGTTCTGGGTCTTCCCTGGGACCTCCTCCCGGTTAGATGTGCCCGGAACACCTCACCAGGGAAGCGTCCAGGATGCCTTCTGATCAGATGCCCGAGCCACCTCATCTGACTCTTCTCGATGCGGAGGAGCAGCAGCTCTACTCTGAGTCCCTCCTGGATGACTGAGCTTCTCACCCTAGCTTTAAGGGAAAGCCCAGACACCCTGAGGAGGAAACTCATTTCAGCTGCTAGTATTCGCGATCTCTTTCTTTTGGTCACTACCCATAGCTCATGACCATAGGTGAGGGTAGGAATGTAGATCGACTGGTAAATTGAGAGCTTTGCCTTATGGCTCAGCTCCTTTTTACCACGACAGACCGATGCAGAACCCGCATCACTGCGGACGCCGCATCGATCCACCTGTCGATCTCACGCTCCATTCTTCCCTCACTCGTGAACAAGACCACGAGATACTTGAACTTCTCCACTTGGGGCAGGATCTCGCTCCCAACCCTGAGAGGGCACTCCACCCTTTTTCGGCTGAGGACCATGGTCTCAGATTTGGAGGTGCTGATTCCCATCCCGGCCGCTTCACATTCAGCTGCAAACCGATTCAGAGAGAACTGAAGATCAAGGCCTGATGAAGCAAACAGGACAACACCATCTGCAAAACGCAGTGACCCAATCCTGAGTCCACCAAACCAGACCCCCTCAACGCCCGGGCTGCGCCTAGAAATTCTGTCCTTAAAAGTTAGGAACAGAATCGGTGACAAAGGGCAGCCCTGGCGGAGTCCAACTCTCACTGGAAACGGGTTTGACTTACTACCGGCAATGCAGACCAAGCTCTGACACCGGTTGTACAGGGACCGAACAGCCCTTATCAGTAGGGTCCGGTACCCCATACTCCCGGAGCACCCCCCACAAGATTCCCCGAGGGACACGGTCGAATGCTTTTTCCAAGTCCACAAAACACATGTAGACCAGTTGGGAAAACTCCTATGCACCCTCCAGGACCCTGCTAAGGGTGAAGAGCTGGTCCACTGTTCCGCGACCAGGACGAAAACCACACTGTTCCTCCTGAATCCAAGGTTTGACTATCTGACGGACCCTCCTCTCCAGGACCCCTGAATAGACTTTTTCCCTCTGTAGTTGGAACACACACCACCCCAATCTGCCAATCCAGAGGCACTGTCCCCGATGTCCATGCGGTGTTGCAGAGGCGTGTCAACCAGGACAGTTCCACAACCTCTAGAACCTTGAGGAACGTATCTCATCTAACCCCGGGGCCCTGCCACCAAGGAGTTTTTTGACCACCTCGGTGACCTCAGTCCCAGAGATGGGGGAGCCCACCTCCGAGTCCCCAGGCTCTGCTTCCTCATTGGAAGGCATGTTAGTGGGATGAGGAGGTCTTCGAAGTACTCCCCCCACCGACCCACAATGTCCCGAGTCGAGGTCAGCAGCGCACCATCCCCACCATATACAGTGTTGACACTGCACTGCTTCCCCCTCCTGAGACGCCAGATGGTAACCAGATTCTCCTTGAAGCCGTCCGAGAGTTGTACTCCATGGCCTCCCAAAACTCCTCCCACGCCTGAGTTATTGCCTTAGCAACCACCAAGGCCGCATTCCACTTGGCCTGCCAGTACCTATCAGCTGCCTCCAGAGTCCCACAGTACAAAACTGTCCTATAGGACTCCTTCTTCAGCTTGACGGCATCCCTCACCACCGGTGTTCACCAACGGGTTCGGGGATTGCCGGCACAACAGGCACCGACCACCTTACGGCCACAGCTCTGGTCAGCTGTCTCAACAATAGAGGCACGGAACATGGCCCATTCGGACTCAATGTCCCCCACCTCCCTCAGGATGTGGTCGAAGTTCTGCCGGAGGTGGGAGTTGAAGCTACTTCTGACAGGGGATTCTGCCAGACTTTCCCAGCAGACCCTCACAACACGTTTGGGCCTACCAGGCCTGACCAGCATCCTCCCCCACCATCGAAGCCTACTCACCACCAGGTGGTTATCAGTTGACACTCTTCACCCGAGTGTCCAAGACATGTGGCCGCAGGTCCGACGACACAACTACAAAGTCAATCATTGAACTGAGGCCTAGGGTGTCCTGGTGCCAAGTGCACATATGAACATCCCTGTGCTTGAACTTGGTGTTCGTTATGGACAATCCGTGACGAGCACAGAAGTCCAATAACAAAATACCTCTCGGGTTCAGATCAGGGGCCATTCCTCCCAATCATGCCCTTCCAGGTTTCACTGTCATTGCCCACGTGTGCATTGAAGTCTCCCAGCAGTATGAGGGAGTCCCCAGAAAGTATGCCCTCTAGCACCCCCTCCAGGGACTTCAAAAAGGGTGGGTACTCCAAACTGCTGTTCGTTGCATACGCACAAACAACTGTCAGGACCCATCCCCCCACCCAAAGGCGGAGGGAGGCTACCCTCTCGTCCACTGGGGTAAACCACAATGAACAGGTTTCAAGTCAGGGGGCAATAAGTATGCCCACACCCGCTCGGCGCCTCTCACAGGGGGCAACTGCAGAGTGGTAGAGAGTCCAGCCCCTTTCAAGGAGATTGGTTCCAGAGTCCAAGCTGTGTGTCGAGGTGAGCCTGACTATATCTAGCCGGAACCTTTTGACCTTGCGCACCAGCTCAGGCTCCTTCCCGTTCAGAGAGGTGACATTCCACGTCCCAAGAGCCAGCTTCTGTAGCTGAGGATCAGATCGCCAAGGTCCCTGCTTTTGGCCACCACCCAACTCACACTGCACCCGACCTCCATGGCCCCTCCCATAGGTGGTGAGCCCATGGGAAGGGGGATTCACGTTGCCTCTTCGGGCTGTGCCCGGCCGAGCCCCATGGGTGCAGGTCCAGCCACCAGGTACTCGCCATCAAACCCCACCTCCAGGCCTGGCTCCAGAGCGGGGTCCCGGTGACCTGCGTCTGGATGAGGGAAAACGCCATCCAGATTTTTTGTTCTTCATAGGAGGTTACGTTGAACCGCTCTTTGTCTCATCCCTGACCTAGGACCAGTTTGCCTTGGGTGGGCCTACCAGGGGCATAAAGCCCCGGACAACAGTGTTCCTAGGATCATTGGGACACACAAACCCCTCCACCACAATAAGGTGGTGGTTCGAGAAGGGGCCTTACGTTCCTCTCATCAGCAATTGTTGGTTGTGCCAAAGTCTAAGATGAAGAAAAGGGGAGATCATGCCTTTGCAGTTCTAGCACCAAAGTTATGGAATGCTCTGCCAATTGAAATTAGGTTAGCTTCTTCAACTCACTTGTTTAAATCTAGACTTAAAACACACTTGTTTTTGATTGCTTTTAACTGTATATGAGTAACTCTGGTATACATTTTATTAATAATTTATTATTTTTTTGGATATCCATTGTTTTTCTGTAAATTGTTTATCTTCTAATTGGTTCTTTTAACTTATTTGTTTAGGTATTTATGTAATTTTTGTACTTTGTTTACTGAATTATTATTGATATTTTTTTATTTTATTGTATAGCACATTGGTTTACACTTATGGTGTTTTAAAATTGTGCTTTATAAATAAACTTTGATTTGATTTGATTTGATTTAAATTTGAAGACGATACAACAATAGTGGGACTGATGACTAATGGAGACAAGTCAGCCTTCAGGGTGAAGGTATAAAGGCTGACAGACAAGTGAATAGAGAATAACAACACCAAAAAAAAAAATAAGAACTAATCGATTTAAGGAAAAAGAAGGCTGATCATCTGTCACTATATATAAACAGTGACAGTGTAGAGAGAGTTTCTAGTTTTAGGTACTTGGGTACCTACATCTCAAAAGCTCTCATATTGACAATAAACCCAAATTCACTAGTTAAAAAAGCACAACCAGGGACTTTACTTCCTGAGAAATCTCAGGAAGATTGATCTGTCACAAAAGCTTCAGGTATCTTTCTATTTTTGTTCCATCGAGAGCTTCCAGACTCATGGGATATTCGTGTGGAATGGCAACAGCAGAAAAAATTACCCACACACCTTTGACTGTCTTGGAAGACATCTACACCTCTCAATATCTATGGGAGAGATCCAGCATCATAAAGGACTTGTGTCATCCAGCACACAAACTGTTTCAGCTGTTTGAGGTATAGGTCCATTAGAGTGTGGACCGCAAGACTGATGAGCAGTTTCTACTCCAAAGAAATTACTGGACTAAATTCTGTACTGAAATCACGCACCTTATAGACCTAATTGTGACATATCATATTCATCATTATTATTTATTTATTATCTTAACTTGTGCAATTGTTTTAATAAAATATATTTTTTGCATATGCTGACAATTGTGTAATGTGTGAGCTGTATATGTGTAAAGTATAGTTTTGTTTTTTTTTATTTTATTGATTTTATTGCATCATTCCATACAAATAGATAAATTTTTACAAAAAATAAGATTGAAAACAAATCAACCCCCACCCCTGAAAAGGAGAGCATGGCCAATGGAATAAAACTAGTAGCTAGTAAAGCTAGTAAAAATAAATAAATTGATGAGTTTAATAGGCAGATAAAGATAAATGAAGAAGTAAAAGAAATGGGAAGAGCATCTGCTTTCTCAGTGCTATAAGAGCTTATTCTAAAATGTTATTGATTAGATCCTACAAGGTTTTGAAAAAGTTCTGCACAGATCCTCAAAGTGAGAATTAGATTTTTTCCAATTTCAAATAGTATAAAACATCAGTTACCAACTGACTTAAAAGAGGAGAGTTAGGATTTTTCCAGTTTAGCAAAATAAGTCTTCGTGTAGTAGTGTAGTAAAGGCAATCACAGTTTGTTTGTCCTTCTCCGCTTTAAGACCATATGGAAGAACACCAAACACAGCTGGTAATGAGTTAGGACGGATTGTGACACCAAGGCTGTCTGAAATGTACTTAAAAATTTTTGTCCAGAATAGTGTTAATTTGGTGCAGGCCCAAAACATGTGACCCAGTGAGGCTGGGACTTGACTGCAGCATTCGCAGGTTGGATCTTGCCTTGGAAACATTTTGGACAGTTTTAAGCGAGACAGATGTGCTCAATATATAATTTTGAGTTGAATAATTGTATGCCTGGCGTATATGGAGCTTGAGTGATTTCTCTGCATTGCTACCTTCCACTCTGTTTCTGATATGTAGAGTAAGAGATCCTTTTCCCATTGTCCTCTTGGATCTTTGAAAAGGAGGGACTGTAAAATAATTTTATATATTGCAGAAATGCTGTCTGAGTCCTCAAAACTGAGCAATATTTTTTCCAGCATTGAGGAAGATGGGAGTATAGTATAGTATAGTATAGTATAGTATGAAGTATAGTTCTGAGCATCGTTTCAGGTAGTGTACTGGAATCTCCTTGTATGTGTTGACAATAAAGGAATCTTCTATGGAATCCACAGCACCCCAAGACTTGTTTCTCATGATACCTGAGAGTTGTCAGACACTGAATTTCACTGAACTTTTTGCGTGTGATGTTACTTATACTCCTACCACTACTAATATTGCTATAATATTACCATATGTGAAGTATATTTGAAATCCTTTGACTAAATTAAACTCAGCTAATGTATCTCTGTGTATATTTTCATGTAGAAATAATTTTAATGATCCATGACCTTGCAATTCTCCACCATCCGGTGGATTACTAAAATAGTGTTCCATTAACCCATTTCATTAATCTGTAAAATTCATCCCCTCTGTCAGTCAATAGATTCCAAATGCCATATACATGTGTAATTTGTTGATTGTCAATTCTGATTTGGATTTGTGTGTATGTTTTTGTGTTCATGAGTTGGTCCACCAATGGATTTGTACCCCATTAAGTGTTGATTCCTAATTTTCACCTGATGCTGTAAGAATAGGCTCAAGTCCCTTAGACTATGATTTGGATTAAAGGGTTGGAGATTATTGTATCAGTCAACTATAATTTTGCAGGTAAATTTTTAGTGAGGGTTGTGACATTGCCTGCTCTTCAGGACAGCCAGCTCATTTTGTTCAGCTGAAATGTGCTTTGTTTTTTTCTTACCCATATTTTTGTTGTGACATTATGTCTGGCTCCTGGTTTCTTCAAGGCATGTCCTTTTCTCATTAGTTGGTGTCTAGACTGCCAAGAAAAGACATCTTTTGGCATGCAAAAGTAAAGTAAACAATTAAAAATGAAAAAAAAGTAAATGAAACTTAGTGAAAAACATTTATGTTCATGTGGTACAGAGGTGCAGTGGCAGCGTAGCTGCCTTGCGGTAAGATGGCCAGGGGGTGATCCTGTGTCCTCCCTGTGTGGAGTTTGAATGTTTTCCCCATGTTTGTGTAGGTTTGCACCAGTCTCCTCATACTGTCCAAAGACATGCAGGGTAGGTGAATTGGTGACATTAAATTGGCCCTAGTAAGTGTTTGGTGTGTCTGTGTCTGTGGGTGTATTCGCCCTGCGATGGACTGGCATCCTGTCCAGTGTTTGTTCCTGCCTTGTACCTTATGCTAACTGGAACACACCCCGCAGACCAGATCTGGATAAAGCAGGTCAGTAAATGACATGGTATTCATAATCATAATAGCTTCATATGTTTGTGTTACAGTACATTTAAATGTTTTATGGTAGATTGTTTGCTACACTGCCAACTGATCTGCAAATGAACTATTTCAAACACTATAACACAGTACTGCTTGTATAAAATATTTGGATTTATTTTTATAATGCTACCACTGTTTTTCTTCTGAAACAGAACCCAAGATGAAAGTTTCCACCACAAGATGTCATTCATATACGCAGCATTTCAAAAGAACACAGTTCTGTGAACATTCAGGCTTCTGAAAGTTAGTTATGAAACACCAGACAAAGTATTCAATGACATGATAAATACATTTTATAATTTAACTTTGGCCATGACCGATCAGCATAAAATTTTTATAGATAAATAATTGGTTTTATTATTTCTACTTGAAGAGATGCCTAGTAGAGCATGAAACTTTATAAAATGAAGTAAAAGGTTTGACACTAGCCCTGCCTTTCATAAATATGTCCGTTTTATGGTAAGTAAAGTAAACCTTATTAAACTGAGTGCTGTGACCTTTGAATGATGATATATTAACTAGATGCATTTCTGTCATCTCAGTTAACATTTTGGTGAGGTTTTTCAGGCATGTATTAGTAAAATATGCTTCTTGCGCCATGCCCATGTCATGGCTTTTTCCTACATTGTTTATTCTGAGCTTTTGTGTTGTGAATATAAAAGAAGCATTTCCCAAAATAACACTATTTATATACTGCAGGAAAGTGAGTGCCCTGCCTCTGTCCTCAGTGACATGGTAACTGAAACCCATGCCTTAAATCCATCACAATGAAGAAACAAGAATCAATACTGTAACCTTGAGGAAATCGGACTTGATTAAATCTCCTTGAAATCTTGCTCCGTATGTTTTGCTTAATATTCTAATAACGGAAGTCCGTTTTTTTCTTTTCAAAATATTGTAGTAGTGAAATCTTTGGCAACATAGTTAAGAATATATACATTCTAAAAATGTCTGGAGTGTTAAGTAGATTTTACCTTTTTTTCCTTTAATAATTTTCAATGTAAAAAAAACAATCTGAGCTTAAACTCTTTCAGAGTTGTTTTATGTTGAGTCATGGTTACCTTACAACTCTGCAAGAACAACAATGGAAGATGGTAATTAATGATGAGTGGATAATGAAAAATGTTTGGAAGCTGTTACATTTTGAAGTCCGTTTCTGCCTATGTTTCTGTTAAGTTTTGTAATTGGTCATTGGCGCCAGCTGCATCTCTGGTGAAGCATTTCTCTTGACAGAACTTTGAGGTTTGTCAACTGAATACAAACCAAGTGATGCTCAGGTGTTTTCAGAGCGCCATCTGCTAAATATTTTGAAAATGGACAGTCCATGGCACGTGCAACAGCAGTGCAGTTCACTCCAGCTCTGCACATCTTGGCCTTCTGCCTGACAGACTTTCATACAGGCTGGACTGTTGGCAGGAAACCCAACAGATGGGTAGCCCCAACTCTTACAGCTCATCAGTTTGCCCATATTTTAGAGGGAAACTTCTAATTTGATGTGAAAGCAGTTCTGCATAAGTACAAGTGCTTGTGAACATGGGCCAGTCAACTAGACAAGTGTTGTCAGAACTGAAAACAGATTAATGACTAGCTGTGCAGCAGCAGTATGACTTGCTAAGGTTTTAGTCTTACCCGTGACAGCTGATATGCTAGCCAACATGTACAAAATCTGCATTATACAGCATATTCATGAATATAAACCAATATGATCATAACAAACATTAGCAAGTTTATCCTCAGCTTGATCTATTTGTTGTCCATAAGAAAGACAACTTATCTTCAGTGTCACAGTTCTGAAGATCCAATGATTTGCTTGTATTGACATTACCGTTCTACATACTTTTCATGAAAGCATGAAGCACATTCTATGCATCCATCTGCCATTCTGTCTTCTGAAATGAAATTAAAGGCATACTTCAAAGCAAGTGGCTTATGCCTGTTTGAAGGAAGTTTCATTGTGATCATAGTAGGAGATTTTCTGTACAGAACCCCCTCCAAGAACGAGACCATTTATTATATCATTGCCATATGAACATTGGACAGGTCACTGCAGCATAAACCCAGCTATGACAAATGTTACAATATACTTTTTTTCCCTTATTCAATGTATTTTTAAAACTTTAAGATTATCTGTCAAGGAACCAATGGGGAAGCAATTGTTCTTGCCAAGCTTGTATGATAAAACCTTGCAAAGTTATTTAGTGAAATTTAAAACAAAGTTCACCTGATCTTGTCAAACATCATAGGTAAAGCTCACTATCATAGCAGGTTTCAAAATAAATGGCGTGAATTATTCATTAATTAGTTTCTTTCATTATTTTCTGGGATTACATATAAATTTTCCATTCAACTCAAGCCTTTCGCTAACTTTGTGTTTTGTCATGGTAGAGTAATATTTTACTCTACTTTCCCCTTTTGTATTATTAATATGTAGCCTTTGTCAGAATGCCTCAAATCTCACAGACTTACCACAGTTTATAAGGTATTGTACCATATAACATCTCCCCACCTACTCTTCTACATCTATAACCTCAGGCAATTAGGTGTAATAAAAGACAAGCAGGAGTTAAGTTACAATTTAAACAATGTATTATTGATAATATTCATAAATAATAACAATAGGCAAAGTACATTTGAATATTGTCAACCATACAATCTGATAAAATGGTGTTGTGTAGTTTCAGGTGGCACACAGACTTGTTAGTTACTTAAAAATGTCTCTAGTTAAGGCAACATTTGTGGTCAGCTTTCTTCAAAACAGACCGCATGTCTCAATATGGCTGCCAAGCTGTGCTCTTCATTGTGTTGTCTTTTTCAGTTCATGCATCAGTTTGATAAGAGAAAGAGAGTGAGGGGGTGAGCAAATTTATAGATTCTCTGTCTAACCCCTTTAGCCAATAGGGCGTCATAGTACTTAAAGGCTTTTGATACAAGCCAATTCCAAACAGTCATACTTCAGACCAATGGGGGAACAGAACACCTTCACACCTGCCATCCCCCAAAACCATTTGTTGAGCTAAAGTTAGGCAGCCTGACTTTCCTATGGGGGTTGACTGAGAGACTTCTGAGAAACATTAGCCAAATTTGTTTAAGGCACTTCTCTCCAACTCTGTCTTAAAATTGAAAGAGACCCATTCCTGAAAGAGACCTGGTTGTAAACATGAATGCTTCTCACTAAAGCATGGCATGGTATAATGAGTGCAGTCACTAAATTACAAATAAAGACATACAAAATATTTATCTACTTGTATGCAAAATTTCACATCACAACACTTTGCAATTTCCTGTCTGTGTTTCACATGAGATCTTTTACATTGGAGAGTATTGCAAGTTTAAGTAAAATACATATAATTGACTATAATAAAACTCCAAATGTTCCTTAATGCTTTTATCATCACTAAGGCTATGAGTGAAAACTGTGTTATCACTGACAACACTGATGTTAACGTTAATTTAATAGAAACCGAGTATGTTCAGACAGATCTGTCAATTCTGTGCCCACCTTTCATCAATCTTCATACCTTAGCCACGTCAATAAGCTAAAGGACAGGTCCTCTATAGCCCAGGCTAGCAAATGGTGGAGGGCATCATAAGAGTCACTTACTGCAAACCATACAGAAAAAATTTTCCAGCCTAACATATTCATGGATTATAATTCCTTTAATGAATGACTAATGCTTAGTGCTAAATGTTGATTGAGCAATTATTCTTATTAAATAAAGTAATGTAAATGTCTACAAATTTTGTACAAATCTCAGTTTAATTTCCATATTAATTTATGTGTTTAATCATTTGATGTAGAATTAATTAAGGCAAAAAGCAAACCCTTAAGCTACCTACAATATTAAATTAAAAAGGTCCAGCCATTTCATTATGTTATAAAGCCTGTTTTTTGAGCATATGGAACATACATGATTCTGTGCAGAAAATCTTGACATTTTGGCTGGCAAAGTAACAAAAAGAATTAAAGGTAAATACTTCAGAGCCCTTGATAATTCACTGTCATTCATACCTCTACCTGCAATGTCAAATATTTTTACTATTTTTATTTGATTTCGTCCTTAAACTAAAATATATCTAGTTTTACTCACACTTAAATTAATACAGATGATACAGTCATAGTAAAAAAAATGATATTCATATTAGTTGACAAAACTAGTCTTCACTGTTAGTCAGTATGTTTTGTGTTTTGGTTTTGTATTTGTAAAAAGCTTTACTCCTTTTTAGGTGTGTTTGCACATAATGACAGAAGCTTCTAATGCAATAGCTATGCCTGTCTGTCTGTCCACATGAAACAACTTAAAGTTAAAAAAAACTAGACAACTTAACCCTCATAACTCCAATTTTTATTAAATGGAGTTAAGAATATTATATAGACTGAGTGAAAAAATACTGCTGGTATAGTCAAGAATTTTTTTAAAGGTTTTCCTTGACATTTTTACCTGTTTGATCTCTTTATGTCTTTATCAGGGTTCTTTATAATATTTTTCTAATTTGTTTTGCTCATGTCTTTCTTGACTCCTTGTGTTTACTTTATGGGTGCCACCTTTTGTTGTTTACTGTGGCAACTATCTGAAACAGCTTGACGTGTTACGTAAATTGATATGACCACGTACAGGTCACTCCTGAGGAATTTTGGGCAATCTGTCAATGATTTGGAAATAAAAACTTTGTTCATTTGGTGTGTGCTTTGCAGTGAATTCTGGTTATTAAAATGTTTGCAATAGTTACTGTATTTCAGTGATGAGTTGGGAGTTTCAATTTGTGTTTTGATGAAACATAGGACTGATATTCTGATCTTGAAATTAGACTCTCGCTTACATTTTGACTTCTAGTTCCCCTAAAAACAGAACTACTGCCTATTCTCTAGCATTGACAGAATAACTACAAACACTAAAACACTGTTAAAAATTACTGGAAATAATGACAATAATAATCAAATTCGGTCTGGCAAATATTTGTCCACTAGGACTACCATTCACTGTAAAGAAAATAGTAATTGCTACTGAAGACTTTCTGCTATGGTCTGTCTATGGAGCTCTGCTGTCCAGTAGGTTTGGGTCGAGACTGTGACCCCATATTGTGGGAATGACTGCCTTTATAACATTTGCACTAGAAGGGGCAGGGCTTCTCAGAGGAAGGAGGTTAGAGTCACTCATTCTAAAGGGGTGTCTTCTCGATGCTGCAGAGGGAAGAGATAAGACTGTCAGTGACAGCAGCGCCTTTTGTGCCAGAGTGGTATTGCATACCTGAGTTGAGCCAATATGGTGGACCATAGATGTGTATGTGTGACGACAGATAAATAGATAGATAGATAGATAGTATTTTTTTTGTCCTAAGGGAGACATTTTGTATGATAAAATCACAAAAATTAAGAAAAAAGTAAAAAACAGCAGCAGTAACTACAAAAATTAAATAAGATGAAATACCACAAAATCTAACAAGTTACTGACAGTGAGTGACCTTAGAGTCTTCTGCACTTATTCAATATATCCATAGATTTTAACTTATTTAACTGTTTGAAGATGTTTTGGATGGCTAGAATTGTCTGTATGTTGTACATTTGTATTGAAGTTTTATTTTTATAATTCTTACCAAACTGAAGCGTATACTTTTGAAAGTACTATAGAGTAATCAGTGTTCCATCAGTGCCGTCCCTTTCTAACAAATGCTTCATTTGTTTTAATAAGATCTGCACTTTGTCTGCCTGTGTGTCCTTCTGCCTGTTTGTGAATCATTCTATAACTCTAGAATGAAATGACCTGAAACAGCATCACAACCCTCACTCCCTGCAAGCATTACCACCCGTTACTCCTGTCCTGGACGGTCACTTCAAAACTTCAGTTATAGCAGACCACTGCCAGGGAGTGTACAGTTCAACAAGACATTATTTAAATTTTATGAATTTAAGTTGGACTATGTTATGTTGGATTTAAAAAAAAAACTCCAATATAAAATGCAATGTAAAAGTGCCTCATATACTGTATATCGCCTGATCATTTCTGTTTATATGATTCTCTTTCATTCATTTCATATTTGTTCATTTTTGATTCATCAGATTGAGACAAGATTTTAAAAGAAGGCCTTGCATTAAAGTTAAAAATGCAAACATTTAACAACTAAAAAAAAACAGTTTGTATGGCCTAATTAATGGAATTATTTTATGAATTTAAATTTTTTCTGAAAAGTCTATAGTAAGCATTTCAAAGCTTGTTATCGTATTCCCTAAGGCATTTGGCTTCCCAATTAGAAATTCACTTGATACTCTACCTTCTGCATTCTGTGGTGTCTATTAAAAAGATGAAACATAATCAATAATAATCTTAATGTAGCAACTTTAAGTGCTGACTTTATCCTCTTAGGCAAATATTTCCAAAGACACATAGAGCATAATAAAATTGAACTAATCTGAATTTCAGTATCTTCTTGTAGATAGTTTCACAAAGGAGCTCTGCTTGAATCTTGATGGGAGAATACTGGCAGTTAATTATTGACAACCTTTTACATTTTTTTTTTCTGAGCAGAGTGGCATGGGGCAGTGGTCAACAATGGAGAATTGTCTAAGCTGACAATAACTTCCAGCCATGCAACTTTTTTCAAGTTTAAACAGTCTTTTCATGTTCTCTCAGATTCCTGTATTTACCTTTTACGTCTCAACAAATGTGCTTGATAGACTGATTGTCTTCTCTGAATTGGCCAAATATGTGTCAGTATCAGTGTGTCTGTGTATGTCATCCTGGCAATAGTCTCCAGCATTATATGAGTCAATTGTTAAGTAGCTGGATGGAGGTGTAATTAGTTATTTCTTAATGACACTTGGCTTGCTGCTGCTGCCATGCCGCATGATCTCTGCACTTTGCTCGCCTCCCACAACCCCACCAAATCTCCACCCCACCCAAACTGGTGCGGCTAAACGCACCCCAAGGAGACGCAGTCGCTCCTCTGAAACCACTCTTTAACTGTTATAAAATGGGAATCAAATAACAGTTGTTTTTTTAACCTCTTCTTTGCTCAATCGGCTGCTGGCTTGCTGCTGCTCCCGTGTCACGTGATCTGCATTTCGTGTGGCACTTCGAACATTCACTGCATTGTCTCTCTTCTTCCCCAGACATCCTCAAACACTATTCAATCTCTTTTCGCTGTTCTGTTATTTTACCGAGTAACATTTTCCATTTGTTTTTGCCAATGCGATCTTTACTCAATGGCTACGTGCCATTGTGAAGAGGGGGGCTGAACGCACCCCAAGGAGACGCGTTTGTAACTCCAAAACCCCTTTTGTTTGCGTTAATGTGTTATGTGTTAATGCGTTAATCTTTACTGTAATTTTTTTGAGACTTTCAAATTTTCCTACTTCCATTATCTCTCTTACCTGCTCTGCATGTGTATCATGGGACTTGCTTCCAAAGGTTGTAAGTGTGATGTGACTTGTCCGTCTCACGGGACATGAAAGTGTCTCTCTGTCTCTCTTCAAAAGATCTGTCTCATCACAGAAAAAAAGTCATCCCAAGTTTTGTTTTTATAATAGAGAAACTATATTTCCTATTATTTCTGTGAAGTCTAAAAAAGTAAGCTTTAGAGCAAAAACCTTCATAAAAAGTGTAAGAACAATGTTAAATATAAGCTACATGCTGCGCCTGGAGGCTCATGTCTATTTTTCTTCTTTTAGCATATGGTCACATTCTTCAGCAAAACTTGTAATGCTCTCTGAAGGCATTTAAATATCTAAAATATGTGTTGATAGCACACATCCTGGTAACCGTGATGATATCACATCACATCCTTCAGTTTGCTCAGGTTAGATGAGCTGTCTGCTGCTTTCATAATTCAACCCAGAAAAGATCTTTACCAGCTAGTGCACAGTGATTGTGTTTTAACAAGTGAGATCTGTTCAGGAAGGCTTTTAGCTCTACTTGACTTTATTACCCTTCTCTCAGTTTACCTCTCTGTCAAGATGCTCATGTAACCTGTATGTGTGTGATAGATCATCAATTATATTGTCTGTTAGGCGTTTCTCTGAATTTACTATCTTAATCTTCTTTATTTATTTATTTGGTATGCACAATGCTATATACTGTATATCCAGCCGTTATTTCTTATATTCTGTAAGTGCCTTGAGCATGGGAAAGGAGCTATATAAATAAAATGTATTATTATTATTATTATTATTTAATTTACTGAAGCTTTACATTTTTCAAATTAAAGATTGATCCAAAAGAGAATTGTACCATATTTCAAATTTGCATTTCAATCTATTTATTTATTTTGTCACACAGCTTGGTCAATTTATCACAGCCACACTTCAGGCTTGTTTGATTAATTTAAGATAGTGTGGGAGCTGGTGTTGTAAGTGCACTGTTGTGAAATTTTGGCTATATAGGGGTTGGCACATTTTTGGAAAACATAAATAACAAAACACATGAATATGTAGATTTTGTGGAGAAAGTTTAGGATAATGGATGGAGAGAGGTATCACTAGGGACATTTCACAGATTTCAGCACATCTTGTGTACAAAAGCTTGGTTTTTGGGAAAGCACCTGAGGAGGGGGTCATTTTTCTTCTTAACACCAATTAAATTATATATTTTTTATATGCATATATTTTATTTTTACAAAATTTCTGCATGTAACCAAAATGCAGTTTTCAAGAATAACAACATACATAGATAACCAGCCTTGGCAAAATCTAGAACATGACTAACTATATTTATAATACTATTAGAATTATGGTATCAAAAGTGAAAAATAGGTCTTATAGTAGAATCAAAGTAAGCATGTTACCTAGAGATAGTTCTGCTATCCATCCATTAGTCTGTCCATTATCTAAACACACTTTCGCTTGGTCAAGATTGTGAGAAGCCAGATCCACCCAGCGTCCCTGAGCCATCTCATGACACACTGACACTTATCAGCCATAGCATCAAGCCACCTATATGAAAGTTGATTATCACTGTGCCATTGTCAAAACCTTTGACCTTCCTTTTGTCTTATAAGGCTCCTCTTCTGTGTTGTCACTTAGCTACACTTAGCTTCCAGTTATCTAAGACTTCTTTAGTGTCATTAAACTAATAATTTAAATAAGCTTCTGCCCAGTGATCAGCACTTAAACTTCAGTTTGTGACTTCTTCAGTGCCTTATCTAGTTCTTTGATCCTTGTGTTTACTGATGTTTTGCTAGTTGGCCAAGAAAAGCACTGACATCCTAGAGCTATAAATCTGATTAAGCAAATTGAAAAATGAATGGCTAAGGAGATGTAATTTTTTGTTTGCCTTTAATTTGCATGGACTTTTACCATGATAGATGATTTTTGCTTTTTTGCTTCTATCTCATTGGCATCTCAAATTCATTTAGTCTAATATTTCAGCTACTGACCTTTTTCTACTATAAAAGAATGCTCAGCTGGCATGGGCCTGGATGGCACAGAGTAGGGCTAAGTTCCACAGCAAGCCTCCAGACATGAGAGGGAATTGTAATGACAGGGAAAAGTTGCTGGAGCACAGGATCTCTTAGGGGACAGTAAGCCCTAAATGTGAGCTGTTTGCATCTGGAGGGGCACCAGAGGACAATTGTTGCTATATGCTCAACAGGCGAGTGGTAGAAAAGCTACAGTGCAGAGAGAGGGGTTTGTTTGTTTGTGCTTTGTTATCTCCTTGTGCTCATACTTACTTATGATTTATATTACTGAAAAGCAGTTTTCATTTACTGTTCTGAGTGTTGAGAGCTGCCTCAAGAGCTCCAACATATCCATCGTTTCATGCTGTTGGCCAAGTCTGGGTATATATGAGTGATCGCTCTCCTGGAAGGTTGTTAACCTTGAATGTCAGAAGAAATGCAGTTCAGATGTATGAGTGAACCGCAATTTGATAGGTTTAACATCAAGAAATTTAGTAACAAGAGCATGTCTCAGGACAGTGTGAAGAAACAATAGCCTTGGACAGAAACTATGAGAACACAGGGAGAGGGCTGTTGGATGGGCTGCACTATTGTTTAAGCTTTATTATTATTTTGTGTATATTATGATGAAATTGTATATTGAATTTTTACCATGTATAATATGTTGTCTTGGAAATTGAAATACACTAAATTTTTCTTATCTTGTTATGTTCCTGAAAAACCAAGTGAAAACGGAATCTGTTAATATCGAAGCATTAATTCTATGGGAAAAATGGGGTTAGGTTCTGGTGGACCCTATTCACAATTCACTTTTACGTCCTATTACAATAAATATACAATTTCCTGTACACAAATAAATTAAGCGCGTCACAGTGAAACTAGTTCAGGTCCCATCCCATGCACTCCCAGCCCCAGCCCTAGCCCTTTACCTCAGTCAAGACGGCGGTAAAAAGCTTAGGGGTAACTGTTGACTGTAATCTAAATTTTAAATCGCATATTAATCAGCATTTTTTCACTTAGGAAAAATAGTAAAAGTTAGACCTCTTATATCATTGAAAGATGCTGAGAAATTAGTTCACGCATTTGTTTTCAGTCGACTAGATTACTGTAACGCACTCCTCTCAGGACTACCCAAAAAAGACATAAATCGTTTGCAACAAGTGCAGAATGCAGCTGCTAGAATCCTAACTAGAAAAAGAAAATCTGAGCACATTTCTCCAGTTCTGATGTCACTACACTGGTTACCTGTGTCATTCAGGATTGACTTTAAAATTCTGCTTATGGTTTATAAAGCCTTAAATAATCTCGCCCCATCTTATATATCAGAATGTCTGACACCTTATATTCCAAATCGTAACCTCAGATCCTCAAATGAGTGTCTCCTTAGAATTCCAAGAACAAAACCTAAAAGAAGTGGTGAGACGGCCTTCTGCTGCTATGCACCTAAAATATGGAACAGCCTGCCAATTGGAATTCGCTAGGCTGATACAGTAGAGCACTTTAAAACACTGCTGAAAACACATTACTTTAACATGGCCTTAACATAACTTCACTGTAATTTAAATCCTGATACTTGGTATACAGTAATCCCTCGCTATATCGCGCTTCGACGTTTGCGGATTCACTCTATCGCAGATTTAAAATGTAAGCATATCTAAATATATATCACAGATTTTTCGCTGGTTCGCAGATTTCTGCAGACAATGGGTCTTTTAATCTATGGTACATGCTTCCTCAGTTTGTTTGCCCAGTTGATTTCATACAAGGGACGCTATTGGCGGATGGCTTAGAAGCTACCCAATCAGAGCATGTATTATATATTAACTAAAACTCCTCAATGATATAAGATATTTTTCCCGCGCGGTGCTTGATTGTTTACTTTTTTCTGTCTCTCTCACTCTCTCTGCCTGACGGAGGGGGTGTGAGCAGAGGGACTGTTTGCTTAGAAGATACGGACGCTCCTCTAAAAAATGCCGCTTTATCGCGGTGCTTCGGCATACTTAAAAGCACAAAAGCACGTATTGATTTTTTGATTGTTTGCCTTTCTTAGAGAGCGCTCTCTCTCTCTCTCTGAAATTCTCTGCTCCTGACGCGCGGACTCCTTTGAAGAGAAGATATATTTGCATTCTTTTAATTGTGAGAAAGAACTGTCATCTCTGTCTTGTCATGGAGCACAGTTTAAACTTTTGACTAAAGGGTGTTATTTCATGTCTAGAGGGCTCTAATAATGTAAACAGTGTGGGAGAGTTTATAAGGGCTTAAAATAAATACAAACATATGGTTTCTACTTCGCAGATTTTCATCTATCCCGGGGGGTTCTGGAACGCAACCCCCGCGATCGAGGAGGGATTACTGTATCCAACTCATTATAATAACTATTCATGATGGCTCTAAAATCTGTACTAACCCCTACTCTCTCTTCTGTTTCCTTTTCCGTGTCCTTTTAGTGGTGGCTTGCGCCACCACCATCTACTCAAAGCACCGTGATATTCCAACAATGATGGATGGATTAAAAGCTAGAAGTCTGTTTGACCATCAACATCAAGTGACTCTGTGAGAACCCTAACTACAAAGAGGACTGTTTCACTTATGTTAGGTAGAATGCCCAGAGGGGACTGGGCGGTCCTGTGGCATGGAACCCCTGCAGATTTTATTTTTTTCTAAAGCCATCTGGAGTTTTTTTTTTTTGTTTTTTCTGTCCACCCTGGCCATCGGACCTTACTCCTTTTCTATGTTAACTAATGTTGTCTTATTTTAATTTCTTATTCTGTCTTTTATTTTTCCTTTCTTCATTATGTAAAGCACTTTGAGGTACTTTTTGTATGAAAATGTGCTATATAAATAAATGTTGTTGTTGTAGCCCCCCTTCACACCGCAGGAGAGGTCAGGTTTGGCAAGGAGCAATATGCCAGTTCTCCGTTTTCACAATCTTGATGCTCAGTAATAATCCTTCCACAAGTTCACCTATGGAAACCTTGTTATGACTTTTAATTCCTTTAGATAGTCAGGTTCAATTATGTTCTGGGTGCACCACCACAGGCACCAGGTTACCATGGCAGGGCCAAGCTGATGACCTCACTAAACCATCTATTTGGTAGTAGTGATGGATTGTGTGTATAAAGTGCAGAGACTTAATCAGTGCAAGCTTATGACCTACACTTGCTAGAAATTCCTCATTTGTAGTGAATTGTTGCAGGTCCTGGTTACTAGCATGAATGGGGTTCAGTGGCTTACCCAAGCCTCTTGGTGCCAGGTAGGGACTCATTGATCTGCTCAGTGTAGTGTACATGCAGCCACAGGTATCTAAGTCACATCTAAGACCTGTCATTGGTCAATCTCACATGTCACTGCTGTGTGATGGGACTCTCAGATTTTCTTTTCTACACAGCATGGCCATGAATACGTGGGATTGGACCGTGAGTATCGCAAAATGGGTTACTCTTCTGAAAATAGGGTTAAAAAGCTAATCTGTGAAAACGGAATCCACTGATAAGGAGACAACAAAAGGATATTATCACAGTGGAGCGTATGATATTATTTATCTTGTCTTTCAGAAAGCATTTGATAAGGTGCCACATCATAGGTTGGGCATCAAACTAAAAGTAAGTGGAAGTTCAGGGTGATGTTTTTAGATGGGTACAGAATTGGCTCAGACACAAGAAGTAGAGGGTGATGGTGCGAGGAACCTCATCAGAATTTTCTGATGTTAAGACTGGTGTTCCACAGGGGTCAGTGCTAGGACAGCTGCTATTTTTAATATATATAAAAGATTTAGATAGGAATATAAGTGACAAGCTGGTTAAGTTTGCAGATGATACCAAGATAGGTGGATTGCCAGATAATTTGGAATCTGTTATATCATTACAGAAGAACTTGGATAGCATACAGGCTTGGGCAGATGAAATTTAATGTCAGTAAATGTAAAGTATTATACATAGGAAGTAAAAATGTTAGGTGTGAATACAAAATGGGTGGTCTGAAAATTGAGAGTACACCTTATGAGAAGGATTTAGGAGTCATAGTGGACTCTAAGCAATCGACTTCCCGACAGTGTTCAGAAGCCATTAAAAAGGCAAACAGAATGTTACGTTATAAAGCATGCATGATATGTGGAGTACAAGTCCAAGGAGGTTCTGCAAAAACTTTATGACACACTGGTGAGGCCTCATCTGGAGTACTGTGTGCAGTTTTGGTCTCCAGGCTACAAAAAGGACATAGCAGCATTAGAAAAAGTCCAGAGAAGAGCAACTAGGCTGATTCCATGGCTACAGATGATGAATTATGAGGATAGACTAAAAGAGCTAAGCCTTTTCAGTTTAAGCAAAAGACTAAGAGGTGACATGGCTGAAGTGTTTGAAATTATGAAGGGAATTAGTACAGTAGATCTAGATTGTTATTTTAAAATGAGTTCATCAAGAACAGGAGGACACAGTTGGAAACTTGTTAAGGGTAAATTTTGCATAAACAGGACATTTTTTTTTACACAAAGAACAATAGACACTTGGAATAAGCTACCAAGTAGTGTGGTAGACAGTAAGACATTAGGGACTTTCAAAACTCGACTTGATGTTTTTTGGAAGAAATAAGTGGATAGGACTGGCAAGCTTTGTTGGCCTGAATGGCCTGTTCTTGTCTAGAGTAGTCTAACGTTATAATGTTTAATGTTTCTTTATCACATGACAAATCTGCTTGAATAACAGGAAGAATTAGGACTATTTTGCCATCTTACTTAAAAGCATATGAAAGACTACATACTGTGCATTGTTCTTCTATTTAGAATCTATTATCTTTCCTTGAATAAAACATAATAGAGGAAAAAATATCTAAATTCATTTTTTGATTTTTTTGTCAACAATTGTTGACAGCTTCAAGCTGTCAATGTCCACTTCAGTTGTATGGCTTCTAACTCATCTTAGCTGGGTTTAGCTAATCTTGACAGGAATGTGTATAAAGTTTAATATTTTCACAAATTGACCATGACTGTGTTACCGGTTTCAAGAAGGCAATTCATTTAATTAAGGATTGCTCTAAAAATGTATAATTTTTTTTTTTTCAAAGTTAATGTTATGACTTAAAAATTTTTTTTTTGGGATGTCTCATAAAATCATGCACTCTGTTAAAGCCTATGTTGTTTAGAAGTTTTATTCCTCAGGGGTGCCCTGATGTCATCAATTTTAAAAAATAGTCAGATTCTTCTAATATTCCAAAGTTTGCATGCAATACATTTTTTGAGGTTAAGTGTTTGATTCATAGATTGGGTCATGTAACGCCTCCATCCATTTATCAGACGTTCTAACCTTCTTATCCAGTTCTGAATTGTGGGGAGCCTTCCTTGGTAGAAGTGTACGCAATGCAGGAAAGATCCCTGGGCACTGCACCAGTTCATTGCAGAGCACACTCGTGTGCTCACCTATACTTATTAATGCTGGGCCTGTTTAGAGATGTTCATTAACCTATTTTGTATGTGGGGAGCAAAAGGAAAAAGCTTCTGTCAAGTGCCTTGAGCATGGGAAAGGTGCTATATAAATAAAATGTATTATTATTATTATTATTATTAAAACCCACTCATACAGGGGGAGAATGTTCAAAATTAACATATCTATGACTGTGAGACAGCTGAACTTAACACTGCTACCTACTTTAATACTACCTTGTGACTCTGATGTAACACCTTCAGATTGTAATTAAATTACTATGTCATAGTTACAAACTTCAATTCATTTCTGGTCATTTTATCTACTTTGGAACTTCCATTCAAACAAATAATTACAGTAGCCTGAGGAAGCTCTCTCAGTTCGAGACTTACATTATATCTACAATAAAATACTGATAGCTTACTTTTTTTCTTTAGATCAACTAGTTGTTAAAGAGATAATACTAAAGTAACTTATTTTTAGTGGCTTTGTCAGATGGAATGTTTGAAATATTGCCATTTATAAGGAAACTAAAAATTCTAATACATTTTAAAAGAAGCATGCAGTAGCTGGTGTACTTAGTATATCCTAGCACACATTCCTAAAAATAATCTTCTTGATCCCTCTTGGGCTTCTTTCTCTAATGCCATTATTTTCTTTTAGGTTAACTGTCAGATGCTGCATTTAGCTGTTCCTCTGCCGGCCCATATCCTCGCCATTAAAATCACTCTTGTCTGCTCAAGGAGACACAATTTATGTCATTGAGGCATCCTCCTGACTTAAAAACCAATAAAACAGGATTTGGATGATAATTTTACAATATAAAACCATGCATGGCTATATTCTTTAAATGTAAATAATAACTATAAACTGCCGGGGCCCAGATACACTCTATAGATAAGAAGAGGTGCAATGACCACTCACTGGAATGTAAGAGTATTTATCTACCATCCATCTGTCCTGCAATTCAAAATAATGTTATTATAATGCTTGAGGTTTGTCATGGGAATTTTTGGTTTTTTTTTCATGTTTTTTGTCACTTTGCAAGCTTTGAAATGAGATTAACTGATTACTCCTGCAAATGTGCTTGTTTTCCAGATTTTGACCTGAGATATTTTTGGAGCTGGAGCCATATAGAAGACTACTTGTTGTTTTGCTTCTCCTTCACTGTATTGTGTGCCTTCATTACCTTCCTCTTCCTCGACTCAGTCCTCTTTGTGGAGACACTGGGATCACTGGCAGTGCTTATCGAAGCTATGCTTGGTGTACCACAGTTAATACAGAATTTCCAGAACCGGTCAACTCAGGGTATGAGGTATAGTAGGATGAATTTAATTTTCTTGGTTTAAGTTTATATTGATTGTTTAGCAAAGTTATTTTATTTCTGTACATATATTACATTTTATTGGAAAAAAATCAGCCAAATTAAACAGAGAGATGTTTATCACAATTATCACTTTGCTTACTACAGTTCCTAAATTAATAAAGAAATGACAGGCATGCAGATAAAGAGTCAATGATCGTCTAGTCTTCAAATGATCACCCACTGATTGTTTTTACAAAATGTTGGTGGCCTAAAAATTGCAATATTATATTTTTTATAGACTTTTGAACAAAGTCTGTCACAGTATACTGCCAGACTGGGATGTTGTATGGGGTTAGAATACTGTAATCTGACCCCATAGTGTTGAGACTGTGCCTGGCATTATAGGTGGTAAACGGAGTGCAACTACACCTGAGCCCAAATGGGCCTCACTAATGATAAGAATAATAATGAATGCATTTTGTTTATATATCACCTTTCAGAACTAAAGAGGAAAGAATAAAAAAATCCTATGCTATTTGCATATTATACATTGATGGGGTTGTATAAAATAATTTAAACACTGCTTAATACTAAAATACATAAATACAGAAGCAATTAGATGAAATAAATGAAAATTTTACTTCACTTTACTTTTTAATAACATCTTTGTTTTTCACAATCGTAGATACCGTCGTTCTCGGCAGACGGTATGCAACAGCAATGTCCCGGATACGCATGCCACCTTCATACTTTTCAACAATCAATTCAAATTTACATGAAAAAAACACAAAATCACGTTGTGACGATGCAGGTTTGCTGTATGCTCCCATCTGCTGCTGGGGAGCCCTTGAATCCTACACTGTCGGTAATGTGCCTCGCTGCTAACCTCATCGGTAACAACAAAACAAGGGGATGGTGAAAAAGTGCAAAGTGCTTTTATTAAAACAATAACAAAACAAGGTGTTCAAATTAAAGTGCAAAGTTCCCATAAATAATCCATAAAATCAGAAGTGAAATGTGGTGGTTAAAAACAATAGAAAAAAGTCTTCTTAAAAACAACAAAGTTAAAATAGAGCAGGAAGCATTCTTTAAAAAATAAGAACAAACAAGAAGAAGCCCGGTGCCTTTTTCCCTGGCAGCCCCCCTGCTTCCCAACAGGGCAGTCGCCCTACTTGCAGCTGACGTTAACTCTGCCTACTTCAGCTACTTCGCTCCTCGCTCTCTTCTCTCTCTCTCTCTCACTCACTCACTCACTCAACCTCCCGTCCGTTCTTTCTTTTTACTCCCCTTCTAGCTGACTCGCGCTTCTGTTTATCAAGATAAGCAGCCCCAGGAACAATCATGAATGCGGACGGTCCCTCACAAGTGCACTTTGGTGAGAAACGCCCACATCGCTAATCGCCCTGACAACCTTCAGCCACATAACCACCATGCACCCTCACCAAGCTGCGGCGCGGTGATTATTTATTTTAAAGCTGGACTTTGACAGGAGTTGTGGACCCGCTATATCACACACGTGAAAGTTCACAGAGAGTTATAGCACGGGATGTTCACTGAATGCTAGCAACTGGCGCACTAAGGCTCGTGGGCAGTCGTGGCTTTGTCTCGAGAGACGTAAACAAGGTTAGCATGCGAGTCGTATTCCAAACAAAGGTCGTATACTAAGCAAAATTTTTTGTGTCCAAGCAGGACGTATACCAAGTTGGACTTATTCCAAAGCAGACATATACCAAGGTACCACTGTAATTGAAACTAAAAATAGGATAAAAATGTAACATAAAATAAACTCTACATTCCAAGCATAAAACAAATAAATATAAAATGTAAATAATTGGTGCAGCTTATGCAAATGATATCATCATCATCATCATCTCATCTCATCTTCTCTACTGCTTAGCCTGGTGGGGGTCACGGCAGAAACAGGTCAAGCAGGTCAGTGCAGACATCCCTGAAAACCAACTACAGATTCCAGCTCTTCCCCAGGAATTACCAAGTATTTCCATGCCAGCTGAGAGATATAAATGATGAGGCAAAAAGGACATTAACCACATGAAGGCACGATGCTACCCCTAGCCTCCCCAACTGGACACCCTTACATCTTTAGCGGCGCCTGGATATCCTGTTGATGAAAACCACAAGCAAGTGTGGTGACAAGACACAGCCTTGATGAAGTCTTAACACCCACAGTGAACAAATTCGACTAGCAAAAATATTCAGACACAGCTCTCAGTGCGTTTATACAGGGAATGAACAGCATGCAGGAACAGCCTTGTTACTCCATGCAAATCAGTTGTAAATGATTTTTAAGATGGATTTAAACCAAGAACAGTAGCATGAGTCCTAATATTCAAAGCTGGTGCATTCCATTTTGCTACAAGCTGCATATAACAAAGGGGAGTCATAAGTTATCCACCAGGAAGAAACCAGGCAGTTTTAATAATGGAGATGGGACAATAAAAATTATCTTTTTGTTCTCTTCATTTAGTTTTGGAGAGATGACTGTCTTCCATTGCTAACAAAATAAGTGACAGGCTTTCATTGATAAAGCAATAACTTAAGTTATTCATACAGATTTTTGAAATGGAAAAACATAATCTTTTACAAATATACAAATACGATAGAGAACCCTTAATATGGGCACACTGAGCACCATAACAGGAGAAAGATATTTGAAACCAAATGAGTGCCAATATGTTTGTTCATTCCGGCATGCTATACCCCTAGTTTGTATGCAGTTTCCATATTAAGGTTGCACAATAAATGCTGTTTGCTACCAAGGTTGAAAGATTAGAAAAGAGAACCAGAGATTTTTTTCACCAATAAGTGGAAAATTCAGAAAATTGATGGGTGGAATTCTGATTTGAATTACAATTGGACCTAAGTCCTGGTTATAAATG
Organism: Polypterus senegalus; assembly: GCF_016835505.1. Lineage (NCBI taxonomy): Eukaryota > Metazoa > Chordata > Cladistia > Polypteriformes > Polypteridae > Polypterus > Polypterus senegalus. The sequence goes on from NC_053162.1 coordinate 97,227,889, forward strand.
TTGTCAAGAGGGTGCAATCATTTCTACTTCTTAGCACCAGCTATCACTCACAGTTTGGACCGGGATGAAAATATAACTTCAACTTTCAAAAATGCTTTGCAGTGTTCAGTTTTATAGGGCAGTCATTGCAAGAATCCTCGATTTCTCCATAACTACCTGGTGTGGCAGTGCATCTGCTTACTTAAAACATAAACCGCAGCTTGTTATTTGGGCAACATAAAAGAATGTAGGCCTAAAACCTGACTCGGTGAGGTTCAGTACACATCATGGGTCAGGAAATGTGTTGGAATTATAATCAAAGGCCATTCTGATCTAGTAACCATCTCTTTCATTTATTACCGTGAAGGATGCATTCATTACCAGTCACTAAAAGCAAAAACTACTTGACACATAATGAGTTTCTTTCCTACTGCAGTCAATTTAGTTAAACACAGTCTCTGACTCACCTCTCTCCTTTTCTGATCTCCAAACCCCTCCAATCAACCTAAAAATATGTATTTCATCAAGACTTACTTGATAGTACAGTAGTACTGGACAAGAGTGCAATTCTATATTGTCAAATTATTTTTGATATTTGTGTTTTTGTGCAATATTCACTATTCCTGTATGTAATGTTGTGATGGTGTGATATAGTGTACTGCATATTGTGCTGTTAATTATATTTACTTTCCTATGTGTATGGATTTAACACCAAGAGAAATTCTTAGCAACTTCACTCCCTGGCAATAAACTTTTTAAGTTCAAGTTCAAGCTAAAATGCTTAAACTGGAGCAGATGTATTGAGAAATTTTCACAGGTAGAAAAAGACAAAAATATTAAGTGAAACCTTAATGTTAGATACAAGATTATAGTAAAAAAAATAAAAACAGCTTTTCTTTTTTTATAATTGGTGGTCTGTCGATGCAGTGGTTAGCTCTTGTTTACTTTGTCTCCTATTTATAACGGCAATTGGTTGATAATGCACACCGGTTTCTTTTCACATCCTAAAGCCTGCAGCCTAAGCCAACAAGCAACCCTAAATTGGCCAGTTTGAGTGAGTGGGTCTTTTATAAGATTTGTTCCTGTTTTGTACATTAAGATGCTAGGGTAAACTAATTAAGGGATAGATGAGTTGTTAACAGATATATTCAAAGATTTTAAAATAAAACATATCAAATAAACAAGTGGACACAATCAGAAATCAAAAATGAAGAAGTAGACATTGAATTTAGAGTACTGTACATAGAGCTTTTCATGACACTCAACGTTCTCTATATAGAGAAGGGGGAGCCTCTTGAACAACCACTAATATGCAGCACCCACCTGAATGAGGCATATGCAGCCATTTTGTGCAAGTATGCTCACCACACATTAATTATTAGGTGTTGAAGGGGTGAAAGAGATGGGGAATGATTAGGAGGCTAGCATAACCAGGCCATAACAGGCAATTTAGCCAGGACGCTGGGAAACACTCTATACTTTACGAAAGATGCCCAGGGATCTTTTATGACCACAGAGACCTCTGTTTTATGTCTCATCTGAAGGATGACCGCAGTTTTACAGTACAGTGTCCCAATCACTGTGCTAAGGCATTGGGGTCCACACACTGACTACAGGGTAAGAGCCTCCTGCTGGCCTTTCTAACACCTCTGGCATAATTCCCACCTTACACTAGAAGCTTCTTTCTCCCTGGGACGCTATATTGGAATAAAAAGATTCAGTTAATGGATATATGAAAATATGAGCTCTATTATTATTTTGTAATGTGCTCGGTATACACAGTGATATTTTTAGTAATATTCATAAAAAACACAATGTTGGCACAGTGGTGTCACTGCTGCCTCGCAGTAAGGAGACCAGAGTTTGCGTCCTGGTTGCTTCCTACATTGAGTTTGCATGTTCTCCTCGTGTCTACATGGCTTTCCTCCCTATGTGTAAAGACATGTAAGTTAGGTGAATTGACAATACTAAACTAACCCTAGTGTGTGTTTGGTGTGGGTGTTTGCCCTGCAATGGACTGGCACTCTGTCCTGGGTTTGTTCCTTCCTTGTGCCTTATGCTAGCAGGTTTGGATTAAGTGGGTTAGAAAATGACATGACATAACAAAACAACACAGGTGAATAAGTTGCCTCTTCCTTAAAAAGTTTTTGTGGCATTCAGCCCTTAGAGAATTACATTTGGCAGAAGCTGTTACTGTATTACAGCCTAGCAGAATCACTGCTAAGTGTGAAGTATCTTTAGAAATGGGTTGACAGAAGCTATTACAGTAATTTTAAATACTTCAAGAGAAGAGTATGGGATAAATCAGAAAACTCACTTTCTATAAACCATATGGAAAACTGAACCTGTAGGAAAACAGTAGTTTCCTAGTTTGAGACAACCTAACGTGTAGAGAAAGTGGTGTGTTTATTTCTTTGCATTTTAATGTCTCTCTCAGTATGGAACAGGTGTTGTATTTACAAATACAGTACACATTCAATTTTTTGATTTATGTGAATTTTAGCACTGATCAGCTTTAGTGTCCAGGGGATCTGAAACATCACACACTGTTGGCTCATTCTACAATGTTAAAGTTGTGTGTTATATGGCTCTCTCACTTTATTCTCAGTATTAAGATACCAAATGATTATGTGGAAATTGAAATATATTTAAAAACAGTGCAATTTGTCTTGCATTTAATTTAAGTGCATTTCATTTCATGACAGCATCGTGGTATTATATTGCTCTGCACAAGCATTATTTTGTTCTTCTTACAAATATACTGTAGATATAGACGAAAAAAAACAAACTGACTTTGGCCTTTGCTGGCACCTTTTAAGCTTTGGGAATGAGAGTTAATCTCTGTGAACCGCAGGGCCCATTAATCATCTTTTCTAAACCAGTCAGATTAAAGGATAATTTTGACTTCATTTGTTTGTGTGTAGCCCTTCCCAAAATAAAAATAAGCAACAAAATTATTTTCTGAGTCACAGACCCCCATATAGATCATTTTGTCCATGCTTAACTCAGATTTGTAAAGATTCTAATGTAAATCTAAAAATTTCTAACTCTGGTTTTTTTAAACTGTTCTTGGACTGTGACATGAGGGAGTACCCTTGTAGTGTCCTACCACATCTAGTGTATTACCAAGAAGGCATGAACTATCAGACATTTTTTGAATATAAAACACCTAAGGTAAGGATATACAAAGTATCAAAGTAAACACAAGACAAAGAAATTGTTACTGCTAGGATTTTTTTTTAATCCTTGGGCTTGAAAGATGGATGGATAGATGGCTGAATGGCAGGCAGTATGGCATAGCGTGAAGGCTTTCAACTTCCAGCCTTGAGGTTCTGGTTTCAAATCCTGGTACTGACACTTAGTGACCATGAGCAAGTCACTTGACCTACTCGTGCTCCAACTGGAAAAAAAAAACACTAAAAGAAATTCAACCAATTGTATCATAAATTTTGTAATTTGCCTTGGATGAAGGCATCAGCCCAAAAAATAAATGTAATAGGCATTTGCTAACTGATTTGCAATTTATTGTCACTGTACTAGTACAATGAAATAGTAAAAGCTGCATATGTAAACAATGCAAATACAACAACCAATGACAAACAAATTATATACCATGCATAACTAAATAGGGCCAGAAATTATTATCCACTAACATAATCAACATACATCCACATCAGTGTAAATAAATGTAAGTTATGACATAATAAAGGCTAATTTTTGTCATGTTAAATATTGATAGCACTTTAATTTCATGAGAACTAAAATTACTCATGGTCTTTGGATTTTGTGAGACGGTTTTGCTGTGAAGCTCACAGTACGAAAAATCAAAATCATGTCAATTAAACACAGTCAAAGTGAGAAGTATTGTATCAAAGTGGCTACAGTTACGAAGGACAAAGAATTATGGGAAATCAAGGTACAAAACTCCGCCCATAGACCCACACTATTTGCATGTCGATTCAGTCATTTTCGTAGCTTCATTGCTGTTCAGGCTGAAAATGAAATTGCAAATTCTGTTATTTCATTTTATATTTAATTTTTGCAGCCTTCTTGCACATAGACTTTGAAAATGAAACTGCAAATGGTGTAATGATATTTTATTTTTTTAATTTTTGCAGCTTCATTGCACATAGACTTTGAAAATGAAATTGCAAAAGAGAGATTGCATTTTCATTTTATAATTTTAATCTTCATTTCATTTTGTGTAGAAAATACTTCCCATGGTGCTTAGTGATCATTCTTTAGAACGATGTCTTGAAGGGGATACACCTGATTAGCAACAGTGTTCACGTTTCATGAAGCATTAAAAGGCTGACTGCTTGTAAAAAGAGACCCAATGTGCACCACAAAACACAGTTATAGTCAGCCAACCGTGTCATCTGGCAGGATGGGCCATTGGGCTCATGGGGTTTTATCTATCCCTTCAGCTTTAATCAACAGATACAGAGTTTCATCAGATGTGGTGGTTTTTGAAATCCATCAGTTAATTTGAGACTGGACATGATGTATAATAAGCTGTGCATTGTCCTATTCTTTTTATAGCCATAACTGAGTTGATTGATTTGGGTCAATCTGTTATCTTGTACCATTAGGCTACAGCACTTTAAATGAATGGTCATCTTCAAATCCCAACATTATCTTTGGCTAGAAGTTTTTTGGGCTTTGGCCCATGTTTGGCTGTCCAGCAGAGTTTTTTATTCTCTTGAGGCATTCATGATGGTCTATCTGTTAAAGTGATAAGCCTTTTTATTGTTATCCATTGTCTATCACAGTTGTAAAAAACACAGTCCATTAGTATCTGCTTTAAACATTATATCTGCAAGATCATTGTCACCGATTGTGCAGTGAGTATCATGAGAAGGACACTTTATTCTTCATAAAGTGGCCTCTGAATATTAACAGCAATGTGGAAAATAGAGTTAATTTAGTAGAGAATGTGTATATGGGAGCATACGTACACGAGAAACATAATTTCAAATATTTATGTATTATTAACAAAATAGGATATTTAAATTATGTACTAGCTTATAGGCTATTAAAAGACAGAGAGGGAACAGTAGGAAACTTACTTGAAACTTCCCTAATGTTTCATCCGCTTTTCAAACCTGTCCCAGCAGTACTGGGCTCAAGGCAGAACCAACTCTGTACTGGACACCAGCAACCAAACTGGACTCAACACTGGTCCATCACAAAGCACACTTATGTACACAAATAAGAAGTTCTAATATGCCATAGGAGAACTCTCAATCAATTGAACTCATTTGGTCAGTTAATAAATGTCCTTTAACTAATCCTAATATCTAACCATAGTATCTTTTTTCAAAGTTGTCATGATTTTCTCCTCAATTGGTAATTTGTTCCAGATTCCCCCAACTCCTTGTACAAAGTAGGGATTCATGGGTTCAGTCAAAAATTCACATTTTTCTTAATTTCCACCAGTGTCCTCAAGTAGCTGGTTTAATATTTATCAAAAAATTCTGCTGAGTCAGATTATGAAGACCTGGATTAGGTCCCAATGCAGTTTTCAACTGCAGTGTCCATAGAAAACCCAAAGGGAGAAGTTGCATACTACATGGGTTGAGAGCTGGGTTGGGCTGGGTTGAGAGCTGAAATAGGAGTTCTTGGAGTTGTGAGACAGGACTACTAAACTCTATGCTGTTTTGATCCACAGTCATATAATCTATGAAATGTTCACATATTAAATAATATAAGTAAATGTATTTAGTCTTGTAAAAAGTGACATGATTAAGAACTTGAAAATATCACACAAAATGAGGTAAACATTGGTAAAAGACTAAAGTAAAAGTCAAGGTCAAAAAATCAAAAACGAACTTGAAAAACTTCAAATTAAATGAAGAAGACTCACCTTTGAGTCCATGTAAGTATGAGAAGACTGCTTATGCAATCTGACATTTAGGTTTTAAATGGGTATTGACAAAATAAATAATGCTGTGATGCAGCAGCGGCAGCAGGCAACAAACACTGCTAAGAGCTTAGTCAGAAAAAACACATGACAGTGTTATTGTCAGTATTGCCATCGGTCTGATGTGAGAACTGCAGACTTCAAAAGACATTCAAAAGCCATTAAGGAAAGAAGTAGTACAGATTTTCAGGAAATGAAACAGAAATATTCTATTTTCCTATTCTGGAAATATATTTCAAAAAGTAAAATTAAAATTGTTAACGATTGCAGCCATCATTGGAATTAATTTCATATGATAAAACAAGCCAATCTTTATTTCCAAGTTTTAATTGTGACATGCAGCACTTACACAATAGTGATGAGCGAAACCTACAGAGTTTGCTTTGCCATGAGCTTGACGAAATCTCAGAAATATTCATTGACTGAATTGACGTCAATAGGGAAGGATGAACTTGTTTAAATTGTCCCCCAACTATGCTGGACCAATTATTATGGTCAAAAATGGCATCTGAGCTCTGAGGTGGCATTGTAACCACAGCACCACCGTGCCTCAAACAACAAAAGACAGATGGAGCAATAATCACAAAGGAAATAGAACAATTGGCCATAAACTAGCAGTAGGTAAAAAACTATGTATATATATATATCATTGAGCTCACAGTGTTCCAGTCTTGGTGGACACATTAGCTGGCTTGTTCCATTGCTTGAAGTTGTGGCTCCAGATGCAGCTGAAACATAATTTTTGTTTCTGGTCTCTGTACAGTAGCTTTGCACTATTTTTTTCCATGAAGAAGATAGAAAAGCTTTGTAAACAGTAGTAAATCTTCTGTTATTATTTCACAGGGTTGAGTATGTTTTCTTTCTCTTTTCCTTTGAAGCTTTTTTGGATTAAACCTGCAGCCCCTTGCTAATTATGTATGCAAATTAAGTGTCATATATCTGGTGCCAGTACTCATATTATTCTATTTTGGTCAGCTAATACACCCCTCAAATTAAAATAATACAAACCTTTTGTTTTGCTCTTTTTTTTAAAGGGAAGCGGAGTACTGATTGGTACAAGAACAGAACTACTTACACTTCTCCAGACTTTAACGTTGTAATGTCTTTCTTATAACTTGAAGACCAAAATTGCACGTGTAAGTCCAGATTTTGACCTCATCTGTGCATTAAACAGAGTACTACCACGTTTGTACTCAATGCATTGTAATAAATAACCTAAACTTTAAGCAACACATTATTTGATGTTTTACCTCGTGTTATATCTGATATCCTCCAAAAACGTACAGATGGTCAAGTGTTTACCTTGGTGTAACATCACCTGTTCTTTTAACAACACTTATTAGTCATTTGGGCACTGCATTTGGTTAAGTTTATTAAGTGAAATTTCACCCACTCATCCATGTGTTGCTTCAAAATTTGTACATACCTTTCTGCATTAATGGTGCCCTCATAGATGTGCAAGTTAACCATGGGCATTGACACACCCCTATTTCATGACAGACTTTTGGGCCTGAAGCTGATTACAGCTTGGATGGTACTTTTCCTCTTTGGCCCAGAGAACACATCCACTGTTTTTTTTAAAAACTATTTGAAATGTTTGTTGGACTAAAAAATCCTGAGTCCACTGTACTACTTTCCATTTTGGATGGAACTGGCAGCAGAGAAGTTGACAGTGCTCCTGGACAGTGCTGATTTGCTTTGAATAGTAAAGCCTCAACTTGAATATGTGGATACAGTGGTGAATGGTGTTGACTGACTAAGGCTTTCTGAAGTATTCCCAAGCTCATGTCATGATATCCATTACAGGTACATGGCGTTTTTTAAGACAGTGACATCTAATTGATTGGAGATTATATGCATACAGAAGTGGTTTTGGGCCACCTACCAATTTGTCTTTGGAGAACATTGTTCTCAAAGAGCTAGATTATTTGCTGATCCCTCTTTTGGCAAATTGGAAAGCCTTAAACTCATCAGACAGAGACAGAACATAGAAGACAGGTGGAGAAGTTTGTTTCCTGGTGCAAAGAGAATAGTCTGCAGCTTCACATCAGTAAAACCAAGGAAATGGTTATTGACTGTCGCAGCACCAAACAGCTTCTGTGTCTGGTCAGTGGATGTAGAAATAGTCCACACCTACAGGTACTTGGGGTTCCACAATAATGATAGGTTAGACTCATCTTGGAACACAGAAGAACTACATAAGAAAGAGCAGGTTCTTTTTCCTTAGGAGACTGTGTTCCTTTAATGTGGGAAATGACATTATTCACATTTTCTATAACTCTGTGATGGCCAGTGCGATTTTCTACGCTGTAGTGTGCTGGGCTGGTAACATTACTTCAGGATGGGCCCGCCAAATCAAAAACCTAATCAAAAGCACAAATCCAGTTATAGTATATGCTCTGAACCCCCTGGAGGTAGTACCGAAGGAGAGAATAAAAAAAAAAAACTGTCTGCCATTATGAATGATACTACACATCCTCTCTCGGACACACTAACATTGAGTACTTTCAGCGAACAAATTGCTAAGCAGAAGTATGACAAGAAACACTACTGGGGCTCCTTTATACCAACAGCAATACACCTGCATAATGCCTCACTGTGACTGTGATAGCCATGTCAGAACTTTACTTTTCTTTCTTTTTATTTTTTTACCTTAAAATCATTCTGGTGTATCTATCTATCTATCTATCTATCTATCTATCTATCTATCTATCTATCTATCTATCTATCTATCTATCTATCTTTGCTCTTAAATAACTAGGGACCTCATGCATAACGCTGTGCGTAGAATTCACACTAAAACATGGCATACGGACAAAAGCAGAAATGTTCGAATACACAAAAAAATCCAGATACATAAATCTGTACGTTCGCAAACTTCCACTTTCTTCCGCTCCATAAATCCTGGTTAGCATGAAAAGCAACGCACGTGGATGTGCCTGCTGCCTCTCCCCAACTCCTCCCAGAATTACGCCTCTTTGAATATGTAAATCAATATAAATAGCCCTTAAGTTCAGGTTTCTGTGAAAAGGGAAGGGCAAAAGCAGGGGGGAAAATAGAAGAATTTCAGTGAATACCAAGTGGAGTCAAGGAAAAATGTACTATTTGTTGGTTCAAACAGTTGTATAAACAACAAAAGGAAGTTGATCGAGTGACATACAGTGTCGGAGAAACTTGAAAGCTCAAGTTCACAAAGTCGCACAGTGCCCAAAATAAAAAAGAAGTTGTCAGATATCAAAGTCGCTGTGAAAAGGTGAGTCGTAGCCTACTGTCTAAGTGTCATATGAAAGCTTATTAGATTACATTCATCATCCAACCCGCTACATCATAACAGGGTGTCCCAGATGACTGGGGACCCTACCCAGCTGGGAGCTCCTGGATGGTCCCCGAGATGGACGATACCTTCCCTGGGCCATGAGAGGGCAGCCGCCCGGGCCTGCTGGTGGGCCACTGGAATGGAGCTGGGAAGCTCACCCCTACGGGAGGACGTGGCCACTGCCAGGGGGCGCCCAGACAGTTATGAAATCCTGGATGGCAACACTTCCGCCACACCAGGAAGTGCTGCCGGAAGAAATCCCAGGGGCACCCGGAGTGCTTCCAGGTGATCTCCTGACACTTCTGCCACATCAGGAAGTGTCGTCAGGTGGAGCACCTGGAGCTCATCCAGGTCATTATAAAAGGGGCCGCCTCCCTCCAGTAGACGAGCTGGAGTTGGGAGGAAGAAGACAGCTTGTGAGGAGGGGAGTAGAGGTCAGAAGAGAAAGAGAAAGATAGGAAGGAAAAGAGTTTTTGGAAGGCATTGTGGTGCTTAGAAGAAATAAAGAACTGTGTTTTGGACTTTCTGCTGTCTGTCTGTCTATGTCCAGGGGTATGCTTTCCACAAGAGTCACAGGGGTCTGCAGGAGCCAATCCCAGCCAACACAGGGCATAAGGCAGGAACAAACCCTGGGCAGGCTACAGTGCAAAGAAAAAAATAGGGACACAGTGGGAAAAAAGCTCGAAATGTCAACTTTAATCTCAAAGTTTCCACTTTAATCATGTAGTTTATTTTGTCATTAAAGTAGAACATCATAAACTTCATCTTAAAATCATTTAATATACTAGTTTCTCAAATACCATTGTAACTAAAGTAGCACGTTAAATGCTTTTTTTGTATGTGCTCTATGTGTGTGAATCACTACATGCTTCTTAAACGAGCTTTCTCTCCCTCCGACAAGACACAGAATCCATTACATTTGTGATATTATAGCTCTCTGAATAATTAAAATACTGAGATGTATATTTGATATCATTTTCATGATGATAGGAGTTAAAGAATGTTATTAAACATGGGAACACAGTGGCGCAGTGATAGTGACGAGCTGACGCCCCGTCCAGAGATTGTTCCTGCCTCACACAAGAAACTTGCTGCACCATGCGCTACCTCCAATGAAATAATTTATTGCAGCAGTACTGTCTCTTTCAAACATACTAACCTCCTATTCCTGTCCTTTCTTTTCTTTCTCCAAGTACCCAATCGGCAAACAATCATCTCTGTAATAGATGTTAAGCCATCTGTAAGCTTAGAAAGCTGATTCTTCAAAACTTTTAAGGAACACTGAAATATTTTCGTAGTAGATGTTCAATCTGTGGTGGGCTGGCGCCCTGCCTGGGGTTTGTTTCCTGCCTTGCGCCCTGTGTTGGCTGGGATTGGCTCCAGCAGACTCCCATGACCCTTTAGTCAGGATATAGTGGGTTGGATAATGGATGAATGGATGGATAGATGTTTAATTATTCTATCTATCTATCCTTCCAGTGTTGTGCCAGCCCAGGCATGAATACAGCCCGAGGCAGGAACAATCCCTGAATGGGCACCAGCTCGTCTCTAGTGCTGCGACACCGTGTCCTCACATGTTTAATTATTAAGAATATACATTATTTAAATGATGTTAAAATTGTATCTGTATAATGTAATAAACGTATTTTGCTGCATTTCATCTTAAAATGATATTGTCATCATATGTAAATACGTGCTAAAGTGGCTCAGGTTGTGCAATATTATGGCTGTATCGCAAGTGTACAGTGAGGTATTTGTACTTATAAGTACAAACAGTTCTACAAGGAGCACTAGATGGACTGATTGATTGCATTCATAGTTCTTGGGATGAAACTGTTTCTGAACCGCGAGATCAGTATAGGAAAGGCTGTGAAGTGTTTGTTGTATGAGAGCAGTTCAAATAGGCAGCATGTGCTAGACGCTGTAAACCGATAATTCCTTTTCCTATCAGCTGATGTACAGCTGTGATTCCACACTCAGATACAGTGATATAAATACTCTGAGTTGTGCAGTGAAAGTAATATGTTAAAAGATTATCCGCTGTGGCAACCCCTAACGGGAGCAGCAGAAAGAAGAAGAAGAAGGTGCAGTGAGAGTAACAACACTAAAGCAGGTATGGTATTCGGAATAGTTTGGCCATTCCGTGGACCATTATGTTGTTACAGGTTAATTACAATCAGATGCCTTAAACTAATAAACAATAGGCAGTTAATTTCAGTGTATATAATAAAGCCGCGTCAGGGATGTGAATCTAAAGAAGAAAGGGAAACCACACTGAAACAAAAGCACTGCTTTCATGCTGGGGTGCCGCCAGTTTGCAAAACTGAGCAGAGAACTTGTGTATGCCAGGGTTTGAGCTAGTGTGAAAATTTGCGTGGCTTTACGACAAGTTTAAGTTTTATACATCACGATTTGAGCGTGGAAACGGGTGTACGCAACATTTTTGTGTGTACGAACCATTTACTGTATACATGAGGCCCCAGGCCTTTTTAGGAGGCCTATTATATCATATATCACTTTTACTGTGATTGTTTAGCATCACCTGTTTCACATCCCTTGTCACATCATTATTAGTACTTAACTTGATTTCAGATCTTTTTTGGAAGCAAGCATGTAATTTAGAATATATGTTTATCTTAAAAAGTAATGCATTTGATTATGTAAAACATGAAATACCTTGATTTATACTGTTTTTTTTTTCACGAATGCAAGTCAAATTAATTTTACAAATAACTTCCTTTTACCTTTTCTCTACTGTGCGGGTGGAGTGGTGGCTCTGAGGGCTCCACAGCCTACATCATCATTAAACTAATTTAGAGTGTGAGTATGGAGGTATAGACTAGAAGAATAGAAACATTTGAACAAAGTCCTTACAAAGTATGGCTCCGAGGCAAGGGATCTGCACTGGCAATCAGAATGCCAAAAGGGACTCTGCTCTGTTGGACCCTTGAGCAAGACCCTTAACCTGACATTAATCTGCATCCATTCCTGCATGTAGGCCCTCCAACTTGCAGGGAAAAACTTGGGGGTTGGTGGCAGAATTGGCACTCCAGCCTCCATAAAAAAACTTCACACTCTTCCACCCCATCTAAACTAGTGTGGTGCTGAGGTGTCACCCATTGCATGGCTGCACTTGGGTCCTAATCTGGATCCCAAGTTGGTTTGTCGTGTGGTGGGTGAGGCAATGTGTAGTACCTCTCTCTACTGTTCCAAGTTTTTTGGGAATTGGGGCTGTATATTTTCCTTCATTTGTGACGTACATTATCTGTCTGAATTTTGTTCAGGTAGTTTCGTGGGGATTTATTCCTGTTCCTAGGATATCTGTATCAGTCACCATACTGTGTCATCTTTAAACTGAAATAACTGTCTAGATTTATGTATAAATCATTAATAACAATTTTAAAAAGAGTAGCCTCAGCAATAATACTTGGAAATCAACTTTTACATTTTAAAATAGTTCAGTACACCATTCTGTTTCTGCAGCCATGTGAATGGTGCACCACAAATACTGTAGCTCCCTCTTAACGTTTTGCAGGCTAGCCTTGTATGAGTTAGCTTATGAAAGTCAAGATTGTATTATGTGATTTATTATAGTTTGATGCTTCTTCCTAAAACTCATATAAGTGAAATATTGTTTCCCTATCGATGTACTGGATAGATGGCCATATCATGTCATTTTGTAACTCACTTAATCCAGACCAAGGTTGATGAGGTGCACTGGAGCCTATCCAAGCTACCAAGGTACAGGACAGGGCACCAGTCTACCTCAGGGTGAGTGCACACATATTCACACACCAGACTAGAGCCAAATTAGCATGACAGTGGGAGGAAACCCATGCAGACAAGGTGAAAACATGCAAACTCTACACAGAAAGAACCTGGGACATGAACCATAGTCTCTTTACAATGAGGCAGTTTAGCTACCACTGCACCACAATGTCGCCCTGTATAGATGACTATATCTTTTTATATGTACTTCAATTAATTTACTTTTGATGGACATTAAACAGACTGGCTTGTAGTTCCTAGTGTTAGCAGTTGACCATGTTTAATATAGTAGTGGGAGAAAATTTTCTAACTTGCAGTGTTTAAGATATAGGAATATAATGATTTCTGGAAAATACCTGTATAGCATTTTTAATTATAACAACTAGTATCTTTAGGCTGTTACATAAATATAAAGCAGTTTCTGGAAGGATTAACTAGCTTGTAGCCTTTATGGCCTTTGTAATTCCAGTTGAACTTTGTGGTGTACTATTTTGTATTTCTTGAATATTACCTGTAACAACTGGTATTTCACTGAAGTTCTTAGAATTTCCTAAATTAAGAATATTTGCTTCGCCTACTCAATTTGTTTTATCCCTACCTTGATATTCTTAATACAGTTTACCTGATCATTCATCATTCTGTATGGTTAGCATGGGTTTATTTACTGAACTGTTAATGCATTAAAGAGTTGGTATTTCTTTAGTAATTTCATTGTTATCCCCATATAAATCCACTCGGGAGATCTTTTTTTTATTACTTCCAATTTCTTTAAAAATCGACACAGATATTGTGGAACAGTTCTTAGAGCTGCAGCCTCACATTCCCAGGAGCTGGATCTTTAATCCAGGCATGTCCACTGCCTGTGTGGAGTGTGTCCATTTTCTCTGTGTCTGCATAAGTGTTTCTTTAGGTACTTTGGGTTTCCTACCACACGCCAAAGATATCCATGCTTGTTTTGGATCCTTTAAATTTACTGACTGTGAGTGTCTGTTTGTGTATGTATGTATATAATAATAAGACTCAGCTAAGAGCATAAACATCTGGGGAATATGCAAAAAGAAAATACTGCCTTTACAGACTTGTATTCAAAAAGCACTTAATACATTTAAGGTTAGATGGTGGATTAATATTGTAATGGCAGGAAAAGGAGTGACCTTGCGGGCATGTAGAGAGAAAGTCATGTCATTTGGATGTGCGCTTTTGAGACCCGGAAGTGACGTCATTTGGAGGTGGCACTGGTGAAGGTCTGCAGAGGAAGAAGAATAGAGAATATCACAGCACCAACCCCTGGCTCTGATGAGAAACACTTATATTTGAACCTGTAAACTGTCTCCCATGCGCATGTCATAGAGTATGTGATGTGCTGGCATCCTGGGGACAGGGTTATTTTCAATCTTGTGTCTGATGCTTCTGGAGGTTTCTAGCGCCTCAAGATCCATAGATTGAAATAAGTGGATTCAGGAAATGAAGTTTGTATGAAACTTATTGTATACAGTATAGTCTTTGTTAATCCTCAGTGTCACAGACAAAGTAAAAAAAAATATTGCTCACAGTGCATTACTGCAATGCATTTACTTTCCTCATTACATTCTGGAAAGTTTATTCTCTAAGCTAATTAGTTTACTTCTATGTTACGCTATAATTATGCAAACAAGTACCAGGTGGAAATTTCAAGGATGACACCCAAAAGTTCTTTCAACATTTTAATACAGAGGAAATAAAAAATACAGTAACAGTGAACAAGAAGTCAATCATTTCAGAAGTAAACCATGTGGCTTGCATTAGTTCTGTACCATTACATACATATGAACCAGTAATAGAGGCTTTTAGTTCATAAAAAGTATTCTTAGTAAAAATTAATTTTAATAATAATAAAAGTGTCTTAACCATTCAAACACTATCAAATATGGAATCGATAAACTGTAAAATTATCACTAGTATAGTGGCCTGAAAACAAAATCGGTACCTGCACAACCGTCTCCATTTTTCTGGGAAAGTTAGAGAGTTGTGTCAAAGAAATTGAAGTGAATGTCAGGATACAACAACACATGATGCTTTTAACATTTTCATTTGATGGGATATTAAAGAATTAGGCCAGGATATACTTAACACTATGTGACGCATACGCTTGTGGATGTTGCTGCTACGCAAGCAGTGTACTGTCTATACATGTGCGTGTACTTTATGTAAATCTGGAGAGGAGGATTGCACCAGGCAGCAATGCAAGACGGCATTGCGGTGAGACAACAAGGTTCAGTTTTTGCTGTGTTGTAAGTTGAGGGGGGAAAGATGTTGAAAATAAAAATTCTTTCCAAACTGATGCTGTTGCGAAGGGGCAACAGCAACACAGAAAATGGTATGTGATACGTTTGTATTGCCTATGCGATAAATGAATGAAGAAAAGCACCACGAATACTGTCAAATGTCACCATTTAAGTTAGATGATTTGCTTCACTGCATTGAACCATACAGTATATATATATATATATACACACACATACTAGCTGCATGTGGACTTTGGGACAAAAAACAACCCATAGACTCACTAGTGGTTTTGCTATATTCATGAATTTGTGGAGGCATCAGTTACTTAAGAATACAGTGCAGTGGATGTGGACCCACCTTGTGGTTGCTTCCGCACAGGCTTTTATAAGAAGACACTGGCGTATTGCTGGCATATGAGTCCTATTACTCTTTGTCTTGAGAAAATACCTCCAGACAGACAATGTTTTTAGTGAAAACATTAGGGCTTGCCCTCCATTACTGAGGTGTTTCACTTGCCCTTGTAAAGCTGCAGCATTTGCTTTATTTTCAACGATGTGTCTCTTCATCTGTGTCATTAGTACAATGTCGTTGTTGCATGGCAGCATTTGCTGCACACTTGTTTTTCGTAGTGAAAAGTGAGCTGCATGCAAGCTGCGAAAGAATTTAACAGTGCATGCATGCGCCATCTAGTGGCTGTAGTTGAGCATAAGCTTATTCTGTTTCTTAAAACGAGTGTGCCTTAGTTACCTTGATATAAATCTAATGGCTGACGACCACCTCCTAACAACAGAGAAAGATAACGTAAGTAAAGTACTGTAGTAGCCTTGCCTAATTATTTAATCAATGCATTGCAGAGGCAAGACTGATAGTTGATTAACCAATTAAATCTTTCCTCCTTCCCACCTTATTATGACTGTCCCTGGGTGGGCAAGTTAAAATTCATCTTTCCTAACCTATATTTATTGGTACCCATCTGGGTGGGCATGATAAATCACACTCATCCCTACATTGCCAATTAAAAGTAACACTTTTACTATGGTCTTACTTTATGTAAATATCACTAATCCCTAACCTTTCTAGACTCAATAAGTTATTACTTTATTGGTACCCCTGCCTTCCAGGGAACCCAGTATATGCAAAGTATTTAATCTCTCTCTGGTGGTGCTCTTCTTCTTGTATTGACATATTGCTCTGCAGCTATAATGCCATGCCTTTCACAGTGACAACACCTTACCAACTCAACTCTATAATGCCAGTTAAAAATCATGCTAAATGAACTGGATACGATTGTCACATGTGATTTATCTCCTAATTTGCTGCTATTTGTTGTTGGCCTCCTTCCTTACTTATTAGAGAGAGTATTGAACTATCAAATGCAGTACTGAAGTAAAGCACCGTAAACAAGACCAGATTTGTCGTTAACACCCGCCTGCAGCAGCTTCCACTCCAACTAGAACTAAACTCCAGCCTTAGTACACTCAGGCCCACTCCAAAAAGGGCAACCAGGCAGGCTAAGTGGTTAAGCTAAAGAAGATCTGAAAGAGCAGTGAAAGATGCATCAAGTTGTTTATCTTTGAAATCCACAGAATGTAATGAAATGGCAGGAATGAAATGTCAATTCTAAACTGATTATGTAGTTGAAGGTTCTCCTATAAATTCCAGCAGATGCTTTCTATGAAGTTGTCCCCTGTTATTTTTGAGCTGTCAGTACAGCAAGTGAGTGAGCTTTCATAATTACATTGCCATTCCTTATTTGCGGTATACACTCATTTTTCATAAATGGATGTGAAGGTCAATAAAGTAAACATTTTTCTAATATTATCTTATAAGGTAAAGGTAATCCCAAATTCCTTCAGATCTCTACAGTCTTATAAGGTTTTGTTTTATTTATTCTGATCCTCGTACACCAGATGGAGGTTCAATGTGAAACCTGTTTCTTAATACTGTAATATAAATAAATAAACCTAAAAATCTTTGACATGGGGGCGGCATGGTGGCACAGTGGGTAGCTGTGCTGCCTTGCAGTTAGGAGACCTGGGTTCCCTTCCCAGGTCCTCCCTGCGTGGAGTTTGCATGTTCTCCCCGTGTCTGCGTGGGTTTCCTCTGGGTGCTCCAGTTTCCTCCCACAGTCCAAAGACATGCAGGTTAGGTGCATTGGTGATTCTAAATAGTACTTAGTGTGTGGGTGTGCGTACCCTGCGGTGGGCTGGTGCCTTGCCCGGGGTTTGTTTCCTGCCTTGCACCCTGTGCTGGCTGAGATTGGCTCCAGCAGACTCCCTTGACCCTTAGTTAGGATATAGCAGTTTGGATAATGGATGGATGGATCTTTGGCATGAAAATAATATTTTACAGCATTATACAGTGGGATGCAAAAGTTTGGGCAATCTTGTTAATAGTCATTATTTTCCTGTATAAATCGTTGTTACGATAAAAAATGTCAGTTAAATATATCATATAGGAGACACACACAGTGATATTTGAGAAGTGAAATGAAGTTTATTGGATTTACAGAAAGTGTGCAATAATTGTTCAAAGAAAATCAGGCAGGTGCATAAATTTGGGCACCACAAAAGAGAAATTAAATCAATATTTAGTAGATCTGCCTTTTGCAGAAATTACAGCCTCTAAACGCCTCTTGTAGGTTCCAATGAGAGTCTGGATTGTGTCTGAAGGTATTTTGGACCATTCCTCTTTACAAAACATCTCTAGTTCATTGAAGTTTGATGGCTTCCGAGCATGGACAGCTCTCTTTAACTCACACCACAGATTTTTAATTATATTCAGGTCTGGGGACTGAGATGGCCATTCCAGAACGTTGTACTTGTTCCTCTGCATGAATGCCTTAGTGGATTTTGAGCAGTGTTTCGGGTCGTTGTCTCGTTGAAAGATCCAGCCCCAGCGCAGCTTCAGCTTTGTCACTGATTCCTAGACATTGGTCTCCAGAATCTGCTGATACTGAGTGGAATCCAAGCGTCCCTCAACTTTGACAAGATTCCCAGTCCCTGCACTGGCCACACAGCCCTACAGCATGATGGAACCCCCACCATATTTTACTGTAGGTAGCAGGTGTTTTTCCTGGAATGCTGTGTTCTTTTTCCTCCATGCATAACGCCCCTTGTTATGCCCAAATAACTCAATTTTAGTTTCATCAGTCCACAGCACCTTATTCCAAAATGAAGCTGGCTTGTCCAAATGTGCTTGAGCATACCTCAAGCGGCTCTGTTTGTGCTGTGGGTGGAGAAAAGTCTTCCTCTGCATCACTCTCGCATACAGCATCTCGTTGTGTAAAGTGCGCCGAATGGTTGAACGATGCACAGTGACTCCATCTGCTGCAAGATGATGTTGTAGGTCTTTGGTGCTGGTCTGTGGGTTGACTCTGACTGTCCTCACCATTCGTCGCTTCTGTCTATCCGGAATCTTTCTTGGTCTGCCACTTTGAGCCTTAACTTGAACTGAGCCTGTGGTCTTCCATTTCCTCAATATGTTCCTAACTGTGGAAACAGACAGCTTAAATCTCTGAGACAGCTTTCTGTATCCTTCCCCTAAACCATGATGGTGAACAATCTTTGTCTTCAGGTCATTTGAGAGTTGTTTTGTGACCCCCATGTTGCTACTCTTCAGAGAAAATTAAAGGAGGAGGGAAACTTACAATTGACCCCCTTAAATACTCTTTCTCATTATAGGATTCACCTGTGTATGTAGGTCAGAGGTCACTGAGCTTACCAAGCCAATTTGAGTTCCAATAATTAGTTCTAAAAGTTTTGGAATCAATAAAATGACAACGGTGCCCAAATTTATGCACCTGCCTGATTTTGTTTGAACAATTATTGCACACTTTCTGTAAATCCAATAAACTTCATTTCACTTCTCAAATATCACTGTGTGTGTCTCCTATATGATATATTTAACTGACATTTTTTATCGTAACAACCAACGATTTATACAGGAAAATAATGACTATTAACAAGGTTGCCCAAACTTTTGCATCCCACTGTATTAAAAATTCAGCTGTTAATCCAGAATTGGTCAAAAATAAAAAATCATCAATTTAGATGTATAATGGGGCATAAAACGAACAACATTTATTTTTATTGTTTCTAAGTCAAATTAGGCAGTAATGAAAGGTTTGACATGCTCCTTAATCAAAGCAGATACATTGTTGTGCTTGTTTAGAGTGCAAATTGAAAGAGCAAAATCTGGGAAATTTACACATTTATACAGCAGATGGCAGGGATGCCTCCCTCAATGTTAATCTTACTATTTTATAGCAAGATTCTGCTACTTAGTGGAACATTTTGTGGTGAATACTTAACATTCTATAATCCCTGGTTTGATTCAAGGTAGAATTTACATTGTTCTCCATTTATTCCCATTTGTTTCTTTCCCAGCATAGCACCAAAACACCACCATTGTCACAATTGATCACTGGTGTGATTCATGCTGAAAATGTGTTTGACCAAACGGTTCCACTTCTGACTCACATTTGTATAAAACTTTATTCCAGAAGTCTTGAGGATCTCCTACTGTAGTTTGTACTTTCACAAAGTAGAGTCCCTGTGTTTTTATTAGTGGGCAATGGTTTCTGGCTTGCAGGTTTGACATGGATCTCGATTTTTGTTGTGTAATGCTAGAACGTTGTGATTTTGGTTTATTTTTAGTTTTTTTTGTCATGGGTTTTATTTGATCTTTTTATTATGATTTTGTGGAGAATTTGTTATTTATTTTTTAATTCTCCATATCATGTTAGTGTTTATTAAGTATATTTTATATTTATGCAATGCCATCCAGTTTTTTATGTGATTCATTCTGTCCAGTCGATGTCATAGAAACCATTACGAGTGAGTATGATGCTGTTAATACCCAGAGTTATCCCTCAAGGCATAAAGAAAACCAACTTTGCATTTTCATTACAGTTTAGTTTATGCAGTATAACAAGTAAAAAGGTTAATTCAGATTTTTGACTTTAATGTTGGTCTCTCCTTTAACTTTTCAGTTACAACCTTTGTCCGTTTGACTACATTTAGGGTCCTGTACTCTGTTCATCTCCTTGTCTGTTTGCCTCAAGTACCTGTGTATACTCATAACATGGAGTCAATAACACAAATTTTTGCTGAGTTGGCCTACAGTTTCTCATATTTTCTTTTTGAATTTTTTTCTAGACAATTTGACAGGATGGCCACTACTGGAATGACTTTACAAAACTAGGCCCAAGTGCCTTGCAGCAACACTTCCCAGATTAATAGACATCAGCAATTTGTTTTATAGAGTGTTCCGCAGAGTTGTTCTGATGATGGTACTCTGACGTAGAAGGGTAATACAGTGGTGGGCTTTACTGCGTTTTTTTCTGGCCTCCTGGTCTGGTCGCTGTTGTGTGTAGTTGCCATATTCTCAAGTCTGAAATATTTAACTTGAGTTTTCCTCCACATCCTAAATGGCCTTGTATTAGTGTACCTTGCAATAAAGTGGTGCCACATCTAGAGTTGATTCCTGTCTTTTGTCCCATGTTACCCTGAACTGGATAAGCAGATTAGCAAATGGATGAATGAACGGATGTACATTTGAAAATATGTGGATCTGTGTGTGCCAAACTAATTTGTTAGGGCTATAGTCATTTAGTTCTGGCGTAAGCCTGGTCTAATTCCATATGTGAAAAGTCCAATAGTTGTTCCAGCTTGAAAACAATTGTTGTCTTGCCATAAAATGCAACTCACTTTTAAATTTATTTTGGTCCTCAAAATGACTTTATATTGAGAATCAATTTTATTTTTTAAAACTGTTTACTGAAGAAACAAGGCTGGTTAAGCTAACTGAAATATTTTTTATCTTGGTTAGCAAATATTTGTTTGACAACAAAAAATTATGTTAACTATACTGAATTCTTATTCTATATGCGTTTTGAAGGAATATAAAAGTCTCTTTTATAGCACCATCCACATGAATCTATCCTTCAGTTCAGTTTAACTTCTTTCTGTAACCTTTCATTATAAACATGCACAAGCTTGCATTGGATAAGTCCCTAGAGTAAGAACTTGTATTTTGACAATGACAGAAGGCCGTTATCTTTTTATGCCTTGTGGGATACAGCCTTAAGTGCTCTGTCAGCATTAATAGGCCTTGGGAGTTTTTGAGATCATCTGTCTTCTCATCTTCTTTAGATTTGTAGACTGTAAGAAAAAAATAACTTTTTGTTTGGATGGAAACAACCCGTGCTATTCACCTAAGAACATGATTACTTATCATTTTAATTGCTTTAAGTGGGTGTGTAATCCACAAAAAATGTTATTACTTAAAATGTATGCAGCTTTTCTGAATGAAGAGGGATGCTGTGTTGTAATATCTTAAAGTGCACTGCGAACATGTTTAAGTGAACAAAGAACTACTGTATATTTAGTCATGTTGAAATAGATATACTGTATTGTCATTCGGCCATCCACCCATCCATGTTATGTACAACTTAATTAATTTCAGGAGTGTGACAGACAGAACTAATTGAGGCAGCACTGAGGCAGGCATAAACCATGGATAAGGAGCCAACCTGTCACAGGACACACTTACACAGACCAGTCCAACTCAGAGTTTCCCGTTAACTAAACATACACGAGATGCAGGAGGGCAACTGGAGTAGCCAGAGGAAAACCTTTGCAGACATAAAGAAGCAAATGCCATACAGACTTTTCCTTGTTGAGGATTCAAAACCCAGAGCTCTAAGGTAGCAGCAGGACCAGATTAATGCACAGATTTACCTGGGCAAAAAGAGATTGGGGGGCATGGCTGCTTCGTTTGGTTTTTGTAATGTACTGTATTTCCTATACCCAATAATTTAAAAAATAGCAATTTCATTTAAAAGAACCAATAAAATAATCTGGAATGTGTAGTCTGATGCAGTGATTGTGAAAGCGGGGGCTACAAATGAAATTCTAGGAAGTGTCTAATGCAGCTCAGCTCTTCTGTAAAAGTGTATAAAGTAGTGGGATTTTATGCCATGCAGTGTTTAAATAGTAGCTAGTAGCTTTAACAGTTTTTTTTTCCCCCAGGTTGTTGCTAGAAGTGTTACAGTATGTTCATTATAGATGATTACTTTTTTTTTTCAAATTTACAATCATTCTTACAGTTTTTTTAAATATATTCGGTAATCAAGATGGAAAAGTGGCTCATGTTGAACCAAAAACACAACCAAAAAAAATCAAATGAAAGATATCATCTTTAAGTGACAAATATAATATACATTGAATTTTATTTTCTCAAAAAGGTGACCATAAACTTAAGACAAAGTGCAAGCACTTGACATATATGTGAAAAATTGCTAAATTCAAGCAGATTTTGTCACGTGTGGATTTACATTCTTGCTTATTGAAGGTGAGCTCTTATCCATTTTATGTTTTGAGCTCAGAATGAAAATTTAACAGACATTTAGAAACAAGGGATCCCACTATCAATTAAACTCTCTAGTCAGACATGAGCCCCTTTCAACCAGCTGCCATTGCAGTAAGTAAAATCCTGTACAATGGTATTTGTTCATCAACGTGAAATGGTGACGCAAGATGTTACAGGTCCATTGATTGAACGAGTCTTGCATTGTAAAAAATTTGCACTCAAGTTAGATTGCCATTATGAACTTCAGGTTACAAGTGCGGGGTGGGACTTTAAAAAAACTGCTGTCCTTATTAGAAAAGTTCAGATAAAATTCTAGAATTATTTACTTGTCCTCTATGGGGAGCTGTTATGTTCTTCTTCCTTTGAGTGTCTTGAAAATATGTGGCTACATGTAGTTTGCAATATGGAATGTGATTTGTTTTGTTAAGGTTTAGGCCTACAATTTCTTTGTTTTTGTTATGATTCTTTAATATTTAATAATTTTAAATAATTTATTTCATGTTATTGGTGTCGTTTGGGGTTTTGGAATATGGAGAATTTATAGTTATGGTTTATTTTGTGCTAAAGTCAAGCATTTGATGTGTTAAAATATTTTAACATCTTAACCAGTGATGGATTAAAAGCCAGAAGTCTGCATGACCTTCATCATCAAGTCCTTCAGTGAGAACCCTAAATACAAAGAGGCCTAATTCATTTATGTTAGGTAGAATTCCCAGATGGGACTGGGCGGTCTCGTGGCCTGGAACCCCTGCAGATTTTATTTTTTTCTCCAGCCGTCTGGAGTTTTTTTGTTTTTTCTGTCCTCCCTGGCCATCGGACCTTTACTTCAGTGCTGCATTTGATAGTTCAATACTCTTTTTCTATGTTAACTAATGTTGTCTTATTTTAATTTCTTATTTTGTCTTTTATTTTTCTTCATTATGTAAAGCACTTTCAGCTACTTTTTTGTATGAAAATGTGCTATATAAATAAATGTTGTTGTTGTTAACCACATCAATTTGTTTCTTGTGGGTGCTGCCATTTTGAATTGTGTTTGCGTATGGTTGCTCACTATATTACTGTACAAAACAGCTGGAGGTCACAACCTGTGATGTCACTGAATAGAGAGTATAAAGTGCAGGGGTCATGCACTTCCTGACTATCTGTAATTGGATAGAAATCCAAAAAGAAAGAGTGTCTGTAATGAATGTGTGCAACAGTGTTTGTTTAATGCTTTGGCAGATAGCAAAGATTCATGTTTTTTTTTTACTGGGCCAGCTGGATGCCTAGGTGTCCTTTCAAAATAACTCGAAATAATTTCTGTATCTTATGAAGAGTTAATTTGATTGAGTTCAAATTAAAGATACTCATACTGGCAAGGAGTATAATGCTTGAGCACATATTTAAACATACAGTATGTTCTCCTTTTATTCTCTATCTGTGCCCAATAAATGACTAATGTATAATGAGAATAACCAAGAAACATTATAAATTGAAGGACCAGAATAAAAAATGTCAGACTAGGGCAAGAGCTCAACCGTACATTTTTGGTGATAATATTGTCCTTTTAAAACTTGAACAACTGTACTTGAATGTTGTTTTGACTTGAGCTCATTCCCAATAATTACTTTTTATTCTTCTATTTCTTTTGAATAACTAGCTGTAACAGATCCAGGTGCCTCGTGATTTCTCTCCATATCCAAAATATTATCAAAAGAAACTTAAATATCAGAAATGGTGTAATAAAATACACAAGGTCGAAGGAGTCTATATTGATACAAAGTGGTAAAACAATAGAAGAGAAATAAAATCTGTTGCACTTCTGGGCCTGTCTTTAAAAGTATTTGAACACCTGCACACATTATTTCCAAAGTAGCCCACCGGTGTTCTCTCTTCTCATTACTCAACCTTTTTCTTATGCCAGTGAGCTCCTACCCCTAACTAACTGCCCCTCTGGCCTAAAGAGGCTTTAAATTCTATCTTGGCGTCACATACTCTCTAGACTCTAAATTACTTCCTGGATGGAAGCCAGCTCCTCATTGGATACAATAATGCTAATTAATCTGCTTTAAGGAGCTCCCAGTTTTCCAATTCCTCTCAACTCTCAGTAGCCCTAGAGAAATCTAAACAGCTAACTAGCTGCAGATTCATTTAAAAGGAGTAACATAGTCTCACTGGAGGTTAGGAAAAGGATGGATGTAGAGTATTGGCATTTCGGAGGTAATCCCATGGGGCATGACCTCATCCCTTGCAAGCAAGGCTTAATTTTAGTGCTTTGGTCATAAGCAGACCATATCATCAAGGAATAAGATTTAGCTCTGAAATAATTAGAGTTACCCTGCAATGGGCTGAAACACCCGCCAGGGATTATTCCTTCTTTGGATGCACCCACTGTTTTCTGGGATAGCCTCCAGCTTCCTCAGAGGAACACACTCCTGTCACACTATTCCTTAATTAGTGTTGGAAGAAGCACCTGCAAATTGGACTACTCAGCTTTAAAAGGCTCTTAACAAATTGATTTTAAACACATTAAAAACAAAAGAGAAATTTGATATGAGTTCATGCATTTGCCTTCCAATTGAGGCAGTGTTTAAAAATGAAGAGAAAAAACTAAACTTTTGATTTTATTTGTCAGGATATTTAGGATGTAACATTTATAACCTGAGAACCGTGTGTTTGAAGAAACAGTCTCGTGCAACCTCTAGATGGATGGATTGATTTCTTGGTCTCTTAAAATGGCTTCTTCTTAAGATCCCTATATTTTAAAGGAGTTCCTAAATAATTTTAATGCAGTGTTCCTCAACAACTATGTTGCGACCCACTTTTGGGCCAACAGTCATGCTCGATTTTCAGGTGGGAGACCGCCACCCCAACCACTCTGGTAAACGCTGTCGATTTGCCCCCCTTGGTGGGTTGCGAAGACACAGTATATGGGGAAAAAGTGGGTCACAACACCAAAAAGACTGATAAGCACTGCTTTAAGGTATCTTAACATAGGCTGAAAATTATTGAGAAAAAATAGAAAGTAGTTTCAATATTTTGAAAAAATACATTTCAGATGTTTTATTATGAATTTGGGATGCATTTAGTAGAATACATCTTAAATATATTTTACACAGGCAGAGAAACCTTAAAATTACTTTGATCTACTTTCAGGATATCTAAAATACAGTTTGAGATATCCAAAAATCTATTTTATGATAATCTAATAAAAGTTTTAAGATGTTGTAGCAGAATGGAGGAATGTGGCTGAATACAGTTACCTGCAGAGCAGAAATAGGCTTTAATTTTTGCAACTTGAAGCACATGCTTGAGCAGCTAATAAATGACATGATAACCTTGAGCCTTTTTTGCACCACTCAGAGGAAGAAAAGACATATATGGGGGTGTGAAAACTTATCGATCCATTTTTTCCCTTCTACATTCTCTAGTTACAAAAAGAACTGCAGCTTCCCTAGCTGCCTGAAACCCTCTAACCAGGGATCCATTCATTTGTAGATCTTCTGAGAAGTCCTTTTAAACATATTTAAACATACTGTGAAAGGATTTAGACAACACAGGAAGAGGTTTGGAGGCAGCCACCTGTAAACTTGAAGTATGGCTGCCAAAGATTAAGGTTTGGTTCATATTACACAGGTCTTAACATATCTCAATCCAAAAAATGAACCAACAGACAGGCAAACATGGTTATTTTACAATCAAGCAGGGGAAGTGACGTCCTTGGGGCTGGAACTGGAAGTGATGTCTTCTGGGTCGGAACTGAAATTGATGTCATTGGGTCCAGATTAAATTTTCTATGGTTGGTCTGCCGATGTAAAAAAAAAGGATCAATGCACTCTGCCATCCCCTGGTCTGGCATATAATTACATTCATTTGAGCCCTTTAGCTGCCTCCCTTGCGCACCTGTGTGACAATACCTTCAAATGTACTTGAGATATGTTAAATGGGCAGAAAGTTTATTATATGATTATAACAAATGATATTTAAATGTCTAAAGATTTCAGCTGCTGTTTCACAGAATGTAATTTAGCCCAATGTAAGGTAGTAGTGATAAATGTGACATTAAAACTTCATTTGGAAAAAATGGATTTGCTCTGATAAGGGAATGTTTAAAAAGATATCATATAGCATACCTGAAGCAATTAAGTTGCGACTCTTTTTGGTGTTTTTAATGCCAAAAACAAGAAATCGACAGCAGAAACACGAAACGCAGTTTATAGTATTCCATGCAGTTCTTGCCCCGCGGTATACATAGAACAAACGTCAAAAAGAATTGCAACACGTATACAGGAGCTTTAAAACGCTGTCAGGAGGAAGGACTCATGATCACTGATCTATATGCAAGCAAAATCAACAGGACATACATTTAACTGGGACAATGTACAAATAAGATATAAGGCCAGCACTAAAAGTGCCAGAGAGCTGGCTGAATCTTGGCTATCAGATGAAAACACCATTAACAGAGATTTGGACATAAATCCAGCATATGCAGACTTAAGAAGGACATATTCCTAATAAATAAAACTTTATGACCAATACTCCTCCCAATCCCCACCTAATTAAATATATATCATTTAAGTTATATACATATATACCGTGGAGGACTGCCGGGTTCGTGCTCCAGCCCTCACCCCCAGGCCGCCAGGAGGAGCTCTCCCGACAGCAGGATCGTGCCCCGAGTTCCAGCAGGGCCTTATGGACTATGTAGTATTTATACACAGCCCTGCTGGATACCTTGGGGGCCACTGGGAGTCGCTGTAGGGGGGCTCGTGGGCTCTTGTGTGCCCTATAACCCGGGAATACGTCACGGTCACATGACAGGAAGGAATGACGTGCTCCCGGGTTGAAGAAAAGGACTGTTTACCCTGACCTGGAAGGAATAAGGAACTGTGGACTGATTGGGCAGGAACACCTCCGGGTCAGGGTGTATAAAAGGACTATGGGCCAGTCCAGACACTGAGCTGAGCTGGGAGGTAGGAGGATGAAGTGTCTGGGCGAGGAGGAATAGTATTGTTTGGAAATTTGTTGTGTACTTTAGGAGTAGTGTGGAGGGTGCTTTGTGCACAGCGTTATTACTTAATAAAAAGTCTGGGACTTTTATCCAGTGTCTAGCGTGGCACCTGAGGGTTCAAGGGAGCACTAGCGCCCCCTACTGCCACAATACATACTCACACAAAAATATATATATATATACACAAACATATATAAAAAATCATAATTAAATATGCATAAAATCATTAAAAAACTATTAAAAAGTTCAAATTTTTTTCAAAGTATTTATTCTAAATAATTTGAAAAAAGAAAAAGTTCCTTCTTTAATTTTGACAACCGATGTTAATAACATTTCATGCTGATTATTTCTCATTTAGACCATCTGGTAACCTACTTAATTTATCAATCTATGACCTTTCTATAAACAGCCTTTGTCGTCTAGACCAGGGGTTCTCAACGTCAGTCCTGGGGACCCCCTGTCGCTGCAGGTTTTTGTTCCAACCAGCTTCTGTTTTTAATTGAACTCCTGGGCTAGTTAAGTGAACTGATATTTCCCAAGTTCTGTATTTAGGGAACAATATATTAATTAGAAAACCAAGTTTGCTAAAAAAAAATATTAAAATGTACCAAGCAGTTATATAGGAATAATGTATTTCTTTTCTTTTTAACAGTATTTTCATCTTGATTTTCATTCTACTCTTCAAGGTGTTCTAATTGTTTAATTAATGCATTATTTACTAATTAGTGGGTTTGACGCTAAAGTAGTTGCAGCCTTGATAATTCAGTGTTTTTTGCCAGCGTGTCTGATCTGCTCGTTTTAAATTGTCATTATTAAGATACAATGAAGGGGGAAAACTGCACAGAGAAAGGGCAAAGTATAATGAAATCAACAAAAGAAAGTTAAGCATTTAAATCTATAGCAAAAGCAGAAATATTTATAAATGTATTATAAATTTAAAAGTCATGCTGCTATGCTTTTCTGAATGTCGAATAAAAGAAAAAAAAAAAATACCAGCTAATTAAATGAGCTCAGTGTCACTGATTAGGAATGTGGTTGGAACAAAAACCTGCAGCCACAGGGGGTCCCCAGGAGTTTGAGAACCACGGGTCTAGACCAATGAATATTAGATTGTATATTTGTTATATCCATAGAATGTTGTAACGTTACATAATGCTTATACAGAATATGTTCCATCTGCAGTTTCTCTTGTTTACAACATTTCACTTCAGAGAAGAGCATTATAAAAAAAGACAATGATGGTGTATATGAACAATTCATAGAAGAACTGTTTTTCTCAAAATGGCCTTTGCACTCCTATAAATTGTATAACCACTGTTAACAGATTTAGTTTACTTCTTAGCCGAAGCTGTTTCATTTTTTTTTTTAAGTCTAGCAATTAAGATGCAAGTTATGAGACCAACTCCAGGAAGAGATACAAAATGCACAAGGGAGATAAAGAAAGGATTTCTAAAATTTGCAATTAAAAGGTTATACCGAAAACTGAGGCAAAGAGAAATAAAATGTTAGCTGTTAGAACTCTGATTGACTGCATAAAAGTTCAAATAAATGTGTCATGTGGCATATGGATAGCATTTGGAGAATTTTTGACATACAAATTATGTTACTTTCATCCACAAATTTATTATCCGCTTGGTCATCCAGGAGTTGAAGTTCTCTGCTGCTTTCTGTTGATAAAGATAAGTGTGAGTTCACAATTCGATTGTTACATGTTATTCTGCACCAAAGCACTTTTTTGTGCATTATTACCCCTGATCTACCATACCAGATGACAGTTTGCCTCTTGCTTCAGTATTAAACATCTCAGTGGTTCAGTTAATTTTAGTTGCATGTTTACTATTTTCTTCCTTGTCTGTTGTTCACAGGGAAGGCATATTTTCCATTTCATTGATGAATCCATTAATTCCCATCATAAAAAAATCATTTTATCAAATCCTTGTTTGGTGAACCAGAACATTCTGTCTTTCATTTGAAAAACACTCAAGCGAAAAAATGAAATGCTTTATGGAGGCAAAACCACATTAAACCCAACAGTGCGGAAATTCCCTAGCAGCTTTATAGTGTTAAGTTTAAGTTACTGTACTCAAAGCCTTCAACTCATATACAATACAGGAGGCCATTAATTTATATACTCTCCATCATAATCTTTTCCCCCTGAAAATTTTTACTGGTAACAAGCATTTTTTAAAAAAAGAAGTAAATTGCTTGAGCATCATATGAAACCCTCAGGTACCTACAGTGACACTTGTAGTTGAACGTATTCATTTAGAATGTGACAAATTTATTTTTTTAGTTAAAATGATAAATGTTATGCATAGGGCACCATGATTACCCATTTCAACGTCTATCGCTAATGGTTTTAACTCACCTATTTGCATTCTCTACTGAGAAACTAAAAATATATTGAATGGTTTCAAATAACTTTTATATGAAAAAGTTGTGTTTTCCACACTAGAAACGAGCTTAATTTCACTGTCAGGTTAACATTTTGATTTGTTAATGGCACATTAATGCTGGATATGTCATCAGCTGCCTAGGACTAAGTGTGGAATTAATCAGATGTAGAAGCTGTCATCTACACTGTGTATTTTCCTGTTTGATGCCTACCAGATGTTTCTAACAGAATCATCCTTTCTAGCTGGCTTTGACGTAAAGATATGTGGATTAGGATGCATTTTCCTTTAAAGCTTTTAAACACTTTAATTAGTTACTGTGTATGTGTAGCTCTTGAATGGTCACTCACCTCTGTGTCACTCTGTCTAGGTCGTTGTATCACACCATTGTTAGCAAATAAACACATGAATAGAGGTCAGCAGACGTCCTTCTGCTTTATTTTCTACATTTTTAAAGACTGCACAAGTCTTCATAGGTCTGTTTAGGTGAACTAAGATATCTACAAAATGAATGGCATTTTGGGTCCCTGTAATTTTTGTAGTAGCGAATGGATTGACATGATATTACAAGCACAGTGCACTGCAGCTTGTTACATTCAGTAAGTCTCCCTCACTCAACTATATACAGTATATTATCACTCCCTTTGTTTTCAGACGACACTGTCTAAAATAAAGTAGCTCCTAGTAAGTGAAAAACAAAAAAAAAAAGGCAAAATAGACTAAAACAGAACAAATAAGCATGACCACAAAACAAAACCTAAGAAACAAAAAAGTAAACTCATTTGTAAAATGGACAAGGACAAATGGATAATCTGCTTCAAAAATGTTAGGCAATTAATATTGTATTAATGTGAATTCTGGTAGGGCTACACCAGAATGTTATGTGTGCAGACTTTTTTTGCATGAAGTTTAAATTACCGAACTTACGATATCTGTCCCTCGTTTGCTCTTGCCTAGCTAAATATTTAAATTCACTTGTCTTTCAACCACGCATAGAAATCAGCCAAACAATATGATGGTGTTGTTTGGTCTGTAATGATTTACATCAGACCATTGTGATACCCTTAACAGTACTTCTGCCACCTGTAGTATGTCATCTTAATGTTTTCATGGCAGACAGAGAAGTTATTTTTCCTTTTTCATTTTGCATATACTTTTGTTGATGTTAATTGGAAACAAATAACAATTCATACAGGCAAGTAAAACTTAACAAACCAAAATTCAGCCTCTACCCAAAAGAAAGAGAGGAGAGCCGACAACCAGAGCAAATCTTTAAAATCAGCAAGGAGGAAAGAGTATCCTTTTCCCCCCCGATATAGATGATTATTCTAAAATGTTATTGATTTGATCCTGCCATATTTAAAAAAAAAAAGTTTTGAACAGATCCTCTAAGTGGGAATTTGACTTTTGTCTAATTTCAAATAATATAAAACATTATTTACCCACTGACTTAAAAGAGGTGGGGTGGGATTCTTCTAATTTTTTTACATTTAGATGAATTGAGAGGAACCCTGCCACCACTGTAGAATCAGTTGGGGTCACAGACCCCTCCATTTCATGTCCTCACACTGAGACACTGGCCACAAACCCAGGACCTCTGAATCAGAAGCAAATACTTCTATTCATCTTCACTAAAGAGAATTATTCTTGCTTAGCTGAGCAAGCAGGTCTCTTCACTCCTACTGTAGCGGTGAGCGTATTGTATTATATACCGAGGGCTCTCTCTCAGTCTCACTGCCCTTACTAAGTGGTCTTCTGCACAAGTACCAATATACAACATATAATGTGTTATAATGATGTGATGCAATCTTCTTCAGTGATGTAATGTAGTTTGACACTCTTAAGAAATCTTGATCAAACTATGCCATAGTGAGTCTGTTCATCATCTAAATAACACAAATACTTCCAATATTTCATTGCATTCTGTGTCATTATATTTTACCAAAGATTTGCTGTGATGGAGGCAAGTGCATATTGCATGTTAGTCAAAATTTCTTGTACTCTGTACACGTGACAATACATGTAAACTAATTGATTACACAAATTTTTTTGTTTTTTCTGGCCTCCCTGGCCATCAGACCTTATCTTATTCTTTGTTACTTAGTATTGCCTAACCTTATTTTTTATATTCTTCTTTTTTTCTTTCTTCATCTTGTAAAGCACTTTGAACAACATCATTTTTATGAAAACGTAATATATAAATAAATGTTGTTGTTGTTGTATAAACCCAACATTGTTCAAGGGACTTTACACCTTATATATATATATATATATATATATATAGCATATAAGAGCTGCTCCTTTTTTCACTCCTTATAAAGCGCCATTATGAGCAGTACCTCATATTTCTTCATGATCTGGTCATTTAAGCAGTAGGCACACTGCCATGTTTCCATTAGCCACTGCTGATCTCTCTGTGTGTGACCATGCATCAGAGAGGAGTGCAATAAGGAAGCACAAAGACAAAATGCAGGCATGACAAAGTTCTCTTTTGTAGCCCCGAGGCCTGTCCCATTACAGGACCTGCATTAATAGTTAATGCATTTTGACAAAATGAACCCAGAGATGCCAGCACTGCTTTGTCATTCTGTGAGTGAAAAATACATTTGGATATTCAAAGTCAAGCTTTCAAGAAAACCATATAAAATGATTGATGTTACAATGTTTAAAATTAAAATGATAAATAATACTCCTATCAATTATTTAAAATTGTAAGGCCACCTTCTCTTCAACATGATGAATTCCATCTCATTTTAATCAGCAACTTACCTCTTCCAGTTTTAAATTAAAAGTGACATGTCGGATATTCCAAGATCCTTCTGACCAAATTGTGTTGGACGTTTAGGCAAGGAGACCTCATTAGACACTGTGTATGTGGACCCCTGTCTGTTTGTGTAGAGTTTTTAACCCCCTTATTTGCTTTCCTTCAGCCTAATTTGTTAATATGGTCTTTTAAGGTGTCACTTTCAAGCTCATCACTTAAAAGTGATTGTTAAGCTTTTTAAACCTTTTAACAAGCATGGATGTCAGTTGTCAGTTGTTTTCCTCTCAGGTGTTTGATTATTGATACAGTGTAATGAACCCTCTTGCCGGCAGTGTGCAGTTCTGCGGCACATCAATGGATGCCCCTGTAATGATTTCTGTATCGATCTGCGCATCCATCCAGTCTTTCATTGTGATGGAGCAGCTTACTTTAGTAATCTACATCTTTAAATAGAGTCATTTTTTTACAACAGACACACAGAAGCAGCATGTAAGGAATGTAAAATGATCAAACTTCCATTGTCTGGTGAGAAAATCAGGGCAGATTTGTTTTTGTTTTTTAAACCAGAAAACACAAGTAAAGCTCAAAAAGAGACACACGACCGCATGCCAGTTACCATTTGGAAGCTGTCAACTTGCTGATTTCATGAAGCAAATAAATAGAAACAGGGGTATCCAAGACATACCACAGGTGTCAAACTCCAGTCCTGGAAGGCCGCAGTGGCTGCAGGTTTTCATTCTAACCATCTTCTTATTTAGTGACCAGTTTTTGCTGCTAATTAACTTCTTTTGCCTTAACTTTAATTAACTTGACTCAGGCCCCTTAGCCAAACAATAATGAGACACAAAACAAGCCACCACATGACCAGTTCATCTGTGCCCATCACACAATATCTGAAAATAAAGTAAGGTTGATCTCTCAGCTCACCAAATCATTTTGATGGTGTTCTTTTAAAAAACAGTTTTAGAATTGTCTGCTATGGCAGAATGAGAGCAGCAACAAGCCATGGAATTAAATAATGAATTTAATTAACAGCAAGAATCAGCTTCTCATTAACAAAATGATTGGAGTGAAACTGGTTGGAGTTTGAAGCCCCAATTTAGCAGGTCATCTGTTGGCTTGTTTGATATCTCATTTCTGTGTGGCTGTCATTTAATGAAGAAAAGAATTAATTCAGAGGACTGAATCCTTAAAACAGGGCTTTTAAAATAAAGGGAAGAATAATTTAATTAGCAGTGAAAACTGGTCACTGATTAGGAAAAGGGTTAGAATGAAAACCTGCAATCACTGCAGCCCTCCAGGCCCAGAGTTCGACACCCCTGGTAGTCCTTTAGAGTTGAATTTGCTTGTGATTGGAAAGTAAAATTGAAGAGTGCCCATCATTATCTTTATGGAGTATGCATGTTCTCCCTGGGACTCTATTGTTTTTTCTTTGGGGATTGTGGTTTTCTAGTGGTTTTTAACTCAATTAAATCAGCCTTATATGAGTGATTAGCATCTATGCGATAGATAGGCAGTAAGGCAATAATTGCATGCAGCTCCTAATTATTCTTGTATATACAGTATTATAACTCATTTTGTAAATCGCCTTGGATAAAGGCATCAGCTAAATACATAATAACAACAATTGGATTGTTTGAATGGAAGTCAAATACTGAAGTTGATTATACATGAATAAACTGTGACTTGTCATTAAAAAACAACTTGGTGCTCAGAATCAGAATCAATCTATTAGGTGACATAGGTGACCTCTCAGGGTCCCAGCACCTGAGGGGCACAATTTATAAAAGTTAAGGGGTGCATACTCCAGACACCAAGGGGGAGGATCCTCAGTCATTGAACTCAGATGATGCTGAGTGAATGTTGTTATCCGCTGGGTACTGTTTATGACGTTAAGCACCCTCCGTACACCAAGGGGCATGTGCTCCTTGAAGTCTGCAGTATATGTGCTACTGAAGGGACACATGCCCCAGATAACCCCATGACACACACACACACACACACAGAGGTCAAATAATACAGACTACCCACTATGGAAAACAAGGGACACCTGATTTAGTGTTTAAGTGCAAAAGAGCATAGTTGCAATCCGCAGTACCTAAGAGATCAGTCACATAACAGCCCAACATCATGAAACGCCCACAACGTCAGTCATGAAGCACTCATCACATGCCCAGTTGCACTATGGTTAAGATTAGGGTTGTGTGAGGGTTATCTGACTCAAAGGGTGTTTAATGGCTGACATAGTGAGCATTACCTGACCTATGTCATACGTATTGCAGGCTGAAGTCTGACCCATCTCTCCAAATGGGCATCAACTGGCATACAGATTGCATTCACAGGCAGACTGACACATGCAGACATAGTAGCAATTGGCAAGCCCACCCCCCAATCTAGGCACGTTTGCCTCTCAAAAGTGAACTATTAAAATAGCTGTTTAGATATGTATATACATTGTTAATGCATGTGTTTTACATAATAAAACCAAACTGAATAAAAATTAGTATTTGGTGAAAAAGGTCAAATGTTCAACAAATATGACCTGCAACAATGATGTTCACATTCACAGCATCGGCTCGTTTTTTCTATGATGTGTTCACAATTCAGGTTGCCCAGAATATTTGCAAAACTGTCATTGCGGTAGCACAGCTTGTTGTTTGAATTTCCCATTTTGGATTTCATTGTGGAAAAAGCGTAAGAATTTAATTTGGTGGGCACTTAAAAAAAAAGAAAGAACAGGCTCCCCTGCATGTTAAAATGTGATTAGCTTCAAGTTTTGTCCCTTGTGAAACATGTGTCTCCTGTGTTCAAACCATCATATGCCAAGCTTAATCACAACCCGCAAAGAAATTCCGATTTATGGAGCACTTTGAGAGGGATTGAATATGACGTGCTGCTACATTCAACATACAGTACAGCTAATCTTTTATTACACAGTTTTGTGTTTTCTCTTTATTTGGGGCATGCAGTAGTAGGCTGAATTATTGTTTATTTATGCTGTACATTGAGTGCTACGTGTTGGTTTTCATGTATTCGGCTGTGTAGTGTCAATTGTGCAGTGCAAGATGAATCAGTGAAATAAATAAATTAATTCATCTACTTTAGGCACTGATTGCTTAGTTGATGAATTAATATACCCATAAAATAAGTAAATTAATTAACTAGTTTGTGAATTCTTTGCTTAGGTGAAAATTAATAAATTAATTACCAATCTAAAATTATTATATATCAGCCTTTTAAAATGTAAAAAACTGTAATGTGTAAAGACGATGATGTTAGCTAACTACATTGAATGAGAAAAAGTAGGTAAAACCTAAACTGTATTAATGTAACTGTTGTGAAAGAATCACAAACATAAAGGTAAGGGTTTGGGGTAGCCACCCTGTATACTTGGAAATATGTGTGCAAAAAAGAGTTATACAGTATCTTTCAGACAAAGGCCAAGACAGAACTGAAGACAATGAGAGTATATGGTCAGGACCGGAAGTGAGTTCAGGAGAGCTTGGACCGGAAGTGAGGTCATCAGGCAGAATTTCCTTCTGTAGGTCTTCATTGAAGGAAAGAGAGAAAGTGTTAGGTGACAGCACCAAGGCCTGGCAGATAATTGTTTAAGTCAGCAAACTGTTTCCCACTGTATAAACATAACTGCAGTACTGTTCACTATTATGGGGCTTTCATCAAGTTTATTAGCACAATGAGCCAAACAGCAAATTACGGTGCGGTTTTAGTTAATGTATCAAGCACTTGCGACATTGTTTAAAGCACTGAACTATGCAAAGAAGCTTATTGGTTGCCAAATGTTTCTTTGGACTGACAGTCTGCACTGGAAATTAAATTAAATCGAACTGCTTATACATTTTAAATGTGACTTTGCATAAAAAGAGCTAACGTGAGTGCAGGAGAATCCTGTGCATTAATAATGTGTAATCAACAGAGGGTAACAGTCTGTCTTTTCAAATGGACATTAGAATGGGAAATTCACAAAACAATTATTATATTCATTTGAATTGTTTCACTTGTTGAGCATTTTGTCAGGTTGGTAGAGGAAGTACTAATCCCATTGGAATTCATTTGACTGTCACATAGTAGTTGATGGTATGACTGTGGGGGCCTGGGTGGCCAGCGTGACCTTATTATAAATTTTAATGGAATATATAATAATTTATTTACACAATTCCTTCTCTGTCTCTTTTTCTTACATTAATGAAAACAAATCTCCAGAATATTTAATAGTCTTTAATAATAATAATAATAATGATAATAATAATTTACATTTATATCGAGCTTTGCTTACTACTCAAAGTGCTCAAATTAGTACTTCCTCTATTATTTTTATTTACTGTTTTTCTCTATTTACATTTTTCTTTTACATTACAGTGCCAGTTTGTCCGTTGTTTCAATAATATAGCAATTTGCTTAGGATTCTCAACAACAGTGCTAATTCTAATGTCTGCTAAAATGAGAAACGCAACATGTTTTATTACTAAATGCATTATAAAATGTATTCCAACAGATAAAAGTTAAGCCAATTACAACAAACTCACCTTAGTCCTAAACTTCTAATTTTTTCTTTATCTCTAGCTCTGTTGTGTTGATCTTCTTTACTCAACTGACTGCTTTATGAAGAACACTAGACATTAAGCCCGTTACAATAACGGGCGCTAGAACAGTAGTGCATAAGCATTACTAGGAACAGTCTATATTAAATGGCAAGGGACCTCATATGTGGCTGTAATTGTGTGCCTTTAATTTTC
The DNA here is from genome assembly GCF_016835505.1 of Polypterus senegalus. Taxonomy (NCBI): domain Eukaryota; kingdom Metazoa; phylum Chordata; class Cladistia; order Polypteriformes; family Polypteridae; genus Polypterus; species Polypterus senegalus. Next base: position 97,265,415 of record NC_053162.1, read on the forward strand.
TCTCTCAGTAATACTGGTTTGTATTTCCGTAAAATGCCTGTAATTTTGTCTGACAGTAATACAGTGGAACCTCGGCTCACGACCATAATTCATTCCAAAACTCTGGTTGTAACCCGATTTGGTTGTGAACCAAAGTAATTTCCACCACAGGATTGTATGTAAATACAATTAATCCATTCCAGACCGTATGAACTGTATTCAAATATATATATATTTTTTTAAGTTTTTAAGCACAAATAGTTAATTATACAAATTGAATGCACAGCGTAATAGTAAACTAAATGTAAAACATTGAATAACACTAAGAAAACCTTTAACAACAGAGAAAACTAACACTGCAAGAGTTCACGCTATAGCCTTACGACCCGCTTGCTAACAACATTTTTTTTTAATGAGTTTTAAGCACAGGGAAATAAATGAACATTTGAAAAATCCGTAATTTAATAAACAACCAAGAAAAGTAACATTGCAACAATGCACGCGCGCGTCTGTGTCTGTGTGTGTGTCTCACTCGCGGGCCTGCATGTGTGTGTGTGTGTGTCTGTCTTTCGTGTGTGTGTGTCTCTCTTAAGCGCGTGTGTCTGCATGTGTGCGTGTCTCGCATGCGCCTGCGTGTGTGTCTGTCTGTCTCGCGCGCACGTGCCTGTGTGTGTCTGTCTCTCTGCACACACAGGGAATGCACAGGAAGAGACTGAACACGTGCCGAGTGGCCCCATGCATGCACACTTCACCCGAAGCCACACACACACACGGACATCCGGACGCACACAGGGGTTTTATTAAAGAGGATGACTGTGAGTGACATCAGTAGGCCCACTGAGAGTGACTGAGAGTGAGAATGCACGCTGCAGTTAGATCCTTTTTAGTTAGCTACTAGACAGATACACGTTATTTCAACGAGTAATATTTTCCTTTTGTTTGCGGTAATGCGATCTTTACTCTCATTTTTTTGAGACTTTCAAATTTTCCTACTTCCATTGTCTCTCTAACCTGCTCTGCATGTGTATCATGGGACTTGCTTCCAAAGGTTATAAGTATGACGTGACTTGTCTGTCTTGCAGGACGTGAAAGTGTCTCTCTTTCTCTTTTCAAAAGATCTCTCTTCCAAAGATCACGTCCCTTCCAAGGAAAAAAGTCTCATATCATCACAAGATTTTTTTTTTATAATAGAGTTAAAAAATAATTGACAAAGTGTCATAGCTAATTGATAACAGGACTGTTGGTACTTTTCATTTTCCCACTTATGGTTTGCACAATGTTCAAAACCTAACAAGTCTTCTCTTGTATGCATGTCTTACACTGTGTGCAGAATTATTAGGCAAGTTGTATTTTTAAGGATTAATTTTAATATGGAACAAACACAGTGCTATCAGTCAATCCAAAATGTTAATAAACCTGAAACCTGAATGTTTCACAACGGAAATGTGAGTGTGAACATCATCAGGGGAATACATATGTGCGCACAATTATTAGGCAACTATTAGTGTGCAGATTTATTATGCAACTAAAGGAAAATGAAAATTTTCCCATCTCACTTGTTTATTTTCATCTGTTATAGTGAGAATAATAAACAAACACCTCAAAATTTACAAATAAACATCTCTGACATTTCAAAAAAAATCAATCAATCAATGACCAATATAGCCACCCTTCTTTCCAATAACAGTCATAAGCCTTTCCATTCATGGAGTCTGTCAGTTTCTTGATCTGTTGACAATCAGCTTTTTGTGGAGCAGTGACTACAGCCTCCCAGACACTCTTCAGAGAGGTGTATTGTTTTTCTCCCCCGTAAATCTAGCGTTTAAGAAGTGCCCACAAGTTCTTGATAGGGTTTAGGTCAGATGAGGAAGGGGGGCCATGTCATTATTCCTTCATCTTTAAGGCCTTTACTGGCTGGCCACGCAGTGGAGAACTTCGATGCAAGTGATGGAGCATTGGCCTGCATAAAAATCATGGTCTTTTTCCTGTATCACTGTTTGAAGAAAGTGTCTTCGAAAAACTGGCAGTAGGTTTGGGAGTTGATTTTGAGTTCATCTTCAATGCAAAAGGTCCAACTAGCTCATCTTTAAAAATACCAGCTCATACCAGTACCCCACCTCCACGTTGGAGTGGAGCTCTGTGCCCATTACTGATCCACAGGTCCATCCATCTGGTCCATCAAGAGTCACTCTCATCTCATCGGTCCATAAAACCTTTGAAAAAAATCTGTCTTCAGATATTTCTTGGCCCAGTTTTGACGTTTCAACTTATGTTTCTTGTTCAGTGGTGGTTGGGTTTCAGCCCTCCTTACCTTGGCCATGTCTTTGAGCACTGAACACCTTGTACTTCTGGGCACTCCAGGTAGGTTGCAGCTCTGGAATATGAAAGTACTGGAGGATAATGGGTTCCTGGTAGCTTCACGTTTGATTCTTCTCAAATCTTTGGCAGCTAATTTGCGTCTTTTGTTCTCAACACGTTTCTTGCGACGCTGTTGACTATTTGCAACAAAATGTTTGATGGTTCTGTGATCACACATCAATATCTTAGCAATTCCAAAAGTGCTGCATCCCTCTGAAAGACTTTTTACAATTTTTGACTTTTCAGAGTCAGTTAAATCTAGCTGCCTAATAATTCTGCACACCTTGATATAGGGTGTTGATCTCCTTAGGCCACACCCTCCCTCATTACACAAATACACATCACCTGAGCGTGCTTAAATCCATAAGCATTCAAGTTAATACAGCTTGGAGTTGGAATATACGCATTAAAAATGATGATATGGTCAAAATACTCACTTGCCTAATAATTGTGCACACAGTGTATATGCTGATAAAACTTTTTCTAGGTGTGGTTCTGCATGGTTATTTTTCTGACATGGCTTAAAAGACATATGAACAGCAAAATTGTCAATCCGGGTTTTTATTTTTGTTTTTCAGCATTAAGATGGTGTTGCTGTGGATGTCAGGAGACATTTATAAAACGGCCTATTTTATTATCAAGGAGACACCAGCCCAGTTCTGGCTATGTGGCATCATGCAGATTTGTATTGACATCGCTATTCTGTTCCAGGTATTTTTCTATGGACAAGGTGCTCATGTAAAGTATGGATGATATCAAGATTTAAATCCAATACGCCTACTGGCAGGTCAGCTTGCAGAAAACTCAAGTCACCAATATTGTGCCAGTAAGTGGACCTGATAGGACTGCAAATCATTGATACCAATTTCAAACTTCTGATGATACAAGTTAAAGTCGTAAATGTTAACTCAAAAGTAAAGCTGGAAGGAAAGGCCTTCTTTGTTACATTGTCACCCTTTCTGTTTTCTGTTTTTTTATTATTAACAACATTATTTATTCAAATGTACAGGGTGGTCCAGTTCTAATTATGCAGATCCAGATCATCTGGATGACTTAGATTTATGTGGGGACAATTCCAGTTCGGCACGAAGACAATTCTTCATGTCGTCAGTTCGCACACTTCTCGATGGTCCGGGATTTTTCGGGTGATTTTCTATGTAATAAACTTAATAAGTTATAGCATAATGAAATTGCATAATTAGATCTGGACCACCCTATATGCATATTATGGGTTATGGTCACTGAAAGCAAATATTTGTTACTATAAACATAATCAGTAGTTATTTTTATAGAACTGTTCCAGTTTCCTTAGCAGGTAACCCAACTGTCCATTTGAAGAATTTGCTTAATTAGTGTTATATTGTTACAGACAGCCAGAGCAGCCGTAGGCACAAGCCTGTCCATCACAGAGCAGCTACCAGAAGTCAAAGTAAAAATTGAAAATTCAAAATATCGCTCTTGCACACATTATATATTATCACTCTTAGAGTGGAGCAGCAATTTTTCCAATCCTGAATAAACTTCACAGTGAGAAAAAGTGAAAACTAGTGCAAACAGTATAAGGATTAACTCCCTGTCAATGAGTAGGTATGACATACATCATCAACAGTGCAGCTTGACATCTTTGGCCATTTTGATTTGATTCCTAGCTAAATGGATGAGTCTAAATTGACCCTGCCGTTGAGGGGCATGCTTACAACTGCCCAGTGTGCTTGACTGGGGGCCTCTTCTAGTGATAGGCATTTCAATTCAATTTACTCAATCGATTCTTTCACACTACCCATTTAAGTTAACCAATTCTTTTGATTTATTTTATTTATTTTTAGGGATAGCTTATGCTGTAGTTCCTTTGGGATGATTTAATCCCCTCGAAATCCCCTCTGATCACACTAAAAATATATCATTTAATAGTTCCTACATCAGTTTCATATATGTGGGAATCGTTGCACTGATTCTTGGGTAGTGAATTGTTCATGAATCAAATGAACGAGAATCATTGGACTAATTCTTGGTTCGTTCAGTGAGTCAGGTGATTCTTGCACATGCACTATTGACTTCTACCAGCGGGCAGCCGAACAGAAGACGATGACAATGTCACGCAGAACACACTTGCATTTTAGCTATAGTCCCATTGAAATCCAGTGAATTGATTTGTTCATGCTCACAAATTGATTTATATGATTCACTGAAAAGAGTTGTTGAAAAAGAACAAATCATTCACGAGTCCCCCATCACTAGTCCCTTCCAGGCTTGGTTCCTGGCTTGCGTTCACTTCTGCCTGGGCAGACTTTAGCTGCCTGTAAAAAGTAAGGCCAAAAACTGTATGGCTATATTAATAATCATAATAATATTACTATCATTGACAATGATAAAATACCACATACAGTATTTATTTGGTTGGTCAAATGATTTCCTTTTTATTTCCCCTCATATCTTTATACAAACTATCATTAAAATTGGTTGATCATTGTATATTCTTGGGACTGAAGAGGCTTGAGTTGATTCCCCTTTTTCCAATACTCCCTACTTAGACCTTCCTGAATTCTCTGATGGATAAATGTGTGAAAATCCAATTTAATGCCAACAGGAAAACTGTAAATAAAATACACATTCGATGGTGCTCTCTGTTTGGGACAATTCCCTTGAAACAGTACTCTTTAAGGGACGCATTTTCTCTCCTGCTCTCTCTCGCTTGTGCTCTCCATGGCAGTTGGGTCCCTTTAATACCTAGCAGACCAGAAGAGGTGGGCTTGTCTTGGCTTCATTACCTTCAAGGGGTGTTTTTTTCGTTGCCCTCAAGGACTGTGAGGGAAAAAGGAAACAAGACTGTTAGGGACAGCACCCCCTTTCATCCTGGGGTAGTACCACATGTTGTAGGTGAGCTAGGAAGGTAACCATGTGTGACAACATTGAGTAAATTAATTTAACACCATAAAAAACATGCACAGTCCCTATACGTTAGTTCCTGTAATTGCCAGGTGGTTGAATAGAATAAAAAATAGTAAACTTTAATTTGCTGTAAAGATTTTTCAGATTATGAATAAACAATGGTGCTAAATTTCCTTTTTATATTTAATTCTTAAAATGTGTTAGAGCTCTGTGTGGACATATTCATGGACAGATTTCCATTTTATGTTTATGTTTAGGGGTACGCACCAGTATTATGTGTGTTATAATTACTATGCCAACTTTCTCAATAATTGTAAAGTGTCAGTATCAACAAAACAGATGCTAATCTGATGACTTACTGCTCTGATTACAAATGACTGAATTTAAAGTTTATTTCGTGCCAGCCTTGTGTTTATTCACTATAGACCTCACATGTTTTATAGATGCACACTGTATGGGAAAATTGCTAATCTGAATTCCATCACAGAGTCTTCAAAGTCTAAAAATGGGTCTGAATCTGACTACGGGGAGTTTACCCGCATCCTTCAGGCTCTAAACTATTGAAGTTTGAGAAAAATGTGCATGTTTGCAGTAGTGTGCCCTGCCATTGCCTGGCAATTGTCAAAATGGATTAATCAGGCCCAGTAAATGCCTGGAATGAAGGTTCATCATGAGAGCAGTACCAGTGTGTTCATCAGTTTACAAAATGGATGTACAATGACAGAATATGAGGATTGTTCCCTTTCCATATTGTTTTTCTTTCTTGTGTAAAAAAATCAAAAAGTGTGGTTCTTACTAAAAATGTACTGCTGTGTTTTTGATGTTTTCTGTATATTTGTAATACTGATAGACTGGAGTCTGGGGAAAGTCTATCCAAAGAAAAATACAGCGCCAGTAAATAATCATTATATACCTACACCATGCCATTTTCTAAGCCTGCTTACTTCTGAGCAGGGTTGTGGGGCAACAAGTATATAATAAACCAAAAATAATGTCTATAAATGTTTTACAATTAAAAGATTTCATATGTAAACATTAAGAGTGGATTTTGGTCTCATCAGTTTGCACATGCATTTCACTCCCTTTGAAAAGTAATGCCTTTTCCCAGAAAATGCGCCATTTCTCCCAGAAAATTGTTGCAATTCCAAATATTTTGGTATACACATGTTTATTTCCTTTATATGCATTGGAACAACACAAAAAAAGCAGAGAAAAAAAGCCAAATCTGACATCATGTCACACAGAACTCCAAAAATGGGCCGGACAAAATTATTGGCACCTTTTCAAAATTGTGGGTAAATCGTTTTATTTCAAGCATATGATGCTCGTTTGAACTCACCTGTAGCAAGAAACAGCTACTGGCAATATAGCAATCACACCTGAAGCCAGTTAAAATGGAGAAAAGTTGACTCAACCTTTCTGATGTGTGTCTGAGTGTGCCACACTAAGCATGGCGAACAGAAAGAAGAACAGAGAATTGTCTGAGGACTTGAGAACAAAAAATGTGGAAAAATATCAACAATCTCAAAACTATAAGTTCATCTCCAGAGATCTTCATGTTCCTTTGTCCACTGTGCACAACATAATCAAGAAGTTCATAATACATGGCACTGTAGCTAATCTCCCTGGACGTGGATGGAAAAGAAAAATTGATAAAAGACTGCAACGAGCAATAGTCCAAATGGTGGATAAACAGCCCCAATCAACTTTAAAACATATTCAAGCTGTTCTGCAGACTCAGGGTGCAACAGTGTCAGCTCGAACTATCTGTCGACATCTGAATGAAATGAAACGCTATGGCTGGAGAGCCAGGAGGACCCCACTGCTGACACAGAAACATAAAAAAGCCAGACTGGAGTTTGCCAAAATGTACTTGAGGAAGCCAAAATCCTTCTGGGCGAACGTCTTGTGGACGGATGAGACCAAGGTAGAGCTTTTTGGTAAAGCTCATCATTCTACTGTTTACAGAAAACGGAATGAGGCCTACGAAGAAAAGAACAACACAGTACCTACAGTCAAACATGGTGGAGGATCTAAGATGTTTTGGGGATGTTTTGCTGCCTCTGAGACTAGATGCCTTGACTGTGTGCAAGGCATCATACGATACAATACAATACAATACAGTTTATTTTTTTTATAGCCCAAAATCACACAGGAAGTGCTGCAATGGGCTTTAACAGGCCCTGCCTCTTGACAGCCCCCCAGCCTTGACTCTCTGAGAAGACAAGGAAAAACTCCCAAAAACCTTGTAGGGAAAATGGAAGAAACCTTGGGAAAGGCAGTTCAAAGAGAGACCCCCTTCCAGGTAGGTTGGGCGTGCAGTGGATGTCAAAAGAAGGGGTTCAATACAATACAATGCACAGAACAGAACAAATCCTCAATACAGCATAAAAATAAAACTTTTAGAAGTACGGAGCAGAATTTAACAGTAGATGATATCACATAATAAGATTTGGATATTTATAGAGTCCTGGAAACCTCACCCATCAAGCTGCCTCCCCCATTTGGCCATTCCACGGCTGAAACAGTGCTGGGCCAGCCAATCCGATTAAAGGACCCTTCTTTCCCATGATTCCTGCGATCATCCATCAGGGATGACTTTACCATAGGCAGGCAAACAACTTGGCAGGTGGGCCGTGGCACCAATTGCCACATTTGAGTACTGAGAACAGAAAAAGAATAGGTGAGGGTTAGTATCAAATTATAACTATCATGTTACTTATGTTTCAGTGCTAATGACTGACAACAGAGATGCAGTATGTACAGTTAATCAGCAGCTCTAGTCAGAATATGCTAAACTGAAGTAGTGAGTCTTCAGCTGGGATTTAAAGGCTGAGACCGAAGAGGCATCTCTTATAGAAGCAGGAAGACCATTCCACAGTTTAGGGGCCCTGTAACTAAAAGTTCGACCTCCCACTGTTATTTTATTAATCCTTGGAATCATAAGCAGACCGGAATCTTGAGATCTTAATGTGCGCTCTGGTTTGTAAGTCATGATAAGTTCAGACAATTAAGTCGGACCTTGGCCATTTAATTCTTTCCAGGAGCCAGTGTAAGGATTTAAGAACTGGATTTATGTGTTCATATTTTCTTGTTCTTGTAATAATTCTTGCAGCCGCATTTTGGATTAACTGGAGGCTGTATAAAGAACAGTTTGAACAGCCAGTGAACACCGCATTGCAGTAGTCAATCCTACTAGAGATAAATGCATGAATTAATTTCTCAGAATCCTGTTTATTTAGAAAGTTCCTTAATTTCCTAACATTTTTAAAATGGAAGAAACATGTTTTGGACAACTTTGTAATATGTGCTTTAAATGACATGCTAGAATCAAAGATAGCTCCTAGATTGCGGGCTGATTCAGTAAAATTAATTGGGATTCCAACCGAGTTAAATGATGACAGAATATTGTTGTGATCAGCGTCATTCCGTCCAACAATTAACATCTCTGTTTTATCTGTATTTAAAGACAAGTAGTTCTCATTCATCCACTCCTTTAATTCGGTAACACAACTAATTAAAGACAACATCTGAGAAACTTCATTTGATTTAAATGAAAAGTATAACTGGGTGTCATCTGCATATGAGTGAAAATTAACATTATGTTTCCTAATGAGAGATCCCAGTGGAAGCTTGTAAAGTGAAAACAGTAAAGGTCCCAGTACTGAGCCCTGCGGGACACCATATTGAACTTCTGTGTATAATTTGATAAATAAGAACTAAACAAGTGCCTTTAAGCCCAATATCATTTTCTAGCTTGTGCAGTAAAATAGAATGGTCAATGGTGTCAAACGCTGCACTTAAGTCTAACAACATGATTACAGTGGAGTTTCCTTCATCAGAGGATATCAGAATATCATTTACAACCCGTGTTAGTGCCGTTTCTGTACTATGACCATGGCGAAAACCAGACTGGAATTTCTCAAATAAATTGTAATGCGTAAGGTGTGACTGAAGCTGACTGGTGACTACTTTTTCTAGCATTTTAGAGAGAAACGGTACATGAAACGGATCATGAAATCTGAAGACGTCCAAAAGATATTGGGGCGCAATGTAGGGCCCAGTGTCAGAAAGCTGGGTCTGCGTCAGAGGTCATGGGTGTTCCAGCAGGACAATGACCCCAAACATACCTCTAAAAGCACCCAGAAATGGTTGAAGACGAAGCGCTAGAGAGTTCTGCAGTGGCCAGTAATGAGTCCTTACCTAAATCCAATTAAATACTTATGGAGAGATTTCAAAATTGCTGTTGGGAGAAGGTGCCCTTCAAATCTGAGAGACCTTGAGCAGTTTGCAAAAGAAGAGTGGTCGGAAATTCCAGTTGAGAGGTTTAACAAGGTTGTTTTGAATGTTATAGGAAGCGCTTGATTTCAGTTATTTTTTCCAAAGGGCGTGCAACCAAATATTAAGTTGAGGGTGCCAATAATTTTGTCCTGCCCGGTTTTTGAGTTTTGCATGAAATGATGTCAGATTTGGCTTTTTTCCTCTGTCACATCAATTAAGAAGGAATAAGCATTGAAATAAGTATGCATTTTAGCAGGGCGAATGATGAGGCAGGGCAAAAGCTAAATGTTTTTAGTGCCAACTAGGCAAAACCCAATTTAATGCCAACAAAATGGAAAACACACGCTTGATAGTGGTTTGTTTGGGACAGTTTCCGTGAAACAGTACTCTTTAATGGACACATTTTTCTCTCTCTCTTGTGTTCTGTACGGCAGTCAGGTCCAAAATGAGACACCACCTTCTGGGAGCATCTACCGTTTATACCGAGAAGACTAGAAAGGGTTGTGCTGTCTTCATCACATCCATTTCTCTTGGTCATTCATCCTCTGTTTTAGTTTGTCCCTACCAAAGGAACAAATATTTGGAGGTCTCCACCTCACTGGTCAAAATGAAATTGGAGACAATGCTGTACTCATTGTCTTGTAAGGGCCAAGTAACTCAGCTGTCCACACTACCAAAAAGCACTCTTTCAGTTTCTTTCATAGGCTCCGTCTGCTTCAGGGATGTGCAGTCTGGGGAGGCAGGTGAGTCATTATGATAAAATCTAATAATGATAACATAAAATAAATTTGTCCACTTGTCTGTGCTATAAATTTGTTTTCATGTATGAGTCCAATAATTTTGATCATTTTTGTAGTCATAATCGCTGAACTGGCACATTTCTTGGTCAAATACAGGGGAGAAATGCGTGGAATGGCAGCGACGAGACGAGTCTCACCTCACCTCAGACTGCGCTGTCCCTCACACACTGAGTTGATGCATGCAGTTGGCACGTGCCTGTTGCTGTCTCTCTGTATATCGCCAATATAATGTTGCAGACACATTTATTATACACCCTGACTTTCGACAATCTGGCTAATATCTTTAATGAATATGTGTGATATATTTAGTCTTGCTGATTGGACATAAAACTACAGTGAAAAGGCACAAAGTGAGGCAGACAGTACCGTGCTGCACCGAAGGCGGTGCATGTGAGCTTGTTGCTGCTGTTCTTCTACTCAGAGGTGTCAATAAGTTAAGAGATATCAGAAAGTCAAGTGCAGTGCAGCGGTCTGTTTATTTTTATTTTTTGTTCTGACTGACTGCCAAAATGGAAGATTAAAACTAAAGGAAAATAAGGAGGACTTTTACAAGAAAGTGACGGAGATTTTTGTGGAGAAGGATAGGCACATGGACTTCATTTACAAATGAAGGTAAGACAACAAACGGTTTTCAATTTTATAAAAAACTAGGACCAGACTAAGAAAAAAAAATCCAATATTTAAAAACTAAATTTTGACCTTAAATAAAATATGATTTTGTTTTTCTTGTTATCCTTTTGTTGAACAGTCTGTATTAAAATTAATTAAAGCATCAGAATTAAAAGCTTTTCAAAATTGAAATCCATTTTTTTTGTACACCACTTTCTACTTTAATTTGTATTGAATGAGTATGAATTGTGGAATTGCAAATTTAGAACACATGGAAGGTGCAGAGCAAATGCGCTCTCTCCACTCTCTCGCTGCTATAAATGTAACATTCTTTTTTAGCCAAATATGTACCTTACCAATGTGTGTGTAAAGAATGCTGATGAGATATGAAACATAACCAGTAGTCAATGCACATGCTGTCAACTGAATGGTGAATAATCTACTTTTTTCAATTCATATATTTGTAAATCTGATCTCTGAAGGAGTCCGTGCCTCACCAGCCATGAACTTCACCGCACGGAAGTTCAACCTCTTGAGTGTGGCGTCTCAAATCATAGTCTTGCCCATCATGTTTAAATAAATGAAAAGGAAAACTTCATATGTAGGGTATAATCATTTGGGACAACACAACCGCACCAACAACTAATAGATAGTATACAAAATTGGTATTGGTAGTGCTGTAGAAAAAATCGGCAAAGCATTTTTTGCAGTGAATATGTTATGTTTTCTGGTAACTTTATTCACAGAATATTTTCCTGGGAATTCTCTGTGCTGCCAGCTTAGACAAACATTTTTCCCAGCACACTGCAATACCTACAAGAGCAGCCTGACATCACAGAACTTTCAAGCATACCTTCTGTAAGTGAACTTCACTTCACATTTTACTTCACTGCCCAATCTGCTTTGCATTTTTTGGATGTCAGTAAAACCAGCTGGCTAATCCAATGTGGCTAATTTCATATGAATGCTTGCGCCATTAACCCGATGACTCAATGACAAGTCAAAACAAACCTCAATAGGTCCCCCCTCCCTCTCCACGAATCAGAAAACATACGAGACCCTTTGAAATAATAATAAGAAAAGATTTTTTACTATTTACACTGTATTTCTATCTTATGATTGAAAAAAAAAATTCAAAGCATCTGCACAGATAGATCAGAAACAAAAAGGCCTTCCAGCTGCATAAACCCATGACTTCTAACAATGGAACAAGTCAGTCCTGTGCCACCACTTCATGGAATGTCTAATGAGTGTCCTCAAGATTGGTGCTGCGTGAGTTCAATGATATTTTTTTTTCATTATTACTATTTAGATGTCATTTCTTGTATTTTGTTTGAGGTTATCATTCCATCTGCATCTTTTATTGCTTGAGGCACAGTGGCACAGTGGTTAGCACAACTGCCTCACAGCTCAAACCACATTTGTGACCACAATAATTGGACAAGCAAAGTTGGCAGATGCTTCCCTAGCCCTCAGGGACACCATTATAAACTACTAGTTTGATTCCTCTTTCACCACTGAATTCAATGCATTTCACCAAGTCTGCTCAAGTTCCTGCACAATTCATTGAACTTACAGGAAAAAAAATCCATGGGTTTTGCTCATTACTAATGAAAGGACTTTAAAACAGAAAACTATGAAAAACTACAAAATATACTATAAAATAGATGGATGATAAACACACCATGTAACAGACAGATATTAAAGGTATTATATTACTGATAATTAGATAGTCATGAAAGGCACATGTAAGAGAATGACACAACAAATGAAAAAAGATTTGGGATCCAACACAGAACCCTGCATATTATTGTTGCAAAAAAAAAATAAATAAACAAATGAGAAAAAGGTCTTTTCAGACTTGAGTTCAATATGGAAGTAATGAAAATGGCAGACCTTCCGGTTTTCAGCCCTCTGGACAGGAAATGGCGGGGCTTGGTGTGCGGACACCAGAAGTGACTTCAATGATGCATAGCTGTCAATCATCTGGTCTGCAGAGGGAAAAAGAGAGAGGCATTAAAACACAGCGCCAACCCCTGGCGAGGTGCTATAATTACAGCCACTAGAGCCTTTCAGCTGTCCCCCATGTGCTTGCACGTGACACACTGTATTAAGTCACAGTAGATACTCTAGATAGCTAGGAGAGCCATAGACAGACAGACAGGAACGGCATTATATAATAGACAGACAGATATCAAATGCACTATAAAATACTAAATGAAATTCTGTATTTTAGTAAATTCCTGTTTCTAATGGTGCTATTGAGATGTAATGTGGTCCAAAGTGGAAGTTAGAATCTCATTACTCTGTGTATACAGGACTAATATTACAACTATTAGATGGCACACCTCTGATTACTCAGAAACAAGAACTGAACCTATCGCTGTTTTGTGGCTTATACCGATTCCTAACCCTTAAAAGCAGAATGGAGACTCAGTAACGGAGATCTTTTATCTTTCCTTGTATAAAGTAACACCAGGATGGGAGAAGATGGCATTGGACCAGTGACATCAGGAGTAGGGGATTTCAGATGCCTAATCCCTGATCTTTTTATCTATAATATGCATTTTCAATAGCGTGTTTGTCTATCATATAGAATCTAGTCCTTAATCAGTGTATGATTTATCATAATACAAACGTGTGGTCCCAAGGAGGATCCCCTCCTAGATGTAATTTACATATAAGATGCATGTGACAACTCAACGAGGACCTCCCTCCCGCTCTTTCATTTTATATACATATAAGATTGCATGCACAACAGTCACCGTGGGAGCTAAGACCCTCATACCTGCAAATCCTAGAATACCCCTGCGTTGGAATGTGATGTACACTAATGTCTGAGTGGCAAAACTTTTCAGTGTGTGTTTGATAAGAAAGAAAAATTAGTTTTAACAAAATTGAATATAAAAGTGCAGTTAATCTGCATGTTTTACCTCAGAGATGTTGGACGATATTATTGTCAACAGTTCAAACTTAAATAAAATAAAAATAAAACACATATTATGGTTGCATATTTTTAAACAAGGGTATATAATAAATCCATTTTCTTGACAGGCAGGAATACTAAATTGGAGTAGGCCCATATGTTACAACAAATCTATTTATGCAGTATAATGGTAACAGTTTCATCTGAATAAGTATCCTTTAAGTTTTGTTTTTTGCTAGCTCATTTAAAATGTTATTTCAAGAGGCAGGAGATGGCCGGCTTTATCTCAGATGTAAGCAGGGAGCCACAGAGCAGCAGGCCAAGTTGTTGTTTTGGCAGGTCGCTGCTGGGCTTGGAAGACTGAGGTTGAAGACCTGCTGTGCACATGTGCTGCCACACAAGTTTATCAGAGACTGAAGACTGATGGGTGAGTTCTAAGTCCATTTTCACAAGTCTCCAAAATGTTTTCTTTTAATCCAGCAGTCTCTCAAGTTCCATGACTTCAGATATGTATGCTGTCTTATGTCTCTTATCGGTGCTACCACATTATTTTCTAAAGACCTTCCACTCAGTGCATGTTGTTCTTCAATATTTCCACCTTACCTTTGACTTGATGTACACAGATTTGATGCCTTGTTTGCTATGGGCCACTCTTTATTCAAATAAATTGAGAATATCAATTTCCCTTTTTTACAAAAGTTCAAAGCAGATAGTAACAATAGAAATAATTCAGTAGCCAGCCTTCTTTTAGGGTGTTCTTGACCCTGTGCTAAAGTAGAGAGCCTGACTTAACATTTTCCCCCTTTACTCTTTACTCTCTAGGACTGCGTTAAACCCTTCTGCTAGCTCTACTCCTGCTTTATGATTTCCCATCATTCATTTTCCAGGCCAGTGTTCTCACCTGAGCACAGTCCTGACCCTATTTACTGTAGTTCTGATTGACCCATTCCAAGTGCCAGGGCGGTCGATCGAATTAATTAAAAGATCTTCTTTCATCTGTGAGGAGGAGAGCAGCTTGCATAATTCCCAGGACAATATACTGGATACACTCAATACACTTTTCTACTTCTGATAAAACTAACAAGGGTGATGCATCACATTTCATAATAAAATGTAATTTAAAAATACAAGTACAGGACTGTACTGTATATAGAGAAGCAACCATATGTTGGAAAAGGGACTTCTTATTGCCAGTAGGGGCAGCAATTGCTGCCACTTTTTGTGATATTACTATTGATATGGCAGTCAGAATACACAGCCTTTCAGGCAAAGAATTTCAGGACCGTGGAAGTTTTCACATTTTATTGTTATTTAACAGTAATTCACATTATATTTTATTTGGCTTTTTTGACACTGGTCAACAGAAAAACAGCTATCTGCAAAGTGAACTAAATTAGTTACAATCATAAAACCCAAAATAATCAATCACATAAGAATTAACCCTTTTTAATGTGGCACATCAAAATTATCACTGGTGCAGCCAATTGGTTTTAGGAGTCACATAATTAGTTTTTAAATAGGTTTCAACTGATTGTAGTATAAATGCACCATATCTAGAATGTCCTGTTTGTGACAAATTAGTATGGTGGCCTAACCCTAACTCAATGAAGACCAAATAACACTCCAAAGCAACACTGTGAAAAGATAATTGAAAAGCAGAAGTTGGGAGTGGAGATAAGAAAATATCTAAGTCACCGAATATCCCTTGGAGTTCAGTTAAATCTGTAATTAAGAAATGAAAACAGTATAGATCTGCCTAGACCAGACCGTCCACAAAATGGAGTTATTATGCAAGGAGAAGACTAGTGAGAGAGGCCACCAGGAGACCTGTGCTAACTCTGAAGAAGTTACAAGCTACAGTAGCTAAGATAATGTGCTGCCAATAACTGTTGCCTTGGTGTTTCACCAGTCACAGCTTTAGATAGATACTTTATTAATCCCAAGGGGAAATTCACATAATCCAGCAGCAGTATACTGATACAAAGAAACAATATTAAATTAAATAGTAATAAAAATGAAAAGAATTAAAATAAAATTAATGTTCGCATTTACTCCCGGGCGGAATTGAAGAGTCGCATAGTGTGGGGAGGAACGATCTCTTTAGTCTGTCAGTGGAGCAGGACAGTGACAAAAGTCTGTCACTGAAGCTACTCCTCTGTCTGGAGATGACACTGTTAAGTGGATGCAGTGGATTCTTCATGATTGACAGGAGTTTGCTTAGTGCCCGTCGCTCTGCCACAGATGTTAAACTGTCCAACTTTACTCCTACAATAGAGCCTGCCTTCTTAACAAGTTTGTCCAGGCGTGAGGCGTCTTTCATCTTTATGCTGCCACCCCAGCACACCACCGCGTAAAAGAGGGCACTCACCACAACCGTCTGGTAGAACATCTGCAGCATCTTACTGCAGATGTTGAAGGATGCCAACCTTCTCAGAAAGTATATTCTGCTCTGAGCTTTCTTACATAGAGCATCAGTATTGGCAGTCCAGTCCAATTTGTCATCTAGCTGCACTCCCAGATATTTATAGGTCTGCACCCTCTGCACACAGTCACCTCTGAAGATCACAGGGTCCATGAGGGGCCTAGGCCTCCTAAAATCCACCACCAGCTCCTTGGTCTTGCTGGTGTTAAGGTGTAAGTGGTAAGTGGTGTAAGTTTATGGGAGACTGGAAAAGAGTTTTCACACATAACATCTCTAAACTTTGCCAGAAGACACATGGGAGACTCTGAAGTCAGCTTTAAGAAAGTTCCATGGCTCCAATGAGACTAAAATGAAGATATTTGACTATTGGACTAAATTCCATGTTTGGCTTAAGCAACACTCCATAATATCAAAAACACAACATTCCCACTGTATAGCATTGTGCTGTGAGGATCCTTCTCTACAGCAGGACCTGGAAAGCTTGTGAGGACAGAGAGAGAAAAATGAATGCTGCAAAATATAGGAAAATCCTGGGGGGAAAACTGATGCAGTCTGCTAGAAACTGGTGCTTTGGGAGAAGATTTGCTTTCTAAGACAACAACCTCAAACTTAAAACTAAAGCTACAGAGGAATGACTTAAAAACAACAATGCTAATGTCCTGAGGCAGAGTCCAGATTTCAGTCAAATTGATAATTTGCACCTGAACTTGAAACAAGCTGTTCCCTCACAATTCTCATGCAACTTGACAAAGATTGAGCAGTTTTGCAAAGAAGAATGTCGAAAAATTATGATGTCCAGGAACCTCATGTATAAAATCTTGCTTAGACTCCCTACTAAAATTTTGCATACGCATGAAAGGCAAAAATAGCATATGCCCAAAAAACCAAACATACACCACGTCTCATGCCAAGTTCATTTATAAATCTCAAATCAACTTAAAACTATGCATTCAAATACCACCAGTTACCATGTATGGCTTAAAAAATACAACAACGTTACTCAGATACATGTAAGCATCACATATTAGTTGTATATTAATTGAATGGAATTACTTTCTGTTTACAAAAAGAAGCTTGTTGTTTGATGGTGTGCAATCACTGCAGATTGCCTTTTGATATCTGCCTACTATCTCTGACGTTAAGGATATTGAATATTTTTGGACAGCATTTTAATTATACTATCCCATATGGATGTAATGGAATGGCACTGGAATCCTGACAGGCCAGCTAGGTCATGCCCATCATTAAATACCCTATGGCTGGTAAAACCAGTAATGGAGCAGCAATTTTGTGATTTCTGTGTGCTGGCCTCTGTAATAATTCAACACACAACTCCACGAGAATGGGTCTAGGATGTCTAAATCGGCTTATAAGTCTGTCATCATCATAAGTCAAAAAACCATTGCAAACCCTGAACACTAGTTCTTTGTGTAGCCTGCCATTGGCGACATATTGTAAAAGAGCTAATGCTACCATTGCCACTTATGTCCTACACAGCACAGCATTTTTATAGAAGTAATTGATAGGCTACACAATAAGGCACCTAACATTAAGTGTGTATGCATTAGGCATTATCACCAGCACTGTTCACAGATGTATTGAAAGAACGTGACGATTAACTGTAAAATAATTATTTCAAAAACCATCGAAATGTGACTGACACATCACTGAAATGCACAATGAAATGTGATTTTCTGTTCACTTCATTATCCAGCCACCAGGAGTCGCTAAAATGCCAATACCAAAAAAGGTCTGCGTAGGACTTAAGGATGGTTGAAAGATGCCATACCATTAAGCCAATTTTCATGCCAAGTTCGTGTGTTAAAAAATCCACACACTTTTCCAAGTGTAAGCATGTTTTATTCATGAGGTTCCAGATTTTATACACATCTCATGTTTTATATATGAGGTCCCTCCACAGGCTGTCGTGGCTAACAGTGGTGCATCTGCTCAATGCTGACTTGAAGGAGGAGAATACTTATGTGATCAGTTATTCTGTGCTTTATATTTGTCACTAATTTAGTCCACTTTGCAAAGATCTGCTTTCACTTTAAAATTAAAGTGTTTTTTCTGTAATCATTGTAAAAAATGGGCAAATTAAATCTACTGTAATCCAATGTTGTAAAAGAATAAAATGTGAAAACATCCAAAGGGATGAATACTTTTTATAGACACTATGTATGTCAGAATTTCTTTTCATTTACAAATTTGGGAATGCACCTTAGTGACGATAAATTTGACTTTTTTCTTTTGCTCACATTCTAAACACCCCTGGCCTCATTCCACCAGGCCTCTCAAGTCCCAAATTCTGTTTAATACTTATCGACCGGATGGGGTGAGCTGCAGATTATTTTTTGGAATGAACGTTCAGAAAGTGGAGGATAAAAAATTAATAATTGTAAATGCTTTTAAGTGTTGCTGAAATAAACTTTAATCCATGAGCTTTTGAATGTTATTAAATCCAAATCATGCCCAATGTATAAAAAACTAAAACAATACTTCTAAAAGCATGTCTAAGCAGTTTAGTAGCATAAAGCACTATGCATCAGAGTTTGTGAAAGCTCTTGTGAGCATTCTGTGAAATTTACACGTGATCAGGCAGTCGGCACATTGAACACACTGCTAGAGTTAAAGCAGCACATTGAACACACTGCTAGAGTTAAAGCATTTATTTTGTTTTTATAGAAACCATACACTAAAAACTATAAGTTGTAAATTGAGGTATTTGCTTTGTTAGTGTGCAGTTGGAATGATCAAGAAGGCTGTTAATCCAAGTGTCAATTAAGCATCAGATAAGAGACTGCAGGGGCGAGTGTCAAGTCAGAGAGCTTCAGACTCCAAGAAGGCTTCTTTTCTATGAGTAAAGTGTCAATTTAGTGAAGAAAAATCAGCCAGAGAAACAATCCAGTTAAGTGTCAAGTCGGTGAGGGCGAGTCTTAAATCAATGTCAAGTCAGTGATGGCAAGACTCCAGCCTGGGAAGGCAAATGGCAGATGAAATGTTAAAGCAACAAGATCAGAGCTGAAGTGAAACCTTGCATCTGTGTGTTCAGATCTGTGTAAGGTCAAGTCCAGAATTAAACTTTGCAATAAAGAGAAAGAGGTAACACTGTGAAAAAAAAGTGAATGTAAGTAGTTAGCGATGCTGTCTAAGAACTTACGAAACGTTAATTTGAATCACAGCACCAGTCTGTGTCCGTGGAAAATGGGCAGCATTAAACAAACACTTCATTCAAGATCCTATTGTAGCAAAGCAGAAAATACTTGTGCTTTAACCCTGCCACTCGTTAGCAACAGTATGTTCTAAAATTGGTGCAACAATTCTAACACGGACCAGATGTAACAAACACACACCCTTCAGCTAGCTCACCTACTCTGGCGTCGTGTCCGATATCATCCATCATTCTGAGCAGTGCTAGTTGCCAGGCAAGAAGAAACTATGGATGAGCTCCATTCACTTCTAGGACACTCACTCGTGCAAGGACCACTCAGAAACATCAGTTAGCTTCACAACCTTTTCGTGTGGTGAGAGGAGATTAGGGTACCAGAGAAAAATCCACACAGATACAGGGACAACTTGTCAGACTCATTGAACCGAGTCTCCTTGAGCTGTGAAATACAGCATCTCTAACCATTCATCCACCATGCTGCTCTGTGAGATATTGTGTAATGTCATTCAGGTGAACTCTATAAGAAAACATGAGATTAAAACTTTTTCTTGGACATCACTAAAAACCATATGGGGTAAGTAATATTGAATAAATATATTTTTGTGTGGAGGGTTCCTTTATAAATATGTATTTTGTTAAACAGTGTTTTTTGACAGTCATTTTTGTGTTAATAATGTATTTATGTATGTGGCCTTTCCCCTTAAGATAGAGTTTTAGGGGCGGGGCTCCATGATGTTCAGCTGTAGGCATCCCACTGCCTACATACTGCAAGTCCAAGCACAGCATCAGGCTCTCCAGATCAGCATTATAGTTGAAGCATCAGTAAGTACTTTTGTGGATTTTTTTCTATTTCCTTTACTTTTTCTAGATTTTTTTTTTTTTTGGTTTCTTTTACCCGGAGTGTGGTTTGGGTTTGTTTGATCCATTTTAGGAACATTTTAGCTGCTCTTTTTCAGATTTTCCTGTTTAACTATTCTTTATTATCAATCTTTATTATTTTTTAAAGTGTCAGAGTTTTTGCAAGGTTTCTGTCTCTCTTAATTGTTCCTTTGATTTTCTGAAGATTAAGGAGTGTTATTCTGGACAGACTTTCCCCTTTTTTGTGCCTATGTTGGCAGAAACCCATTAAAGCTAATAGAGAGGCAGTTTTTGAGCAGTATGTTTAGAGCCTCGGTCTAGATTCTTGGAGATTATTTCTCATTTTTTGCTATTTTGTGACCATATTATACAATGGCCTTCATCACTCTGGGTCTTCCTCCCTGGTACTGTACCTGAAGCTACACCAGTGGACATACAATTTTCACACCTAATAACTCCCCTCTTGTCTCTTCCATTTTAATATATTAAAGTGTAACTGTATTATCTAACTTGAATCTTCTGCAACTGTACTGAGCTCGAACTGCAACATGTGCACTTTGGTTTGTAAATAACTTAATCATGCATTGAATGATTCTGTAATTTAAATTCTCTTCTTGTTTGATTTTTTGTGCAGTCTGTGATGTGACAGTGTTATGAATAAAACTATATAAAATAAAGAGGAATTGATTGTTTAATGTCAAATAAATCGCACATACTTACTGTTAGGTTAATGCATGAAACAGCAGAGGTAAACTGAAGCTTAGTTTAAGAAACTGTCCGCTGTGGTCAGCAGCCATGTTGCTCTTCATTATCCTGGGTAATTTATGTACAAGCTGTTCTGCCTGCTTGTTGTTTCTTTCCTTGTATATACTTTACGTTTGTTTTCTTATTTCAACTCTATTTTTTAGTCAGTTCTAGGAAAATATAAATAATATAAACTGATTCTAATGCTCCTCTGTTCTATTCATTTTGATTTCTTTCTTTTCAATTTTTTCTAAAATTCAGACATTAAACATTGTATCCCTAAACCTCCATCTTTTGTTCTTCTCTTCTTCTACTAAATGTATCATGAAGGTAAAACAACAAGCGAGATAAACAAAACTCTTTTTAACAAAATGATGTCAACTCTACGTTTTGAGTGGCTTCTATTGTGTTTGTTTTAATTTGAAGGGCATGTGATGTAAATGAGTCTTCGTTGCTCATGCAGCACTACCTTCATAGTACATTTCCATTGTGTTTTTAGGATGTGAACTTGGGTTCACAATTCTCATTGCAGCAAGCAACATTCTTAACCAGTTGAGCCAAAGGAGAGCTCTATTGATACCACTGACTGATCGAGGTTCTTCTTCACAACAGAGGCCTGTTCCATTTCAGTCCTAATACTGTACTGACAGAAAAGAAATGTAATCAAAAAACAAAATGAACATGAAAAGCATAATACCATTTATTTCTTTTAGCAATGCTAAAACAATTAACCAAAATTCAAACTAATAATACTAGAGCCTGAGTTTGTTTGAATAGTATTTAGTCTGACTTATACACGTGTCTTTGTCAATTGTGATTTTGACATGTGAGGAAACTATTTATGAAATTATTGTTACAACTGATCTTGAAAATGTGAAGTGTTATTTTTATTTTGTTTACACAACGTCCACTGCCTCATCCCTCTTTGGGTACAAAACCCTCCATTATTCTTAGTGATAATTAGCTTTCAATCAATTAGGCCCTACATTAGGATTTGTGTTTTAGTTACAAAGTCTTTTCTGCATTAGCCTGTCATTCTTGTCTTGCCTCTTCAGTTACTGGTTTATGAATTTTGTTTGGGTTCCACGGTATTCTGTCCCTTTCTTGTCCTGACCTCTGCTATTGCTATCTTAATCGTCTCCTGGTTTTATTGTACTCACACCTTTTACATGTGCCTAACAGTTTTCGAGAAAACCTACAGTATAGAGAATATCAATAAATTTGGACAATGAGTAACTTGGGGCTCCAGCTTATATATGGTTGCTTCAATTACATGACGAGGTGCAATTTCTGGGACACACCCTCTAGCGATGGAGCATTGCATCATGAGAATAGTTTACCTAAAAAACAAACCTCCAAATAAAATGAATAAGAAAATTAACAATGCTAAACAAAATAACAATAGGAAAATGAATATGCAGAAGGATTATCTGTAATTCAAAACAACAAAAATAAAACAAGTATTAAGCTTACAAAATGCATAAAACCTCAGAATAATAAAGGGCACATTGACATTGGTTAAATTTTATTCTTGATATTTTGCCACTGAGATTTTTTTCTGTTGCTTCAAAATGTAAGGTGATGTCTCACTATGTCAAATCTTTGATGGTCATCTTTACCCAAATAAATCCTCACCTCCTTTTTGACACGTACAGTTTGAGAACAGGACAGTTATTGAGCGCTGGCACTCAAAAGGAGAAAGGTAGGCAACACTATTGAGATGTGGATTAAGGTTATTGAGACAGATGACTGTTGTTCTGCCCATATTCAACATGGCAACCAATCTCAAAAGCAAAAAGTATAAAGGAAGACCAGGAAAAATGTAGGAAAACAAGTGAGGGTCAGTCTTTAAAACTGGCAACAAAAATCAACCATTAGGCAAAATTCAAAGCCAATGCACAAGAAGCAATGATATGAAACTGAGAATTCTTTAAAACTTTTAAGTAATATAGTTTTGTGGTTTATCCAACAATCTAGGATGGCACAGAGGCTTTCTTTTATACCATTGCACTAGTGAAATAGCATTGTACAAACTCACAGTGCTGCAAAATGGAGGCACTAATAAGGAAACCAAGATGGTGTTGATGTAAAATATGAATCATTTTTAACTTTGTTAAATTAATTTTGAAGAAGGATTTTAATACTAATACTGAATTCTCCATAATTAAAAACACTCAAACTACTTCCAGCAGTTAACAGAAACATTTGTTTGTGGAAAATCATAACAGCTGGAAGACAAAAATGGGAACCATTCAGTAATGCATTAGTAAAGAACAGATACAGTGGGATGCAAAAGTTTGGGTAACCTTGTTAATAGTCATTATTTTCCTGTATAAATCATTGGTTGTTACGATAAAAAATGTCAGTTAGATATTAGAATTAGAATTAGAACAATCTAGACGAGAACAGGCCATTCAGCCCTACACAGCTCGCCAGTCCTATCCACTTGTTTCCTCCAAGAAAACATCAAGTCGAGTTTTGAAAGTCCCTAACGTCTTACTGTCTACCACACTACTTGGTAGCTTATTCCAAGTGTCTATCGTTCTTTGTGTAAAGAAAAACTTCCTAATGTTTGTGCGAAATTTACCCTTAACAAGTTTCCAACTGTGTCCCCGTGTTCTTGATGAGCTCATTTTAAAATACAAGTCTCGATCCACTGTACTAATTCCCTTCATAATTTTAAACACTTCAAGCATGTCACCTCTTAATCTTCTTTTGCTTAAACTGTAAAGGCTCAGCTCTTTTAATCTTTCCTCATAATTCAACCCCTGTAGACCTGGAATCAGCCTAGTCGCTCTTCTCTGGACCTTTTCTAGTGCTGCTATGTCCTTTTTGTAGCCTGGAGACCAAAACTGCACACGGTACTCAAGATGAGGCCTCACCAGTGCATTATAAAGGTTGAGCATAACCTCCTTGGACTTGTACTCCACAGATCGTGCTATATAACCTAACATTCTGTTAGCCTTCTTAATGGCTTCTGAACACTGTTTGGAAGTTGATAGCTTGGAGTCCACTATGACTCCTAAATCCTTCTCATAAGGTGTACTCTCGATTTTCCGACCGCCCATTGTGTATTCAAACCTAATATTTTTACTTCCTATGTGTAATACTTTACATTTACTGACATTAAATTTCATCTGCCACAAATCTGCCCAAGCCTGTATGCTATCCAAGTCCTTCTGTAATGATATAACGGATTCCAAATTATCTGCTAATCCACCTATCTTGGTATCATCTGCAAACTTAACCAGCTTGTTACTTATATTCCTATCTAAATCATTTATATATATTAAAAATAGCAGCGGCCCTAGCACTGACCCCTGTGGAACACCACTCTTAACATCGCCAGTTCTGATGAGGTTCCTCGCACCATCACCCTCTGCTTCCTGTGTCTGAGCCAATTCTGCACCCATCTAAAAACATCACCCTGAACTCCCACTTCTTTTAACTTGATGCCCAACCTCTCATGTGGCACCTTATCAAATGCTTTCTGAAAGTCCAGATAAATAATATCATAAGCTCCACTTTGATCGTATCCTTTTGTTGCCTCCTCATAGAATTCCAACATGTTAGTAAAACACGACCTCCCTCTTCTGAACCCATGCTGACTGTTCAGAATAACTCCTGTCCTTGTCATGTGTTGCTCAATCTTATCCTTAATAATTCCTTCCATTAATTTTCCTGTGATGCTTGTTAAGCTTACTGGCCTATAGTTGCTTGGATCTGCCCTGTCACCCTTTTTATATAATGGGATGATATTTGCCATTTTCCAGTCCTTTGGAATCTCTCCAGTGCACAGTGACTTCCTAAAAATATGTGTCAAGGGTTTATATATGTACTCACTAGCCTCCTTAAGAACACGAGGATAAATATTATCTGGGCCTGGTGATTTGTTTGATTTCATCTTATTTAATCTGAGCAGCACTTCTCCCTCTACAATTTCCAAATCCCTCAGTACCTCCTTAGTAGTTGTGTTTACCTCTGGCAGGTTATCCACTTGCTCACTTGTAAACACCTCAGAAAAATGTAAGTTTAGGGCATCTGCTATTTCATTGTCTGTATCTTTTAATTCCCTTTACTATTCCTGATGAACTTGACCTCCTCCTTAACTGTTCTTTTACTACTAAAATACTGAAAGAATCTCTTGGGGTCTTCTTTCGCCTTATCTGCTATATTCCTCTCCAACTGTCTTTTAGCCTCTCTGATATCCTTCTTAATGGTTGCCCTCATTTCTCATACGCGCACGGTTCTCTTTGCAGTCATTAGTCTTATATGCCTTATACAGCAGTTTTTCCTTTGCAACTTCTTTTTAAATCTTTATTAATCCATCGTGGAGTTTTTTAGTTTCCTATTACTTCCAAATTTAGGTATGTATCTGTCCTGCATTACATGTAAAACATTTTAAACCTGTTCCACTGCTCCTCGACTGTCTCCACATTTAAAAGCTTATCCCAGTCTATCCTACTTAGACTTTGTCGCATCTGCTCAAAATTAGCCCTACTAAAGTTCAACTTAACAATTTTAGTCTTTGCATCTGTACTCTTACAAAATACTGAGAATTGTATTACATTATGGTCACTTGACCCTAGTGGTTCAATCACCTCTACACCCTCAATTCTATCCTGATTATTACAGAATACTAAATCCAGATAGGCTTCACCCCTTGTTGGTGCTTTAACATGCTGTGTTAAAAAACAGTCGCTGATTACTTCTAAAAACTCCTGCTCTTGTGCTCCTCCATCTGTAAGGTTATCCCAGTTAATATTTGGATAATTAAAGTCCCCATGACTATAATATCCCCTGTAAACTTGCCTTTTGATATTACTAAAAGATGTGTGTTGAAATTACTGTCTGAATTGGGTGGTCTATAACACACTCCTAAAATGAGACCTTTTCCCTAATATTTTCCAGGCGAAGCCACATGTCCTCACTAAGATGGGGCTCATCATCCAACTGAAGATGACTTACATTTAATTCCTGTTTGGCATAAACAGCAACCCCACCTCCTTTTCTGTTCTGTCTATCCTTCCTAAAAAATGTGTATCCCTCTATGTTACACTCATCCCCATCTTTGTTATTTAGCCAGGTTTCCGTTATTGCTATAATACCATAATTATGCTCTGCTACATACAACTCCAACTCACTTACCTTATTTTTGATACTTCTAGCATTAAGGCAAGCTATTTTTAATGTGTTAATCCTTCTATCTTTACGTGTTTGCTTAAAATTTACATTACTATGCATTTTTATTTCTACACCATTGTTTGTTCTTCCATGTATAGATCTAAATCTGGCCTGTCCTAAACTCCCTGCCCCCCCATTCCCTAGTTTAAACAATCCTTGACTAGCCTACACATACGCCTCCCCAATACATTGGTGCCCCTCCGGTTCAGATATATCATATAGGAGACACACACAGTGATATTTGAGAAGTGAAATGAAGTTTATTGGATTTACAGAAAGTGTGCAATAATTGTTCAAATACAATCAGGCAGGTGCATAAATTTGGGCACCACAAAAAAGAAATGAAATCAATATTTAGTAGATCCGCCTTTTGCAGAAATTACAGCCTCTAAACGCTTCCTGTAGGTTCCAATGAGAGTCTGGATTGTGGTTGAAGGTATTTTGGACCATTCCTCTTTACAAAACATCTCTAGTTCATTCAGGTTTGATGGCTTCCGAGCATGGACAGCTCTCTTTAACTCACACCACAGATTTTCAATTATATTCAGGTCTGGG
Organism: Polypterus senegalus; assembly: GCF_016835505.1. Classification (NCBI taxonomy): domain Eukaryota; kingdom Metazoa; phylum Chordata; class Cladistia; order Polypteriformes; family Polypteridae; genus Polypterus; species Polypterus senegalus. Next base: position 97,292,189 of record NC_053162.1, read on the forward strand.
GACTGAGATGGCCATTCCAGAACGTTGTACTTGTTCCTCTGCATGAATGCCTTAGTGGATTTTGAGGAGTGTTTCGGGTCGTTGTCTTGTTGAAAGATCCAGCCCCGGCGCAGCTTCAGCTTTGTCACTGATTCCTGGATATTGGTCTCCAGAATCTGCTGATACTGAGTGGAATCCATGCGTCCCTCAACTTTGACAATATTCCCAGTCCCTGCACTGGCCACACAGCCCCACAGCATGATGGAACCACCACCATATTTTACTGTAGGTAGCAGGTGTTTTTCTTGGAATGCTGTGTTCTTTTTCCTCAATGCATAACGCCCTTTGTTATGCCCAAATAACTCAATTTTAGTTCCATCAGTCCACAGCACCTTATTCCAAAATGAAGCTGGCTTGTCCAAATGTGCTTGAGCATACCTCAAGCGGCTCTGTTTGTGCTGTGAGCGGAGAAAAGGCTTCCTCTGCATCACTCGCATACAGCATCTCCTTGTGTAAAGTGCCGAATGGTTGAACGATGCACAGTGACTCCATCTGCTGCAAGATGATGTTGTAGGTCTTTGGTGCTGGTCTGTGGGTTGACTCTGACTGTTCTGACCATTCGTCACTTCTGTCTATCCAAAATCTTTCTTGGTCTGCCACTTCGAGCCTTAACTTGAACTGAGCCTGTGGTCTTCCATTTCCTCAATATGTTCCTAACTGTGGAAACAGACAGCTTAAATCTCTGGGACAGCTTTCTGTATCCTTCCCTAAACCATGATGGTGAACAATCTTTGTCTTTAGGTCATTTGAGAGTTGTTTTGTGACCCCCATGTTGCTACTCTTCAGAGAAAATTAAAGGAGGAGGGAAACTTACAATTGACCCCATTAAATACTCTTTCTCATTATAGGATTCACTTGTGTATGTAGGTCAGAGGTCACTGAGCTTACCAAGCCAATTTGAGTTCCAATAATTAGTTCTAAAAGTTTTGGAATCAATAAAATGACAACGGTGCCCAAATTTATGCACCTGCCTGATTTTGTTTGAACAATTATTGCACACTTTCTGTAAATCCAATAAACTTCATTTCACTTCTCAAATATCACTGTGTGTGTCTCCTATATAATATATTTATATATTATATATATATATTATATATTTTTTATCGTAACAACCAACAATTTATACAGGAAAATAATGACTATTAACAAGGTTGCCCAAACTTTTGCATCCCACTGTATAAAGCAGCTGCATATGGCATATCTAGTATTATTGCCATTTAAAAAAAATAAATTTGCTAAGCACAAGTTAGAAAGCAGTTTTAAAAATAGATTAGAAAACACACAAAATGTAAAAATTTGAAAAACTCACTAAATGAACATGAATTGCAAGTGCTTGTGGTGAGGTGATAAGGCGGTCACTTCAGGCAGCACTTTATTAATGTTCATATAACTTTGTTTTATCATTATGAAATAACAATACAAAAATAAGTTAAGTGTGAACTTTATGTATCCTGGAGCAAGCTAGAAAAAAGTGGTGATGGTAAAAACAACTTTGACTCTGCAGCCTTCTGCAGTTAACTGTATCTCCTCTCTGGAAAATTATTAAAAATTCATAAATCAGACAGAAGTGACCTAATAAGCAAACATGAATACCAGGTACATGATGATTTCAAATTCTTTACTGAGTGGGATGAATGGAATCATCTGTCCTGAAAATGTCTGATAGACTCTCTTAGAAAAATAAGTGTTTGAGGTTTTACATTGCAGATTATGTGGCAATTATGTTGGATTGGCAGGCCTTCTCTCTTTTTTTTTCTTTTGACATTTCTTTAAAAAGATTAAATCTATAAGTTAAAGGAATTAACAACAACATAAACAAATTTACTGTAGGGTAATTCTCTATATAAACTACCATCCTGCCAGGTAGCTTACAGGTTTGGTATTAACATTGTTTTTATTTTATTGTGAAACCCATTAACTGTAACCATATACATTATATTTAGGCTCTTGAACTAATCTAATATGATTACTAATTTCAATGAAATTGAAATATAATGTTTATCACTAATCATTGACCCATGATCCCTGTTTGTCTTATCTTTGCTAGTGTATGCAAATAAGGCAAATTCACCATCCAATCAACCCTCGATGTCAGTTTTTTACAGCCAGAGAGAACTTTTTTTTTAGCATGGCAGAAACACATGTAAATGTGAACAGTATAATCATCAGGTCATTGATGGTGGTGCCCACTAGATGGAGGGATTTGCAGAGTTTTAATGCAAGTATTAATTTAAAACCATTATACTGATTATGCCTTTATGTACAATTGTGTTAATCTGTAGAATCTTCTTAACATAACAGTCACAATGTCCGGCAAAATTATCTTACATTTATACCATGCATTTTTGCAGGAGAGTTTGAAACAGCCTAGGTACCTAGAGAAGCGTGTCGGAAGATCAACGCAACCAAGTTTCATTTCATATTCCGTATCATATTATGCACTTGTATTGTTTTTATTGAGTATTCTGTGCTTTTGTGTTTTAAAGTTAATCTTAATGAATATTATATATTTGTCAGAAAGTGGGCGAAATGAAGGTGAGTACAACACAAGATAACTCTTTTTCATTGAAGAAAGGAATAGTCTTGCTAAACATCAAACATAAATGTTACTTATCATTGTACTGTATTAATGTCATTTAGAAAGAAAACATCCCCCCAAGTGGCAGTAACTGGCATAACAATGAATGTGTTCTTCCTGTGATGATCAGCTTTGCATGGAATCCTCGAGTGTGTGGCTCAAATATTACGTCACATTGCTATAGATACAGTGGACAATGATAGGATTGATTGGTTGAGTTTTATAGAAGCCAACAATCCATTTAATAGTGATATGGCTGAGTAAATTTTAATGCATTTTTGCTTTTGAGGCCAGGTGGTCAGATGAATTTACTGGTGATTACTAGATGGCAAGCCAAAAAGACAAGGAAAAGGAATCAGTAAATAAATTCTTGTCAAAATGTACGCTAGAATCTATACCAGTACAAATACCAACCATTTCTGAAAGCCAAAACACTAGTCAAAAAAAACCTACACAGAAGGCCAAGCTAGAATAACCAATGATATCACAAACCAAATTATTTTACAGAAGCTATCCACAATAATTGACCAAGTCCATAGCTTGACCCTGGGATTGACTTGACTTCCGGGACACTTCCCCTAGTGATAGGTTGTCATATCATGGCAACCAAGCCTTAAAATTGCAGAACTACCTAAAAATCTAAATGACGTCTAAAGGCAAATTTTTAAACTTATGTGAAAACTTTACAGTTTACAAAACAATAGCATTTCCAGATTATAGCTCAAACCATAGCAGGCCTACTTATAGAGGAACCAACTACCATAGAAACTTCATCTTCTTGATTTAGAAGATTAGTCGTCTTGCTATTATTTCAAGAGCTAAGCATAAAAGAAGTGGAGAGGTGGTCTTTTGATGTGATGCTCCAAAAATCTTAAATATTTTACCAATAGAGCCAATATGCCAGGCTAACACGGTTGACCATTTAAAAAAACTCCTATAAACACACTTTTTCAATTTTGCCTTTTCATAACTACTTCATAACTACTTTTTAGGTTTACTCTTAATAATGTAGATATGCATAGAGTTATCATATATTATCATAAATATATTATCATACTAGGGGGATTTGACCCCTGCTCGCTTCACTCGACAACCCCCCTGCCTGTACTATGCACCAGCAACTTTGCATTTCTACCAGTCACATATGTGGATTTCACTTTCACCAAACAACAAAACTTTTAATTCTACGGATAGTCCTCTTCATTGGGAAGAAACACTACTTTCCCCTGATGGCAACATGAATTAGACGATCTACAAGTCTCCAACTTAAAGTTTAAAGCTAACCAATATCTACATAATTCTGTCATATCACCTATGTCCATATATTTGATCTATTTTTGATTTTACTTTTTTGTCAAAGTCGCATTGAAATTTGATTCTGTGTTTGGAATTACATTGTGAAAACGCAACTTATAACTGCCCGTGAGTGAATATCGTTTCTTTCTCTCCACATGAACTGTGTCTGGCAATAGCATTCACACAAATGAGAAATGATTGAACCATGTGCGTGGTTGTAAATGTTTTAGATGTGGGCAGGACTTTTCCAAATCTCTTGGCATAAAGTCTTGTCTCGTGGGGCTTGAAAATTTCTCTTACGGGATTTCACTTTCACCAAACAAAAAATCTTTTAATTCTCAAGGATACGTCTCTTCGTTGGGAAGAAACACTACTTTCCCCTGATGGCAACACAAATTAGACGATCTACAAGTCTCCAATTTAAAGTTTAAATCCGAACAATATATTCAATCTCTTTTCACTGTTCCATTATTTCACCAAGTAATAATTTCCATTTGTTTGCGCTAATGCGATCTTTAAAATTATTTATTTAACACTTTCAAATTTTTGTACTTCCATTATCTGTAACCTACTCTGCATGTGTATCACGCCAACATTTTTGAATTATTTACGTCATCTACTCTTTGTCTTTTATTTACGGCCCCGGGCGTGGTTAAATCTCTTGGCATAAAGTCTCATGTCGCAGGACGTGAAAGTGTCCCTCTGAGAAGGTCACGTTTCATCTCTCTTTCAGATTTTTTTTATTATAATAGAGAGATATTTAAATTCATTTGGAATCATTATTAATCTCTACTTCTCTCTTGTTTCTTTTGTGGTTCTTCAGAGGTGGCACACCAACATCACCTGATCAAAGTCCTGTGCAGCTGCCTGTGTTGTTTGAATTAAAGCAGCTACCACAACCTCCGATGAGATCAACAGCGCCAGATGCTCTAAGCCAGAGCTTAAAATAAAATAAAATAAAAAGCAACAAAGAACTACTTAATTAAGAACATTTATGTTAGATAGAATACCCAGCAGAGGTTAGGTTTTCTTTCAGCCTTGGAGCCCCTGCAGATTTGCTTTTTTCTCCAGCTTAACTGGAATTTGTTTTCTTGCCATCCCTGACATCTGACTTTATGATTGGATTCATCTTTTTAAAAAAACAATTCCATATATAAGGACCCTATTTCTCTATTAATTATATACAGTATGTGTATTATTTAAGTGTGCATTATTTGTTGCATACTATTAATTCCTTGTTATTCTTATCTAATTTTAATGTTCTTTTCTTTGTGTATAACGATTTCTTTGTATGTATGTATGAAAATGTGCTATGGAAATAAATGTTCTTGTAATTGTTGACTGCTATGGACTGGTACAAAGTAATCTTCAGATCACTAGATGTGCAAATAGGTTAGTTTAAACGCATAATGATCCATTGAGAAAAACCAGGGTTATGTAGTGTGAAATTTCCAAAAGGACAATGTCTTAGCCTAGGTGGCACCCATCACCCATAATACTTTCCTGTGTAGGAGATTCTGTACCCTACTGGATACTCTGCACCATCTGCTGACCATTACCCATTGCTTGGTGGGATGTTCCACATTTGTCACCTATATGTCTCCATGCAGGGTAGTATGGCGGTGCTCTGGTAGTGCTGTTGGTGTCCTAAGCCCTTGGCTTTGCCTGCGTGGACATTGCATGTTCTCACCATATCCATTTGTGTTTCTTCCAGGTGCTTTGGTTTTCTCCCACGGTCCAAAAACATGCAGGTTAGGTGGACTGGTGATGCTAAGTTGGCCTGTGTATGTGCACGTTCATGCAGGTTATGTTCCTGCCTTGCAACCAGGATTTTATCTAATTCTAATCATATCCATGTTCAGGCCTACCCTAGTCCAATAAATTCTTTCTTTGCCTTTGTTTTGACCTCATTGCTTACTTACTTACATTGGCTTTTTTGTTCACTGATATGAATATAAATTTTAACCTTTTTTCCAGGTGGATTGCAGTTTGTATTTTACTATTAGTGTCTTTCATTTGTAAAACTGCGTGAACTCTGAGGTTACCTTCTGAGATGAATTGATATACAAGAATAATTCATAACCTTTCATGGGGGTTGATGAAATCCACTGAAATATGTATTTCTAGAGGTGCATTTTCATACTGAAGGATTTTAATGCTTAGTTTTGCTGGGTTTTTTTTTCCATGAAAGAGATTGTTATAGTGTAAGACTTCAATATTACAAAGCTGTTAAGGCTGCATTTTGAATGTATCTATTTTCCATCCATCCATTTTCTAACCCGCTGAATCCGAACACAGGGTCACGGGGGTCTGCCGGAGCCAATCCCAGCCAACACAGGGCACAAGGCAGGAACCAATCCTGGGCAGGGTGCCAACCCACCGCAGGACATGTATCTATTTTTTTTATTTAATTAAACCCACCTGTACAAGAAAGATTATGATGATTTCCATAAGGTTTGCTTTTAATAACATAAAGTATTGATGTAGTTCTTTATTTTTTTCAGTTATGATAAAGGCTGGTGGGAGAACAGGGTCATGTGGTAATAGAAAATGCTCAAAATTGAGAGCATGGGCGCTCAGTATGGAGAAGGAGGCATTAAAGAACAGTGTTCTCAGTTGTGGACTTCGCAGTCCGTTGGGCTGCAGCATTTTCTCCCAACCAATTTAGCAATCAAATGGGAATTCTGCATTTATTTGAACAGTTTAATTACAGTAGATGCATTGTTTCTGCTCACCATTGATAAAGTGAATCATGTTCACTGTCTGCATTATGTTTTCAAGAAATATTATAAGGATAGATATTTGTTTTGTATATCAGAATAGATTTGTTCTAGTGGCCTTTCTTTCATTTTTTCTAAATATATTTTTAAATTGCGCCCTTTAGTATGTCAGAACTGATATGTAAAAGGTCATTCCACTGTGAGCGACTTTTATTGTATACAGTGGTGTCTGCTGATTTTCAAATAGAAATATTTCTAGAGAGTTTATGACTTACAAGCAAATTAAACCTGGAAATGCAGCTGAAGAATACTTCAATAATGTATTACAATTGTAGACCTAGTTACAGGAATACAAAGTTCACAAAAGCAGATAAAAAAATGAAACAAGCAAACTAGTATCTTTATTCTCAGTCCCCAAACTGTATGCCTAATGCCGTAGTGTACAGAGTATAATACAGTTCTCATATTTAACTTTCCCTGGGGATAGCTGCTATTTTTAATATATACAGTTGTGTGAAAAACTATTTGCCCCCTTCCTGATTTCTTATTCTTTTGCATGTTTGTCACACAAAATGTTTCTGATCATCAAACACATTTAACCATTAGTCAAATATAACACAAGTAAACACAAAATGCAGTTTTTAAATGATGGTTTTTATTATTTAGGGAGAAAAAAATCCAAACCTACATGGCCCTGTGTGAAAAAGTAATTGCCCCCTTGTTAAAAAATAACCTAACTGTGGTGTATCACACCTGAGTTCAATTTCCGTAGCCACCCCAGGCCTGATTACTGCCACACCTGTTTCAATCAAGAAATCACTTAAATAGGAGCTGCCTGACACAGAGAAGTAGACCAAAAGCACCTCAAAAGCTAGACATCATGCCAAGATCCAAAGAAATTCAGGAACAAATGAGAACAGAAGTCATTGAGATCTATCAGTCTGGTAAAGGTTATAAAGCCATTTCTAAAGCTTTGGGACTCCAGCGAACCACAGTGAGAGCCATTATCCACAAATGGCAAAACATGGAACAGTGGTGAACCTTCCCAGGAGTGGCCGGCCGACCAAAATTACCCTAAAAGCGCAGAGACGACTCATCCGAGAGGTCACAAAAGACCCCCAGGACAACATCTAAAGAACTGCAGGCCTCACTTGCCTCAATTAAGGTCAGTGTTCACGACTCCACCATAAGAAAGAGACTGGGCAAAAACGGCCTGCATGGCAGATTTCAAGATGCAAACCACTGTTAAGCAAAAGAACATTAGGGCTTGTGTCAATTTTGCCAAGAAACATCTCAATGATTGCCAAGACTTTTGGGAAAATACCTTGTGGACTGATGAGACAAAAGTTGAACTTTTTGGAAGGCAAATGTCCCGTTACATCTGGCGTAAAAGGAACACAGCATTTCAGAAAAAGAACATCATACCAACAGTAAAATATGGTGGTGGTAGTGTGATGGTCTGGGGTTGTTTTGCTGCTTCAGGACCTGGAAGGCTTGCTGTGATAGATGGAACCATGAATTCTACTGTCTACCAAAAAATCCTGAAGGAGAATGTCCGGCCATCTGTTCGTCAACTCAAGCTGAAGCGATTTTGGGTGCTGCAAAAGGACAATGACCCAAAACACACCAGCAAATCCACCTCTGAATGGCTGAAGAAAAACAAAATGAAGACTTTGAAGTGGCCTAGTCAAAGTCTTGACCTGAATCCAATTGAGATGCTATGGCATGACCTTAAAAAGGCGGTTCATGCTAGAAATCCCTCAAATAAAGCTGAATTACAACAATTCTGCAAAGATGAGTGGGCCAAAATTCCTCCAGAGCTCTGTAAAAGACTCATTGCAAGTTATTGCAAACTCTTGATTGCAGTTATTGCTGCTAAGGGTGGCCCAACCAGTTATTAGGTTCAGGGGGCAATTACTTTTTCACACAGGGCCATGTAGGTTTGGATTTTTTCTCCCTAAATAATAAAAACCATCATTTAAAAACTGCATTTTGTGTTTACTTGTGTTATATTTGACTAATGGTTAAATGTGTTTGATGATCAGAAACATTTTGTGTGACAAACATGCAAAAGAATAAGAAATCAGGAAGGGGGCAAATAGTTTTTCACACCACTGTATAAATGACCTTGTTAAGAATATAAATATTAAGCTGAGTAAGTTTGCAGATTACACACAATTAGGAGGAATTGCAGACATTTAAGAATTGAACGAATCATTACAGAAGGTTTGAACCTTGAAGGTACACCTTATGAGAAGGATCTAGGAATTATAGTGGAGTCTTCACTAGTGATGAGCAAAACAGCAGCACTTTGTTTCACAGACCATTTTGCCAAATTCTCACAAAAATATACCTTTTAAATTTGAAACACATTTCAGTTTTTAAAGTACAGGGTGGGCCATTTATATGGATACACCTTAATAAAATGTGAATGGTTGGTGATATTAACTTCCTGTTTGTGGCACTTTAGTATATGTGAGGGGGAAAACTTTTCAAGATGGGTGGTGACCATGGTGGCCATTTTGAAGTCGGCCATTTTGGATCCAACTTTTGTTTTTTTAATAGGAAGAGGGTCATGCGACACATCAAACTTATTGGGAATTTCACAAGAAAAACAATGGTGTGCTTGGTTTTAACGTAACTTTATTCTTTCATTAGTTATTTACAAGTTTCTCTTTGTTTACAGCCATTGACATGTCGCAGAGGTTAACACGTAAGGAGCGGATAGAAATTGTGTTGATGTCTGGTGAACGCAGTAACCGGGTCATTGCAGCAGATTTCAATGCAAGACACCCTACGAGACCACCCATCTCCCATGCTACAGTTAGCAAACTGCTTGCTAAATTTTGTGAAACTGGTTCAGTGTTGGATTTTCCAAAATGTGGACGCATGAAAACTGTCACTAATGAAGAAACGTCAGTGGCTGTCCTAGCTTTATTCAGCAAGAGCCCACAGCGTAGCACTCGCCGCATGTCACTGGAGAGTGGAATTAGTCGAACATCCCTTCAGCGGATATTAGCTACTCACAAATGGCACCCTTACAAACTCCAGCTACTGCAGCATCTCAATGAGTATGACCCAGATCGGCGCACTGAATTTGCAGAATGGGCAAAACAAAATTGGAACAGGACCCTCAGTTTACGCAGAAGATTTTGTTCAGTGATGAGGCAAACTTTTATGTGAATGGTGAAGTTAACAAACAAAACCACCGCTATTGGTCTGACACTAACCCACATTGGATAGATCCCTCCAAGACTGTTGGAACAAAAAAACTGATGGTATGGTGTGGTATATGGGGTACAAAGATAGTGGGGCCATTCTTCATCAATGGAAACCTCAAGGCCACTGGATATGCGAAATTGCTACATGATGATGTGTTTCCCTCTTTATGCACTGAAGCTGGCACGTTCCCTGAGTTTTTCCAGCAAGATGGTGCACCACCACATTATGGGTGTCAAGTCTTAGCATTCCTAGATGAACAGTTTCCTGGAAAGTGGATTGGTCGTCGTGGGCCAGTTGAATGGCCCCTAAGGTCTCCCGATCTGACCCCCTTAGACTTTTATCTTTGGGGTCATCTGAAGGCAATTGTCTATGCTGTGAAGATACGAGATGTGCCGCACCTGAAACTACGGATACTGGAAGCCTGTGCTAGCATTTCTCCTGCGGTGTTGCTATCAGTGTGTGAAGAGTGGGAGAAGAGGGTTGCATTGACAATCCAACACAATGGGCAGCATATTGAACACATTTTATAAGTGGTCAGAAACTTGTAAATAACTCATGAAAGAATAAAGTTACGTTAAAACCAAGCACACCATTGTTTTTCTTGTGAAATTCCCAATACGTTTGATGTGTCACATGACCCTCTTCCTATTGAAAAAACAAAAGTTGGATCCAAAATGGCCAACTTCAAAATGGCCACCATGGTCACCACCCATCTTGAAAAGTTTTCCCCCTCACATATACTAATGTGCCACAAACAGGAAGTTAATATCACCAACCATTCCCATTTTATTAAGTGGAAAGCAAGCAATATTGCTCCCAAAAATGTATTCCACAGCCAATATCCGTGTTTCCTTCCTCGATTGCCTTCCATGCACTACCTTGCCCCAATTCCGGAAGCTGATCCAAACCAGCAACATTCAGAATGCTTATCAGTGACCACACACCTTGCCCAATGGGTTTAAGCCACGGAGAACTGCTTGCAGATAAGAGCTCTCTAGCCACACTCCCCTTTCCACAATAAATGCTTCCAAACATGGAGCAAAAGGTTGCACATTGAATGAAAATATGTGTGGTAATGGTACATATTTTCACAGGTTGTGATGCACAATTTTTGAATTCACTTAAAAATAATATAACACACAAGGATTGTTTTTCTGGTGCAAATTTGCACTGGTTGGGATACACAATTTGTTTTGTTATAAATTAATTTGCTCATCACTAATCATCACTATTTATTGTACTGTACATCCAGAAAATGTTCAGAAGCTATTAAGAAGGCAATAGAATGTTACATAACACAATGTACAAAATACATACAAGGCAATGGAGGTTATGCTTAAGCCTTATAATGCATTTTTGAGGCCTCACCTGAAATACTTTGTAGAGTTTTGTCTGCATATTATATGGAGAATATAACAATACTAGACAAAGTCCAAAGAACTGCGATTCGGTTGATTCCAGGCCTGTGAGAGTTGAGCTATGACGAAAGATTGATGGAGGTTAACCTTTTCAGTTTAAGCAAACAGAGGTTGAGGTGATACTACTAAATATTGTTATTGTGATTTCAACCACAAAAGAATAATGAAAGTGATGCCATTTTTATTTTTCAGTATTCATGGCTGCAGCCGTAATGTGTATAGAAACAGCTTCTATTGCCAGTTATATGACAAAGATCATCACATGATATATAAAATTATGGAACCCCACCTGTTTAAGATGATGGCACACAAAATTCTGTATCCAGTATTTGGATAAAAATCAAAACTAATGACATTTTTGGTAGAGGTAGATAGGGAAGAGACATTAGACAGGATTAGAAATTTATTGTTTGTTTATCTTAACTTTACTTTTGATTTGTACAAACAGCCTTTGATTTTCTGTGCTTATTTTGGTTTGGTCCTCTTCCTTAACCTTTTTTTTAAGTATGTATCTGTATTGGTAATTGCCTGTCGTGTTCCATTTCCTTTTTAATGCAAATGGAGAAGTCATGGAATTGCAGACCAGAAACTTTGTCGTGAAAGGTCCACCACAGTTAATTCATAAAAAACTATTTAAAGGACACGGGCCGGTGTAAACGGGGACAAGTTGGCTGGGATATTGGACTTCAGTGTTACTGTATATCAATCTTGGCCAGTGTCCTGGAGTATAAAATCATAATTTTTTTAAAAATTATATTGTTTTTAAAATTTTGCTCAGACAAACTGGGATGAACTATATAGTAACTCATTTACAAACGAATTTACAGGACTTGGGGCGGCACAGTGGCGCAGTGGGTAGTGCTGCCTCGCAGTTAGGAGACCCGGGTCCTCCCTGTGTGGACTTTGCATGTTCTCCCCGTGTCTGCTGGGTTTCCTTCAGGTCTTTTGGTTTCCTCCCACAGTCCAAAGACATGAAGGTAAGGTGCATTGGCGATCCTAAAATGTCACTTGGTGAGTGGGTGTGTGGGTGTGCCCTGCCTGGGGTTTGTTTCCTTCCTTTCGTCCTGTGTCAGCTGGGATTGGCTCCTGCAGACCCCCGTGACCCTGTAGTTCGGATATAGCAGGTTGGATAATGGATGGATGGATTTACAAGACTCTTACGGCAATTTAACTACAGTAGCAATTTACATTGATATCATCCTGTATTGTAATACATCTGTTTAAGTTATATGACGTCCTAGGCTTTTTATTGGAGTTATCAATCAGCTGGACAGCTGGCCAATCACATGTGAATGTCACACGTCTGAAGCCCCATGTGGGATATCAACATAAATAAGGCAGGACTGAGAAGGAACAACATAGGAAGTGATGTCAAAGACTCCGACATGTCAGAAAGAGACAGTAACCACTTAATTTTGCACATTAGAAATCATAACTTATGCACACGGATTACTAAATTAAAAAAGCTGCCCAGGACAACATCTGCCCTTGACTGTTATTTTCTGTAATTTTTTCTAAGACTATATTCAGATGTTTGATATCTATTTTTTTTTCTATTACCAGTTGTGCTAACTATCTAAGATGTGTTGAAATCGAAGTAATCAACATAAACCTCAGCATAAACATTTGCAGTGCATTATCTAATGGAATGTATTTTGTAATGTATATAGTAAATAAATGCCTTCCATTCTTCATTCCAACAGATGGTGCAACACAAACATTTATGGTAATAAAATTCATTACTAAAAATATTTGTGATGCGTCATCTGTTCAAATGACAAACACAATGCATATGACTCTGTTTTGTGCCACTTGGGATTCGTAAAAGCAGTGTTAATATTTGTGATGGATCATCTATTGGAATGATAGAGACAGCAACAGGACGGACACACAGACAGACACACAAACAGTTATCGTTTTATAAAGGTGGATACTTTCGTCTGTTGGTATTATTTTTGCTTAATAAATACCATATTGCTTTTACATTTGTATACTTTGCCTTTACATCTAGACTGGTTTAAGTAATAAAGTAAGTACAGACCAGCTAGTGTGAGGAAATTGCCACTGTTTTGTTCACAGGGTGATGCTGATGCCCCAAGAAGAGTGAATTTCACAGTAATTGATTGGTAAGAAGTTTTAACTAAGTATTTCTAGCGTATTCTCGGGGACCAAGGTACTCTTTGATGTAGATTGTATCCAGGTACATTTATCTGTCTAGGTCAGTTTTATACAACTCAATTTTGGCTTATTTGTGTCTTGAAGACCCAGAATTGCAGCTGATTGTCATCCCAGATCCCATTTGGAGAATCACCACCGACAGCATATTGGGGAGCACAATGGAGTTCTCTTTGAATAATTGCTGCTGATGGCAGCAGGGTGGAGGTTTGTCCTCCTTGGAGAATTGCAGAGCAATGCCATTTGCTTAAACTACCGATCTACAAGACAACTACAAGACAATCCGCAAACTGTACTTGACCCATAGATTACAATAGTGAATAACGACTCTGCCTGTCCCAAAATCAGACAATATGAGACCCAAAATGCGTCACGGCCCATAGTTTAGGAACCTATGGTCTAGGATATTCTATGGGATCAAGGTGTGTGAACTTTAGGTCTAGGTTATATCCAGGGACACCCATTTGTTGTTCATGCCATAGCTAGTGAGTCCCCATGTGCAATAAAGAAGAGTGATATGTTGTTCTTGTTCACATAGGGTTCATGTGTGTGTGCCTGTAAGTTTAGGGTGCAAGAGTTGACCAACATAGTACAGAACTTGGCAAGCCTCGCAGCCAATAAAGAGAAGTTCACTTTTGTTCTGGATTTCAACATTGATAACAAGGAAATCTATGCACACTTCTGACACCCTATGTATTGTAAAGTTTGCACTAATGTCCAGAAAAGATTTATTAAAGAATCTAAAATCTTGGACACCAGAACAAGCACAACACCATCTTATATACTGCCCATGTGATGACATAATGCAGTGGCAACTCAGGTATCCACATGATAACAAAGGATGGAATTGGACTAAGTGGGTTTGATAATGTGTAATCTTACATTGTATAAATCATGTAATTGTTAGTTATGTGTGTGTGTGTGGGGGTGACAAGAGATTGCTAAGGATAAGGGAGCAAAGGGATGAAATTAGACAGTGAAGAAGACCTTCAAACATAAGAGAGTGCCACAATGGCAGCAGGAGAGGTCTGTTAAATATTGTTATGAAGGCACATGGGCCACCAGGTGATAAGTACACCCGGTATATTTGCTGCACGCCCTGGAAAGAGCCTTGCCCTCTGAGAGACTTGCAGCCTTGGTTAAAGCCAGCAATGCTAACTTGTGACCCAATGGAATTGGGATATGGTCAATAAAAACTGAAATACTTTGTCTGTGAACAGATTACTTTTGCCCTGCACAAAGTAGTAGTCTTAAATGATGTTCCAAATTTAAAGTTTGCTAGTATAAAATCTGTGGAGGCGTTATAAAATGAGTTTTAATGAATTAACCCTAAGTGTTTGTAAACGTCTGACTTCAACTGTGTACTGTGTCTCATCCCCTTTATCAATACACCTCATGAGTGCAGAATCATCTGAGAAGTTCTGTAAGTGACATGACCCGGTATAATATTTAAAGTGTGAGGTGTACAGAGTGATGAGAACAGGAGACAGGACCATTCCTTGTAATGCTACAGTGTTACTCACATCCATATCAGAAACAGAGTCGTTGAGCCTCACAAACTGTGGTCTGCCCAATAGATAGTCCATTGTCCAGGACACCACAGGTTCATCTACAGTACCTGCATATGTTTGAGCTTACCACTTAACATCGATGGCTGGATGGTATTGACAGACTCTGTCCCATATTTTGCTGTGTCAGCTTTGCCTTACTAGGGAAACAGAGAGTTGAAAATCCTGGGTGGTGGTGCACTGTCATCATCCTACAAATCGTCATCTAATCTCTTGTGCCTATAAAGAAAAATGTAATTAAAAATGCAAATTCAAATTCGGGAGGTTTAAAGTTTCGGGCAGGAGTATGAAATATAAAGACAATGTTGTGAGGAGGGGCTTTCAAAGGCCGTTTCAAGGACACACTCTTGGATCAGAGCAAAAGAAGGGAACCTAAAATGGTTTGCTAAATAAACGTGGGTTCTCGAACTGTGAATTCCCAGCAGAATAATTGTGCCAGGTTAAAAAAAAAATGAATATCCACCATTTCATTTTCTAAACTTGCAGACTCATAGAGGGTCAGAGGGTCAAGGCAGGAACTAACTCTGGCTAATTCAAAATAAATTGAAAGGATGTTACATGTCATCTGAAAATGGCAAGCAGTGCTATAACCACAGGATCACGTGAAGGTCACTGAGGTCTGTATACTGGGAATTTTTACATGCTTGTACTCAAATTTAAATGTCTATTTTCTGGAAAAAGCCTTGTTTTCCAACAGTACTATGACACCATTGCTCTGGTGCTCATGCCCTTTAGCGCATGGGGCAAGGTTGTAACTGTGTCCCCCTGAGACGCCCTTGATTTTCTTGCTCTTGCTTCAGCAACCATGGTGTCAGGTTAAAACTCTCATAGAGCCATTCTCTCTTAGGTCTCTTGGGTTCCAATGGCTTTTCTGAGTAATTATGGCAGTGCGTCTATCGCTCAAAGCTAATCTTTAATTCAGGCCTTTGAAAAGCAGCCCAAGTGATGTCAGTTCAACTTTCTGACAGCTTAAAAACATACCAAACATTCATTATTTAAAGCCAAGAAAAGATGCAGTAAGACCATTAGCAAAAATCCTTCCTTAAACCCATTAAAATGGGGCTGATATGATTTGTGAGTTGCTTGCATTGACTGATTTCTTCATTCATTTTTCTATTACCTTCCCATTTTGTAAACCCTGGGACTGTGGCTCCCAGGCTTATTTAGGTTTGTGATAACAGTAATGGGAAAAGTCAACTAAAGTAATTTTTGCTACATATGTGAGCCAACATTTTATGGCCGGTGGAACAAGAAGGAGTATCAACTCTCCTTTTTTGTAATAAATTGGATCCGCGTCCTCAAATATACATTTTGGAGCAGTGACAGAGGGATGAAAACCCATGAGCCATAATTCAATACAAATCCATTTTCTGAGCTGCAATATGGAATCTTCAAATAGGATTGTACAAATAAAAGAAAAGGCTGCTAGGAAGGCTGCTTTAATTCCTCCAGATTCTATCTACAGCATACCCAGGGACAAAAGAGAAGGTATCTCGGGAAATGCAATTGACGTAAGAAAATCAGGAGGTTTAAAAAGTTCTAGAGTTTGGCATAAATGAGATCGGAAACTTGGTTACCAAGACACAGGTTTAAATGGGACTGTGCGTGTTTGCTACTCCGTTGCCAAGAATTTCTTCATGATTTTTTTTATGATGCTTGCCATCAATTAGGGAGCAAAAGAAAGTATCTGTTCAGGCAATTTCATATAACAAATTTTTATTAAAAAACAGTAAAGTTTAATTTCATGAGGAAAGAAAAAAGACTTCCATCTCCTAAGAAAAAACATTTTAATCACCAGAGGCATCATTTTTATTTGATCCAGTAACACTCAACAACTAAAAAAATAACTTTTTCGACTTGTGAATCTGAAATTGGCCATCTTTGAACTAACTGTCTGTTCTTGGAAGATACTTTTGAGTGCAAGGAACAGACAACAATAATGATGAAGATGATCCACCAATATATAACTGTATTGTTTTCTTTCTTTCCTATCAATTGTTTCTGTTGGACAGTGTTCATAATCATTGTAAAAATTGTACTATGAGGATCCCAAGAACAAACCCAGCCTTGACTCACATGCACACATTCATACACAGACACCGATAAAGAAGCTTAATGAATCAATCAATAATGAAGATATAATAAGGATAACAAAGCATGTATTAAGAAAATAATTAAGAGAAAAAAAACAAACAAGATGTACACAAAATCCTTCCCCAGTTCCCCTGATAGTAATAATAATGTACAAACACTACACAAAAGAAATGTTATGATACACTAAGCACTAGATGATCAACACTCCTGACACAGTCTGGTACAACAGTTGCAGATGACAGAGAGAATGAATTGAGATGCCAAGTGAACAGTTTCCAGAATGTTATGAAAGTTTTGACCTACTGTGTTCCAGGTGTTGTGTGAAGATTTGTAGAAGTTGGGAGTGCACCCCGACAGAGACGTAAACCAACTCAGACATAACCGCACAAACAAGCATGCACAAGATTAGCACATAAACAAGGGTGGTTGTAGTTGTAATCCAATAATGAGTAATGAGTAGAAGCAAACATACACAGATGATCTTGATCCTCTTGGCAACTTTTTGGCTCCTTTTTAAAGAGAGTGCCTAATTCCCAGCAACCCCAACCACTCTGAAGCTGCCCAATGGTGTAATACTACTAGGGCTGCTGGGCGTTGTAGGCAATTTAAGTAACACTGCTACATGTATTGTGGAAAGCGTACCCCCAGACACAGACAGACCGACACCAGATTGTCCAAACACACTTCTTTTTATTAAATATTCGAGCACCACAATGTCTTCAAGCACCAACTCTTCTTCTTTCTCTTTTTTTGACCTCCTGTCCTCCTCACAAGCTTCGTCTCCTTCCTCCCAACTCTGGTTCGCTTACTGGAGGGAGGCTTCCCCTTTTATTATGACTCGGATGAGCCCCAGGTGCTCCCCTTGACGTCACTTCCTGGTGTGGCGGAAGTGTCAGGAAAGCACCTGGAAGCACTCCGGGTGTCCTCGGAATTACTTCTGGCAGCACTTCCTGGTGTAGCGGAAGTGCTGCCATCCAGGGTTCTCTAACTGAGCGGGCGCCCCCTAGCGGTGGCCACATCCTCTCATAAAGAGTGTCCCAGCTCCGTCCTTGTGGCCCCCAAATAGCCCCGGCGGCTGCCCTCTCGTGGCAGAGGAGTAGCATTGTCCAAGTTGGGGACTATCCAGGCGTCCCGGCCAGGCAGTGTCCCTGGTCATCAACTCAACAGTAGCATAGTTAGGGGCAGGCGGAGGGGGTGGTCTGCCCTGGGTGGCACATTTTTGGGGTCGGCATTATTGGCCATTCCAGAGAACAGGAGCAGCTACCGTAAAAGCCCGATCCCTCCTTTGCTTCGCCCTTGAGCTTGGCACAGCTAAGGCCATCTGACTAGTGCTCTTATTGGCACATACAAGTGAAGATGTTCAGAGAGATAAGATGGGGCTGTTCTATTCAAACATTTAAATAACAAGTAATGGAGTTTTAAAATGGATTTTGAAATGGACAGGAAGCCAATAGAGTGAGGTCAGTACTGTTGATATATGGTCACGCTTACGAGAGCCAGTCAGTAAGCAAGCAACAGTGTCCTGGAATAGCTGTACATGTCGTAACAAGGCTTGGTCAACATTTACATACAAAGAACTGCAATAGTACAAAGGAGATGTTGTAAAAGCACAGATAGCCTTTTGAAAATCACTAAAAGAAAGAAAAGCCTTTACCTTAGCTAAAAGTCTCAGCTGCATATAACCACTGAATTTATCTGTTTGTCAAGTTTGAATGAGCTGTCAAAAATCATGCCGAGTTTCCTAACTGAAGCTTTATGATATGTGGCAAAGGGTCCAAGAGCAACATCAGGGACATTGAAGGATCCTGAAATTTTGAACACCACAATCTCAGTTTTATTATCATTTAGTTTAAGAAAATTCATTATCATCCACCATGGAGGAAATGTATTGTCTTGCTCTGCTTTGATTTTAGTGGCAAATAGTTTTGACTGTCATCAGCATAGCAGTGAAAGGAGAAGCCATACTTGTTGACAATCGAGCTTAAAGGTAAATGATAACTGTTCCAGTTCCCTTAGGAAACCCCGCAAGTAAAAGGGGCTAAAAAAGACGAGAACTCACCCAAGTGAATAGAAAAACTCCTATTGCTTAGATAAGATTTTAAACCATTTAAATGCATTACCTTGGATGCCTACATACTGCTCGCATGATTCACAGTATCAAAAGCTGTAGCAGGATCTAGCAGAATCTCCAGCATCAGTAGTTAGGAGGAGGTCATTGTAAACCTTTAACAGCGCTGTTACAGTGCTGTAACAGGATCTGAATCCAGATTAAAATGCTTCCAGAATACTATTTCCATCTTGAAATGTTTGTAATTGAATAAGGACATCTTTTTCCAATACCTTAGATTAAGCTAGCATTTATTATAGTAACAATACTTCGCCAGACAGAATCAAAAATCTCCTTAAGTAATCGAGAGGGGACAATGTCCAGGGTCAATTCATAGGACATAGATTCAAAATGGTCAAAGACAGCAGAACATAGTATAGGAAGAAATGGATCCTGAGCAGGCAGTATGACCGATAACCTAATAACGTTAATCTTATTTACAAAGAACTGCAAAATTTTATTGTAAGTGACATGCAAAATTACAGGGCAAGCTGTATCACAGGGATTGACAACAGAGTCTATAATGTTAAATAATATCTGTGGCCTATGACAGTTGTTAGAGACAAGTTTATATAAGTATTTTTTGCAGACTTAACTGTGGTCTGAGATTCAGATAATCAGTCTCTGAAAATTTCCCAGAATATATGTAGCTTGTCATTTTTCCATTTACATTGAGCTTGCCTGCAGGATCATCTGACTGCACTAGTCAATTCATTTAGCCAGGCCTCCAGTTAAGGCTTTGTGACTCTAGATCTAAATGGAGCAACGTAATCCTCAATACTTATTGAAATGTAATCAAATAAAATCTGCTGCATCCAGGTTGATGAAAAAAAAATCTCTGTGTCATACAATATGGATTTTCTGAATGTAGCAGAGAACCGATTCACAGTAATCAGGTTAATCACCTGAATGACACTCAAGGAGTTGACGGGTGTCATTATGACTGGATACTAATATAGTAAATAAAACAGGGTAATGATCAGATACTGGCAAATTATTTCAAACTCACAACCTCTGGATTATACTGTAAATTGGTAGTTCTAACCACAGCACCACAGAAGCTGTTGTATTGTACTTACACCTTTTGTGAAAGTGTTTATTTGATATTTGGCCATCAGCCTTCACACATTATACAGTTCATGTCTACGTTTTGTTATTTACTACTAAAACATGAAAATCGTTTCTGTTTTAACGATGTGTTTACATAGATTGTTGTAGACACAAAACACACATCAGATTATTTCCCCTAGCAATTCTGGGTAGCTCACTCCCAGATAATCAATCAAGGCAGAAACTGGGAAAACTTCTTGCCCGTTCTGAGGTGGTGGGGGGGATGATATAGCAGGCTGCTTGCTGCTTATCGACACATTTAGAAGACAAAAGACGCTGACGGAGAAGTGCAAAGGGATTTAAGGTGGGCCGGATTTATGACTTTTTTCATTGGCTGTGGTAATTCTAATGTTAATAGTGGTTAAGAGTTCCTGGTTTATTAACTTTTACTTTGTTTTTCAACTTTTCGACAGCGGGTGTGGCTGTTTTTTAGGACTGACTTCCAGGTGACAATTTTTGGCTAATTTTATCAACTTTTTTTAAATTTTCTAGTCCCTTAATTCTCAATCTGCCATTTTTTTACTTTTTGGTAGAATTCTATTTGGAGAACCAGAAAACTTTACATAGGCAGTGCTAACCACCTATTACTATGATGTCCATAAATGAAGCAGACATTGTGACTGGCAGACAGACCAGTGCAAGACAGCAGAAATTGTTGGGGTGTCAACCCAATAGGCAGGCTTAATAAATAAAATGAAAAAAAGGAAAAGAGTGCCACTAAGGCACAACAGAAAAGATGACTGGTCTTAAAATCAGCCCACATACAAATCTCTTGTTCTCTTTCTCTGTTCTTGCAGAGGAACTTGTTCAGTATCAACTGCTGGTCGTGAATTAGATGCCACCTTCTGGGCCATTCAGTTTTATGCAGTTCTGACCAGATGGGACAGGACTTGCTCTTGGGAGTCATGGTTGGATTGATTGTCCTTACTGGTCATCGTCTTGGAGTTGTGGATGATAGATCCCGTTCTCGTCCCAGAATGGTATCACTTAACTTAGTCAAGCTAGGAAGATGATCCCCAGATGCACACACGCGACAACATATTCTGCCAAGAACCACTTTGAGATTTTTTTTTTATTTGGGTACATGGCACATCACTATGCTTATTGAAAATGAGAGAGTCCGCAATGAGTGACGGGGCCTTTGGTCTAAATGCAGCTTCAGTAATGTGAGATGGCTCTAAGAGCCTCTGAAATGTAGTTAACAAGCAGGGGCCTGTAAAAAAATGGGTTTATGCAAATAGCAAAACAGTGAAGGTGGGGATGTAGTGATCACTCAGCAACCTTGAAAGCAGTATTGAAAATGGAAACAGCTTTAGAACTATAGATGAAATTATAAAGGCTATAGATAATAAGGGTGACTTGTAAGGTCACAATTAGGACTGAAACTGAGCCTCAGCTAACAGTTGGGTAATTATGGCTGCCAGGCAATAAAACACAGAAGGTGTGGTCGCATGAAAGGCATGGCAGACAGAAAATAAAAATATTGCATGGCTATAAAAATACAATTCATAAAAATTCCTAAATTTCACTCATGTGAGAACACGTTGGTGCCATAACATTTATAGTGCTTTATTTAAGAGAATATATTACTTATTTTTGATTTCAAGAGCGATCTAGGATTTTACAGTGACATTAAATAAGATTCTGATATTGTTATTGAAACCACTCTTGGGGTTTACACATCACACTGACAAATAGTCATTAACAATTTCAAAGAGTGGGGTACAGTGTTTATACTCTGTGCTGATATGCAGAGTTCATGTTCATTTTTAATGTATTATTTTACCCATGAGCTGCTTGTAAGGCAGCCTATGTGTTGGGACATGCATCTCAAAGTGCTCAGCAAACAAAAGTATGATTATTGTAAGTTACAGCAGGAGAAAGTAGAGAACTGTGAGGTGTTACACACCCCTGACTGGATATCAATATCTCTCCAGGAAGCTATGCCAATTCAACTACAGCCAGGTTCCCACAGAGGCCTTTAGGAATTGTAGTATTTGGAGGAGTCTCTCTGAGTACAGATAACCCAGAAGTGCCACTGGAAGTACAGTACTGCCAGGACTAGACTTATAAGGGCTTCCACCTCCTCGCATGGACAATCTTGGAATTGGGAGAGCAGCAGTGGCAAGGGCTTGCCTGATGAGATTAGTTAGAGGAGTCCAGTGTGGTAAGGAAGAGGAAAGCTTGGAGGTCGGAAGGAGCCACTGTGGTCTTTGCTCAAACAGTTAGCCTGGAAATTACTAGAAATGCCATGAGGGGCATAAACTTTGTTATTTTGGTTGCCTTTTAGCTTGCTTTCATCCAGAGGCGGTAAATCCATTAGGCAACCTTGGCAGCTGCCTAGGGTACCATCATCTGAGGTGTGCTATTTCTGGAAGTTCTGGAGGGATCCCCCTGGTGATACTTTTATTATGCACAAAGGGGTGCTGTTTGTGTTATTGACACCGAGGAGGACCCAACATAGAGGTCATTGAAGTCTCATTATACTGACTACCCACTATGGACAAGTTTACTGTCAACCCCATCTAAGGCTGCAAATGTGCTCCAAGTGGCACTGTTTTCATCCTTCCTTTCTGGCTACCTTGTATAATTTGCTTTGTTCAATAAATTGCCTTTCTTAACCCTTTACTGGACTGCTCTGATGTTTTTCTGGTTATGGTATCTGCTCCAGTGCACCCTACTTTGTAACAATAATTAGTACTTTAAGTGGAAAAAAAAGGAATGGCAAAGTGCTTAATTACTCTATATTTTATTCCTCCTTTAGCACGAAGATTCAAATTCAACTTAAAGATGCCTTACCTTCTATACTCAAAGCTCTCCGCATGTCCCAGTTTATAGATGTCAGCAATTCTTTTGTCCACTTGCTGTTTCCCTTACTGTTATGCTCTCTTCATGGCTTGAATGATCTCCTTTCAAGGTGTTTCAAATGAAACATGACTAACAGTGATTATAGGAATGCCATTCTTTTTTCACATGTTCAATTAATTTCTACGGATCAGAAGGTAATTGATACAAATTATTTATGGTATAACTCAAAAGTAATGCATTTCCAAAAACTGATCATTTAGAATGAAATCATTCACAGTTAATTTTATTCCCCTGCTGCTCACGTGGGATGTTTGGAGACAGTAGCAGCTCAGAAGGGCCTAACAATACAACCTTGAAAAAAGATTCACTTGGCCTTTCAGTTTTTTTTTTTCATAGTTGAAGTTTAATCTAAATCAGTTCCGAAATGTGTATCTCTTTACAAAAGTGAAATTCTGTTCAACAAACTTTAGGTATTATTTTTTCAAAACGTAAAACATAATGAACTCCCCTTTTCTCCACTGGATCAGCAGTTTTCATTTTCTTTAAGTCTGCTTTCCTGGATTATTTGCTATGAAATTGAGTGAGAGAAACTAGAAATATTGCCTGATGCTATCACCGAAGGAACTTACAGCTTGTTCTCCATGTACCTTCTAGAAATAAAGGCTAAGCCAAAATTGATGATATAATTCTATTTATTTATGTTAGTTTTTATCTGTGGAAAAGAAAATAATGTGGATGGAAAATTGTCTTGTTGACATTCAGCAAGCCTGGCATAATAGATTTTGCAGAGCTGCAAAGAATTCATAAATGTTGCAACGGCAGGGAGAAAAGGTAAAGTTGTGTTAGTTTGCTGTCCATGCATTTGATTTGTAAAAGTTGCAGGAAATTTTTGGAAACGGTTTGCAAAGCCAACCATACATGAAACATTCAAGAGGAAAGTCGGCACTCCCACAGTAATGGCTCAAAATTTGATGGTAGGCTTCGTGATTTCCTCTAGACGTGACCAAAAACCACTAAACTGTGTTTAAGCATTTCTTTGGAATTTTGAGAATGTAGTGGTGTCTACAATTATTTTTGATTTCAAACTATCTAATCAGAGAGTCATTTCACTGTTACAATTTGCTCCGGCTCCAACTTGTTATATAATGGTCTGAATGTATGTTGTGACCAGCAGGGGGAATAACAGTACCCTCCAAATCCTGAACACAACCTCATGGACACAGTCCTGGGTTCAAATGCTAATTTTTTATTGAAAAAAATACCTTTAATAGGCTTCTTCTTTAGTAGCACAGCACGAAGAACACAGCAAAACAAATTCCCTTCTTTCTCCTCGACACCTCCCAGATGAGTGTTATCCGGCTTTTCTCCCAACTCCAACTTGCCTGGATGAGACTGAGTGGCTTCTTTTATCAATGACCCTGGAGCACTTCCAGTGCTAGGACAAAGCTCGCTGGAAGCACTTCCGGGTCTAATGGAAGCAGGTTATGAAGCCTTGGGTGTTAAATAACAGATAAGATCTATTTAGTGTTGGCCTGCAGGGCTTACTAGTTGTTAAATTGTTTTGGCATGTGAGTTGCCTTGAAACGTATTTTGTGAGACCACTCACTGTGAAATGGAAGGGTGAATGAAATAATGGAGTGTCACACACATATGACTGGGAGACAACTTGATGGCTTGTTATGTAGTAATTCCATCCGAAGTCAAAGGTTGGCATTGTTGCCTAATGTTTCTCTTTCTCCCTCCTCAACAGATCTGTTGACCAGCAGCACCAGTATCGTCATTTCCCGGTTACGGTCTTCTGACCTTGCTATCCTTCTACTCTGGCCTCCTTTTAAAGGATTCCACCACCATCTTGAGGAACTCTACTTTGCAACTTGTGTCTTGTCTTTTTTGCATTTCTGTCATCAATTATACATTGTTCTTCTTCAAGATGCCCCCAACTTATTATCATTTCTCTGTTTTTTACTTACAGGGGCTCGGAAGGAAAAATTGCCTTGTGATAAAGGGACAGCAGGTCCCAGTGACAGTGGTGCTGCTATTCGCTAATTCTGGAAGTCATTGTGATGGTCCAGGTTAGCTCCATGCTCCCGTTTGCCTTTGGGAAGCCTCTTGTACCTGGATTGTCAATACTGTAACTGAGATGAGCCAGGCAAATGAAGACACACATATAGCAAGGGGTAGGTGCAAAAATGAACAGTGTATTTATAGTGTATTATATAATCAAGCTTAAAACACGGCAGGACTCTTCTCTAAAAATCTCAGTCCCCAGTGCTTCTGTGACAGTGTGGGCGGGCTCCTTGCTCCCTCTTCATTTTTGGGAGCCTCTTGAACCCGACACCATCAATAACGTAACTAGATGAGCAAGGCAGATGAGGACAAAGCATACATAAAACAAGAGGATGGTGTAAAAGTGATCAGTGCGCTAATTAAAAACCAAGTCCAAAACAAGTGTTCAAAAAGGGCAGTGTTCAGAAAATAGTTCAATAAATAATCCCATAAAAACAAAAGGTGAAGTGGAGGTTAAAATAATCCTAATAAATATTCACTAAAAACGAGGTTAAAATCAACTGGCAGGAAACTGTCTTTAATTAAAAACCCCAGTGCCTTCTTTCTCACTGGCGGCTCCTCTGCTCATCCCATATGGGCCTTGCAACAGAGGAGTCACCCTACTGACAAATGCAACTGACCTTCCATAGATCCGGGTCCCTGCCATCCCCATGGCCATGGCCTGGCTCCCTCTCCAGACCTGAGCTTGGGACCCCAATGGCCATGGCAGTCACGTTGGAGCTCTCCTACCAAGCCTCCTCGACCCCCGCTGCCCTCTCTTTCTTTATCCCTTTAACCTTCTTTCTTTTTCTCGATTTAGTACGGCACCACACCAAATCAAGTCTCTATCGGGTCAGATCCCTGCAACCGTCTGTGGCCAAAATAGGGTACCATGGCAAGCATTCCCCTACTTCCTCTGCCTTTCCCTGGGCTTACGTGACAGTGTCGATTAACCAACAGGCTCTCTCTCTCTTTCATTGGCTCTCTTTCGCTTCTGCCTGCTTCTCCATTCTTTAACCTCCATTCTTTTCTTTGTCTTTTCTTTCATTTATCTCCCCTCTCTGCCGTGCACGCTCCTCTTTTATTAGCCTGCCTAACTGGGTACAGGTGTGATGAGCTACTTCCTCGATGGCACCATCGAGGTGCCTGACTGATCTGCCCACCTCTGCACGTGTATGCAGTATGACCAGCTAGCACCTCAGTTAACAGCAGAGTGAAACACACTCCCACACACCCATGCCCAATTGGACTCTGCACTTTTTGTGGCACAACTATTTCCTTAAAATTTGGACTACCTATGATAGTTATGGAACAGCTATCCTCCTGAATAAGTTCCTTCTTCAAAGCTGGCAAACACTAGACAATCACTGATGATGAGACTTGAAAACGCTGTATATCCGAGATGTCTGCTATATAGCTGCTACTCTGTGGATGTATTGAAGTTGATTTAGTCCATTCACTTTCTCTGGATTTCACAATTTATACTGTTAACTGGTGTAAGAGGTCGCTGTTGCCTCTTTCAACCCAATAGACAGACACACTGCACACAGGGTAAAATCACCAAGAAGATTTTTAATGTTTTTTCTTCTCGATGCAGTGCCCAAAAGTACCTCTGCCACCATACACAAGCAAAATAATAACAACTATACACAAATCTCTCCTCCAGTCCTCCCAACAAGCTCTGTCCTGCTCCCTCCCAACTCCGGTTCACTTGGTGAGTCTCCACCAGTCCTTTAAATAGTCTTTGACCTGGACATGCTTCTGTCCTTCTAGCCTCATGACTTGTCTGCACTTCCGGGTCAGATGGAGACTTGTGGATTTCTTCAGCCCGAAAGTAAAGGGTGACACAGAACATTTGAAAAACCCAATAAAAATAGAAGAAATCCAACAAAAAAATTTTATTGACAGCAAAATGAACCACTACAACTTGCCTTTTAAGAGACAGTAATCCAAATTATCAATGTCTGAAAATTACATCCTGTAGATGGCGTCCTCCTGTACATATGCATTCTTCCAATCTTCTGTTGAGGTTCCCCATTGATCACTGCAACATCTCAGCTGGGATACCACGAATTTTGTCTTAAATTCTTTGTTTCAATTCATTCAGTGTCCTTGCCGAGTTGTGTAGACCCGACTCTTAAGGAAGCCCCACAAGAAAAAATTACAAACGGACAAATAGGGTGATCTTGAGGGACAGGGAATTTCACCGAATCTTGAGATGACACGGTTACCGAACAATTCTCGCACAGCTGCCATTGATTGCCTTGCAATTGATTACTAAATTACTAAATGGCACGATTGTTTACAGCTCAAGGTCCCTGTTCTGCAGTGCTGCCAGCTGTACATGGCTGCCACTACGCATTTCAAAAGTTCCAGTTTTTTTGCGTCACCCTGCACTTCTGTGGTTCCGTCCCCACGACTTGGGACTGCTTCCGGGCTATACGGGAAACATAAATTCTTGAGCCTTCCTGCAGCGTGTCCTGGTGGCACCCAGCAGGGCTGTAAAGCTGTACTCCAATTCCCATGGTGCCCTGTGGGAATCTGGGGTGCCGCTATGCTGCAGGGGCATCTCCATCTGGCATTCTGGGGGAGGCAGTGTCCCTCTGTAACTGCTTTCCCCCATCTTTCTCCTTTCTGGGCATCCCGGCTGGGTTGAGCAGCCAGCCGTCCGCCACACTGGCTAATATATAAATATTAATCACAAGATGTTGCAGCTTCCAGTTAGGGTTCAAGCTTAGGTAGAAACAATCTTAACTTAAGAGAATGATGTCATATAATTTTATGAAATCAATTATAGATTACTTTACACTATAGTTTCACTGTTATGTAAGAAAGTACTGTATGTCTGGTACTTCCATAATAAATCAGACAGAACGTAGGCTCTGCATTCTAGATTTCTTCTGCTTGGTGTACATATTTCACGGTGCACCTTGCATCATTCATCAAAGTGCTGTACGTATTCATGAAGAATGAGCTCTGCACGAGCAGTTGTGTTATAAATGTGCTTGCACTGAAGTGAATGTCAGGGTGGAACAATGTATTTGCATATGTCCAACCCTCGAAGATTATTTGAATCTTTGTTATACAAAAATAAATATAGTGTTCAAATAATCTTTACTTATATATAGATCAATCATTATCTTGATTTATTTCTGCATCTGTTCTAATGAAACCGATTTACCATTAAAACAGGGAAAAAGGTTTATTAGTTGGCTAATTTGTGTTCCTCGAGGCAGTTATGCTTGGGATTGGTTGGTTGGTAAGGCAGAAAAGGAAGGCATGAAAGTTGAAAATAAAAAAGCGTGTGAGGGGAAGCGTGTGCCAGCGTGGAAAGAGCGTGTGGGACATTTTTTTTTGTGAGTTGGCCAGGAATGTAAAAGAATAAGAAGCGCAATAATAAAAACTGATTAAAAACCAAAAAAAAGACAAGAGATGCGGGACTTAAGAAGGACTGTTTGGTGAACCAATTTGAAGGTAGATTGGTGGGTTTGGTATTGTGGTCATGAGTTAACAAGAACCTGGTTGAAGCGATAGCTGGCATGCTATGATTTCAAGAAACAAAAGACGAGCTTCTTAAACAGACTGGGAATATTCAACAGGCTTTATGGTGTTTAAAGCGATACAAGGACTATTGCATCTTTATTTTATTAGTTTAGATACTGCTTGTTGGTAATAATAAAGTTATAAATAAAGGATTTTCTTTTTTTGTCATCATTTCATCTGAGCTCCAACATATGTCAATAATAATTAGCTGCAACAAACTTTAAAGACTCCAGTTATATAAACATTTATATATACATATGTACAGTTCAGTTAGACTATTTGGACATAAAGTAAGAAAACTGAGCTGAAAGGAGTGGGACCACCTCTAATGGATGACCTGGACAAAGCATGCAAAAGCACATGGCATGAATTTCACTTTTGTGGGCTGTAGTTTACTGCGCTGAGATGTGTCATGACCCAAGCTCATTGCTTTGAAATATTTAATTAAATGAGAAACTGCTATGCTTTTCAAATTAATCACACAGTAAGCTTAAGACCTTTGGCTAATTATTACTAAAATTAGGGTAAGAAACAGGGGAATGTAATTAAAAAAAGTTAATCTCTGAAGGAAATGTAAGTTTTAAGCATTTTATATATTATACACTGTGTCTTGTAGGAGGCATCACAGATCCCCAAACCCCAGGCACACCTACTCTATGCACAGTCTCAGGTTCAAATATGCCTTTAGATGTTCTTTTTTTTAAACAGATTTCTTTATCACATCATAATAAGATACAACTCACTACTTTTTCTTTTCTACCTTATTTTCCTTCTTTCCTTCCTTCCTTCCTTTGCCTTTGTCTCACTCCACTCCCACCTTTGACTCATCTGGTTGAGCAGGACGTGCTTCTTTTTTTATTTATTTATTGTAATCATTCCATACAAATCAATCAATTTTTACAAAAAGTAGGATTGAGAACAAGTCAACCCCCACTCCTCAGAGAAAGAGCATGGCCAACGGAATAAAAATTAAGGCTTGTAAACATACCTAAATTGATAAGTTCGATAAGCCAATAGAGATGAATGGAGAAGAAAAAGAAATGTGGAGATAATTGCTTCCTCTGTGCTATAAGATAGATAGATAGATAGATAGATACTTTATTAATCCCAAGGGGAAATTCACATAATCCAACAGCAGTATACTGATACAAAGAAACAATATTAAATTAAATAGTAATAAAAATGAAAAAATGAAAAAAAAATAAATAAAATTAATGTTAGCATTTACTCCCCCAGGTGGAATTGAAGATTCGCATAGTGTAGGGGAGGAACAATCTCCTCAGTCTGTCACTGAAGCTACTCCTCTGCCTGGAGATGACACTGTTCAGTGGATGCAGTGGATTCTTCATGATTGACAGGAGTTTGCTGAATGCCCGTCGCTCTGCCACAGATGTTAAACTGTTCAACTTTAATCCTACAATAGAGCCTGCCTTCTTAACAAGTTTGTCCAGGCGTGAGGCGTCTTTCATCTTTATGCTGCCACCCTAGCACACCACCGCGTAGAAGAGGGCACTCGCCACAACCGTCTGGTAGAACATCTGCAGCATCTTACTGCAGATGTTGAAGGATGCCAACCTTCTCAGAAAGTAGAGCTTATTCTAAAATATTACTGATTAGATCCTGCCATGTTTTGAAAAAAATCTGTACAGATCCTCTAACTGAGTATTTGATTTTTTCCAATTTCAGATCGTATAAAACATCGGTTTCCCACTGACTTAAAAGAGGAGAGTTTGGGTTCTTCCAGTTTATCAGAATAAGTCTGCGTGCCAAAAGTGTAGTGAATGCAATCACAGTTTGTTTGTCCTTCTCCACGTTAAACCCATCTGGAAGAACCCCAAAAACAGCAGTTAGTGGATTAGGAGGGATTGTGAGACCAAGGCTGTCTGAAAGGTAATTAAAAATTTTGGTCCAGAATGATGTTAATTTGGTTCAGGACCAAAACATGTGACCCAGTGAGGGACTTGATTGCAGCGTTTCCAGGTTGGATCTTGCCCTGAAAACATTTTGGAGAGTTTTAGGCAAGACAGATGTGATCGATGTGCTTCTTTTAAAGTGAGACCAGAAGCACTTTCAACACATAGCCTCTGTAAAGTGGAAGCACAGATAATGAAAGGGAAGTTGCCCCCCAAGAGCTCCCTCCAGTGGCCCAATAGGTCCCTGTCAGGGCCATGCGCTCCAAATACAATTCCCACCCAGTCCTGAGTGAATCCAGACTGCATCAGCTCCAGATGAATGTTGACACCTAGAATACAGGGGGACATATTTCCCCGACAGGCAGTCCTCCACTGCCCTCCACCCCATCCAGGAAAGGCCACCAACCACCCCAGCAAGGTCCTCCATTCATTCATGAGATCTTTTTCAAAATTTACTGTATTAATCCATCCATCCATTATCCAACCTGCTACATCCTAACTACAGGGTCACGGGGGTCTGCTGGAGCCAATCCAAGCCAACACAGGGCACAAGGCAGGAAACAAACAAAACCCGGGCAGGGCGCCAGCCCACCGCAGGGCACACATACCCACACACCAAGCACACACTAGGGACAATGCAGAATAGTCAATGCACCTAACCTACATGTCTTTGGACTGTGGGAGAAAACCCACACAGATACAGGGAGAACATGCAAACTCCACGCAGGGAGGACCCGGGATGTGAACCCCAGTCTCCTAACTGCGAGGAGGCAACACTACCCACTGCGCCACCGTGCCACCCCTTACTGTATTAAACTTAACAATAGAAAATGGAAATACAGAAGTTAATTATAGAAGAATGGTTGTAAGAAACCAAAATAATGAACATATTTATGAAGGATTTGGATTACAAAAAAGCTGGATGATTAATTGAGCCAGGCATCCCATTTTAAAGACAGACAAGAAGGACAGAATTTGTGTTTCGGGAGTACTGGATTATAAGGTGAGGAAGATAGTTCAGCACACTAATCATGGTGTCAGAGAGTGGCTATGTGCTAAATGTTTATTAGCACCTGCAAGTTAGAATTTCACTGTGCACTGTAAATGGGACAATAATGATCTTATAAACCTATAAACATTCAAAGTCATTATTTGTGTTGATTATTTGTGCTGTAATTGTATTATAAAGGTTATGCCTCAGATGGGAAATAAGCTATCTTATATACCATTCATTTAAGGCATTTTAACACTCCAAGTCTGTTTTCTTTGTTCCAGATCAGGGCACAATTTGTTTCAGTTTCCAGTTAGTTTAGTTCCCCATGGGTGTGTTATGGACTTCTTTCATTGGGTAGAATAATTTTTTCATCCCCCAAACAGTTGTATATATACATGTTTTAGAGTGCTATCTGGTGTATTTTGCATGCCTTTTTTGTAAGCTTGAGAAAGCAAATGCAATATTAGATAGTGTTTCAGGAGACATATTTTACTTTATTGATGAGAACAGTGGTGCTTTGATGTTTACCTAACCAACTCCTACCTCTCCTCCCAGGTCTTTAGGACTGACCCAAGATGTGAAATTTATGGCAGGGGGGTGGAGCATGTATCAGACCAGTTTGGCAAGAGTAACTGTGTTTGGACTTACACGAGTCTATAAGCCATCCACTGCAAAAAGGCCGTAAACTGCCTAAACAAAGCAACTGAAGGATAAGTTGTTTCTGAGTGCTTTCTTTGGTAACTGGCCCAGGAAGGGACAGGTAAACTAATTCCATTGGTGTGAAGTATGGCTGTTTATAATTGGTTTTGAATCAGAGGCCATTCTTTACTACAAAGCCCCATTGGCTCGTAATTTGTGGTATAAAGTTGGTCACCTTGCCTTTCTCTCTCTCTCTCTCTCTCACCAACTGGCCATGAAGAGAAGACCATTGATGAAGACAACTCTATCTCAGCAGCATGTGGCCTGTTTCAATACTCCTTTCACATACCATGTGGTAAGCAAAGCAAGCTAGATTGAAGATAAGCCGAGAGCCGCCATATGGACCCAAGATGCACTGCTACTTAGGTTGCAATGGTATGGTTTGCCAACATTCATATTGTAACATACTCCATTGTATTTTTGGGCATATTATCAATAATTCATAATTAAATGTGTAACTTAGCTCCTGCCTGTTCCTTTACTCTGTCTAATTACTTGAGGTTAGAGATGTAGGAGGAGAGGGGGGAGGAATTGGTAAAGTACCTGATCACGAAGATGTAAGTATACTGTATGGGCCTACACAATAAAGAGTATAAAGGGGAAAAGAGAATCACCATTACACCCTATAAGACAAAAGAGGGATTGTATTTTCCATCTGGTTTGCTTACCAAACACAGCTATATGAACAAATTGGCTATTATCGAACAACTAGAAGACTACTCGAATGTTTTGCGCTACTACACATGGTACGAAAAGGACACATTTAAATTAGGTGAATATACAAAAGAAGGCAAGCTCCTTGAGGCCACACTCTTATGTGCTTCAGCTTTCTCACAGTAGACGTATCAGTTAAGTTTCATTTAACTGTATGAAATTGTGTATTTACTCTCCAGTAGCGACAATATTAACATAGTCTGAATTTAGTTTATCTTAAATCATGTCTGCTCTCTTAACCTTTGTGAATATTTGTTAATAATATTCATTTTGGAATGTTTGATTACCATTTTGTATATATGTCAAAGGTTGTGCCTCAGTATCTGCATCACACCTGAAAAGCAATCACATTGAGAGGACACCCCACTTGCACATATCACTTCAAAGTTTAAAGATTAGGGGGTTTGATCGTCACCCTCACAAGATGCTGCTATTCCTTTCTTGCCGCCTTGTTTGACCTGATCACAAGTGAATTTACACCTTTATTTCATTCAACTGCTGTTCAGTTGCACATATCAGAAGCTATAAGCCTGAATCAGGAGGCTTGCTCTAATTGACTAGTAATTGTGTGAGTTTTTTTTATGCAAATTATCTTACATTTGTACCAATGTACAGTATTTATTTTTTGCTTTTTATTGTTTTTAATGCTCAATGTTAACCCTTAAGTCATAATGCTGTGAATGAGATTCCCTAATTACAGGTGGCAGCCACTTAGTCTAACTAACAAAGCATGCAAAATTTCACCCATAATGCACATACTTCATGTAGTTAGATCGGATCACATTTATACCTCATGCAAACCGCTCCAAGGTTTACTTGGTATTGCAATTAGACCAGCCTTTCCAAAGAGTCTCTGTATGGTTGTTTTGGTTCACACCAGAGAGCAATTCACATATTCACATCTACCTAAATGAACCAGAGTTTTGCCAGAATCGCACTATAGCTTGAAAAAAACTGGTCCAAATGAACACATTGTGTGGAAAAACCTTTAACCTTCTTTCACTGTATTTTGCTATGTGCTTAAATAAATAAGATAAAATCTTTTAAAAACTAATTTAACCTGAATTCTTATTTTTTTTCTGGTTTCAGAAGCTCAGGTGGGAGGTATTGTAAACCTCAGGATTTCATTAGAAGTTAAAACAGGTTTAAGGATGAGAAATACAGGATATCAGGAGCTTTACGCATACCTCCAGTAAACAAACTTTTTAAAGCCCCATGACTAGACACTTGGCTCACAGGTCTGGAACAGTGGCGTGTAGGGTCTTAAAGTCACCATTGCCTAAAGATGTCTCACCTCTATCCATGGGAAAGGGGAAAAGAAATGTGCGATTCAGAAGATTTTATAGTTACAACATGCAGTTGTATGAAAACCACTTAAAAAAATTCAGCACATATCCTAGCATATCCCAGTAGCACTGCACATATGTCAGAAAAGAGTTTGTGAGTGTCAACCAGATAAACATGTCATTTGGGAATGTGGGAGCTAAATCCATTCTGATATGTGGACACCATGCAATTTCACACAGGCTTCGACCAAGTGTGGTATATAAATCTGAGGCCACAGCGCTAACCACTTTACCTCCATATTACTGTCTGTATTTACACCATGATTTTATGGTGGAATATGTAATTAAAGTTGACCCCATTTTAACAAAAATTTTGTGAAATTCAGAAGTTCTAAGCTTGGCTTTCAAAAATTCAGTCCAGCTTTGATCCTTTTGCTTCCAGAGAAGGTTGCAATGACAACATGCTGAGTTGGACAGAGCATAACACCCATTCATAGTCCCCACAATTCAAATTCAAAACACATTAAAGATGTGTGACACATACAGGAGGTTCAGTCTGACATTACTGATCTTTTCTTCTAGGTTTCTAATTGTGCATAAATCCTTTGTTCTTGGTCACTATAGCCTCAGATGTTTAACTCTGCTCATCTTCTCAACAGCATCCCCTCCAGGGTAGATGGAATTGTAGTCTGTTTTCTAAAGTCCTTGACCAGACCAGATGAAATTGTTGTTCTGCTACCTCAGCAGGTAAAGCTCTGATCTGTAAATTTCTCATTACTGTTGGTGATCAGTCTTTGGTGGTTATTATTTATATTTAATTTTTGTAAATTTTACTTCAAGACGGTACAATCAAGCAGAAAGAAATTGCAGAATATATATAACAATCGAGAAAAAACACCAGAAAATAAAAAAAAGAAACAAAACAAAAGAGAAAGAGAGCAGAGAAAAACACAAAAAGAAAAACCTCTTTTTTTCCCCGGTGCGCATTCAAATTTTTTTTAATTACGGCTTACCATTTTTTTTAAGAAAGTTTTATCAGATCTTATACACGAGAATTAGATATTTTTCAAATTCAAATGATATAGAACACAGGTCACTAATAGGCCGACCGCGGTCCGGGTCTGGACCTAGACTCTGTTCTGTCCAGACCTAGACATATCATTGAGTTTTATTTAGTTTCAGCAGAGATTACATTTTTACCGGCGACTCTTTTCTGACAGTTTTTCTACACCGCTACTCAGTGAATGGGACCTCCTACGTGTCTCTGATTGGCCAGTATTTTTTGCCTTTGTGGGTTTGAGTTGGTTGAGTTTAAGCATGAAGACTGATATTCGTCAAAGTGAAGGCAAGAAAGTCAGCCAATCACAGGCAGAATAGGGTGGGCCTTCTGAGGGCATTCTGAGTGAAAACAGCTGGCACTCTTGTGGCAGCAGCAGTGACATGGAGAGAAAAATATACAGGAGTGAGAAGACGAGAGAGAAAAGCGATGAAACAGTCAATGTGCCATGGCTTTTGCTAAACGGCGGAAGCTTGACACTGAAAACCAGGTTTTTAATCCGGAATGGACCGAGGCATTTATATTCATACTTCTCGTAGGAAGCTTGAAACCATTGTGTCTCATCTGCTCTGAGACGGTGGCAGTGGTTAAAAGCGGGAATGTGAAACACCACTTTGAAACTAAGCACAAAATTACATTTGAGAAAAGTTACCCACTAAATTTGCCAGTTAGGCTACTGAAAATAAAGCCAACTAACAATCGGTCAACGAGGATTTTAGCACATTCATTTACTGGCCAACAACACACTAACGAGTCTTCCCTCAGAGATGCGCAGATTTTGGGATGTCACAAAGAAACATTCAGTGATGACAATCTTCACACATGCATGAGGATGGCACTGACACCATTCCAGCCCAGATTTAAAATCCTGGCAGACCAAGCAAGAGCTCATTTCTCTCACTGAACAAGAGAAAGTAGGCAGTGGGATAGAAGGAGGGGAAGATATGTTCAGTTATTTCAAGATGCTCAGATTTACTGTGAAACTGGATAAGCCTGTTCAGTTGTGCACATATTAAAAACTCTTATACTGTATATTTTATTTTTATATGAGGTCAAGTCTTTTTTTTGTTGAAACGTTAAAACTTGCTATTATTATTATGAAAGTACTTATTATTTCTACAGTAATTCTCAGTTGAATGTCAAAGTTACCTTGCTTTTACTTACTTTTACTGTTATTTATTTTTTCTTATTTTATTGTATGTAGCCCTCCAAAGTCCAGAGTTGCACTGAAAATAAATTTTGTTAAAATGGCATTGAACTTCCTTCATTTGATTTGAGTCATTGACATCACACAGTGCAGATGCTGATACAATGGCAATGTTACTACAAAATATATAAATTAATTGTAATGTAAAAATTATAATGCAACTTAAATATGATGATGCTGCGGACCTGTACGTGAGGAAATTTTCCCTATCCGGACCTCCTTAAATCATAATTGACTACCCCTGATATAGAATATCAGTTACCACTGACTTATAATAGGTGGATTGGGATTCTTCCATTTAGGCACGATAAGTCTATGTGCTAGATGTATAGTATAAGTAATTACAATGAATTTGTCCCTCTCTACTTTAAGCCTATCCGGAAGTACACCAGATACAAGTTTTAATGGGTTAGGAGTGATTGCAAGACCATGGCTGCCTGATAAATATTTAGTTTTGTTCAAAATGATGTTAATTTGGTGCATTGCCGAAAAATGTGGCCCAATGAGGCTGGAGCTAGATTGCAGCACTTGCAGGTTGGATCTTGTCCTGGGTACATTTTGGACTATAAACATACATTTGATTTGTGTCTGTAACAGCTGGTGTTAATTTATAGAACTTGTAAAATTTATTGGTTTTTTTTTTCACTTTTATTCTCTCAGTCACGATCACAATATAACAATCAGAGATCTGGCATGGTTACTTTTTATATGAAAATGGGAAAAACTGTAGATGTGAGTGGTGTATTGAGACAATGGAATTTAAAAATCTCTGATCTGGATGGATAAAAGCTGACACACAAACGCTGGTGAATCTGCCTGCTTTGTATCTTTCCGTCACTTGAATTTTTTTTTATTCAGTTTTATTGAGTGTTCATGCTCGCGCTGAATTAGTATGCACCTTATGGTCCATGATGTCAAAGCTGCACTGACAAAAAAAAACAAAAACACAGAGATATAGGTATATATGATATTTGGAATAACTCATTTTATGACCTGTATAATACATTTTGGAAAACATTGTGGCACTGATGCAACATTATTCATATTCATTTGCATAACATCTTGCAGTTGCAATCAGTGACAGAGTTTTTTTTTTTTACCCAGTCTTCACATGTTGCTGTATGGTGATGTTTCTTTTGCACTCCAGGACATGCAGAGGAAAGAATAGTACAGAGAGGTCAGTTCCACGCTATATGCAATCATCAGATTCAAATATTAACAGTTCACACATACCCAAAGACCGTCCTTTCTACGTTTACGACATGTGTACCTGTTGCAATGTACACACTTCTCTCTGTGCTGTTGTTACTATTACACTGAAGGGGCTGTCTTGTATCAGAAACTTGTTGATGTTGCATCCTCTTTTGCTTTATCCATCGGCTTTTCTTGTAAGAAGTGACGATGAAGCTCCTCTGTAAGGTGAGCCATGAACACTCTTCTTTTCTCAGTGCCTGTGCATGCCTTGTAGAGAACATGTGCGTTGAACGCCACCAAGTCAAAGTTGTTGTAGCACACAGCAAACCAGCCTCCTGTGTGCTCCTTCTCGAACTGAATAAGCTCACGCCTTCTGGTGCACGATGTCAATGCAGCACCGGAAAAAAATGATAGAGACAAATATATGCCATATTTTGAAGAAATCATTTTATGACCTGAATAGTACCAATCAGAAATCATTGTCGCACTAATGCAATATTATTTGAAAATGAACAGTGTCAGATCGGGTGTGAATGTATGGCATTTCTAACTTTTTTTCAGTCTTATTCTCTCATTCACGTTCACACTCTCCTTCACCCCTCAAACACCACTGATCTGACTTTAACTAACTAATAAATTCACACCCGGTCTGACGCTGTACGTTTTTCAAATAATATTTATTACTAAAACATGAAAAACGTTTCTGTTTTAGTGATGTGTTTACACAGATTGTTGTAGACACAAAACACACATTAAATTATTTCCCCTTACAATTCTGGGTAGCTCATTCCCAGATAATCAATAAAGGCAGAAACTGGGAGAACTTCTTGTCCATTCTGAGGCTGCTTATCAACAAATTTAGAAGACAAAAGACGTTGGTGGAAAGGTGCAATGGGATTTAAGGTGGGCCGGATTTAAGAGTTTTTTCATTGGCTCTGATAATTCTAGTGTTAAACAAGAAAAGAGTGACCGCAGAAAGATTTTAAATTGAATTATTGAGTGCTTGCTGCATAGAGAGCTAGAGTGTATTCTACATTTGACTGACTTCCACTCCTTTTCTGAGTTAATTGAATCCTTTCCCTCATACCCTAGGATCACTGATTGGAAGATTCTTTGAGATGATTTTATATATTGTTGAGATGTTGTCTGATCGGTATTGCTTCTGGGATGGTAAGTGTGGAAAACTGGGCAGGTTTCTTTCAATAAAATTTCTAAATTGAAAGTAGTGGAGAAATGATGTTGCTAGAAAGTTCAATCTGAAGTGTAATTGTTCATAAGATGCAAATGCATTATCTATGAACAGCTGTGACACATTGTTTTGCATATTTTCTGTTTGAGAAGCACCATTGTAAATTAAATTGTGTTTTGTCTAGTTGGCACTCCAACTATTTTGGGACTCACTGTGCATTCTCCCTCGCCCCAACAAGTATAGCAAGAGTTATTTCAGTTGCATACTAGGCTGGTGTAAATTCATTAATTTGTGCTAATTTCCAGGTCTTTATATCTTGTATATTTGTTGCCCAGTAATAAAATTGAAAGTTAGATAGTGCCATGCCACCTTCTACTTTAGGTCTTTCTGGAGTCGTCTTTTGAATGAATAATTGACAAATTTGAGGATGGAGTAGCAGCTTTGTACGGCCAGACAGTCATAGGTTTTGTAGGCCAGAGGTTTACAGTCATATTGGTTAATAGTAGTTTGTGATTGTTTGCCTAACTGAAAGCAAAAGTCCTGTTGTGCACCTCGATGGCACTCATTCACTGCTTTAGCTTAGGAAGTATGTCTGAATTAAGACATACACATGGAAACTGCTGAGGTATCCAGATGCCAGATGTGCCTCTTATTTATTTTTTTATTAGGTAGATGAAGGCTATTCTATTTCTGACAGGCTGTCTTCTTGCTTCTTGTCCTTGTCACTTTGATTAATATTTTACAGATAATAATCAACTGAACAAAGCTATACTGAGCAGCTCAGAATCAATAAAAAATTATGAAATCTAATTCTAGAAGAGTAGCATTACATCAAAGGTGTTCCCTCATTTTCCTGACAGTGTTATCACAGTACCATTTAAAATCAGATGGGCATTTGTCTCTCCATTGTGTGTTATCATGGATTTATTGATGCACTGTTAATGACTGCAGATTGCACTAGTTGGGAGGGAGAAGCAATGTTATCAAGAGGAATTTTCTGTGTGAATTGTTAAGTTGTATATATTCAATTTTCATTACTATGTTTTTTGGGTTAAAAAAACAAATAGGCTGACATCCATTCATTTTTAAAGAATAGACACAGCTTCATACCTCCCAAGCCAGGTCCCAGAATTTGTAAAATATTTCTGTTTTCTTTAGAAAGTAAAATTTCTTCTCAGGTCTGTAAAATGTCCACTTTCGATTAACTTCCATCAATAAACAGATTTTCCCTGAGTGAAGTTTGATGTGTGCAATGGAATGCAATAATATTGGTTTTTGCCTTATGTTCAAAACAGCCATGTATCAGACACACAAGCCCTGGGAGTCAGTGTTTCACAGGCCTTTACAAAAGGAAACAATGGGGAAGATTAAATACAAACCTCAGTTTCCATATATATTTTTAGAATGGAGGAGAAGCCCTCAGAAGACACCCTGAAGTCATGTACACTTCAGAGCCACAAGCCAACAAAAATAAACAGCTATCATCCCAGAAGTCTGTGTTCATTCAGGAACCTGCCTTTTAGGAGGATGGAGCTCCAACACAGTGAATCTTTTTCATCCCTGATGACATCACTTTCGGTCATCTCTGATGTCGTCACTTCCGTTTTGTCATTTCCTGTCATGACCATTTCCTGCTATATAAAATTTTTGTCGAATGTCTCATATATTTGATCCTTTTGGCCTCATTATTTCATATTGTCCGTCGGACATTATACAGGGAAAATTCCCAACTCTTTTTGAGTATTCCAGTGACCTTTTTTCTTATTACACTGTATATATTCAATTAGTGTCATTGCAGAGGACTATATGACACTACAGTTTTTGCTTTCTTACTGGCACTTTAATAAAGATTTGTTTTCTTTTGAATATTTTTGGTTCTGTGTCTCCAAAATACACCACTGATCCATTTGGTTATGTTACAGGTGCCCAGAACCCGAGAGTCTGCAGAGGTTCCAGTGCACAGGGCATCATAGTCACAGTTTCACAGAAACACATTCAATGCAAGTTTCACAGGTTAGTGCAGTGAATGATCTTTTCACATGACAGACAAAGTGACTTGTGCATAAACTGGAGCAGGAGATTGTGATCTAAGATGTTAGGGTCGGGTAGAAGATCGTGAGAGGGAACATTGTGCTGAGGAGTCAGACATTCCAGGTGCTAAAATCTATCAAATAATTTCACAGATCTGGCTCTGATGCTGGAATTCCTTTTTCCAGATGGCAAAAGAATAAATAATCCTTGAGAGGGCTGAGAAAGGTCCTGCACAGTGCAGCAGGCTTTGCAGACAAAGCATTTGGAGAACTTGTCTTCCAGAGAAGTGAGAGCCAGCTTGATAATATTCTCCTCTGACCTCCCTATTCACTATAGTCTCTTGCAGTCTGTCTTGGAAGATGGGTGTCATCACTGCTGCTGCTGCTGTGTGAAGTGGGCTTGTAGTCCATAATAGCCTGAAAGCCCTGCCACATACGTTATGTGTCTCTGGTGTATTGAAAATGTTCACTGACTCTGAGTATATGCCTGCTTTGTTATAGTACAGGAAAGTTTAGTTCTGGCTGCCCAAAGAGTCATCTTGCCTCTCAATCTGAAAGCTGCATTCCTGGGGCCTCATGCATAACCGTTAATAGAATTCACACTAAAACATGGCGTACGGACAAAAGCGGAAATATGCGCATGCACAAAAAAATCCAGATGAATTAATCTGTGCTTTCGCTAACTTCCACGTTCTTCCGTTACATAAATCCCGATCAGCGTGAATAGTAACGCACGTGCATGGGCCTACTGCCACTCCCCAACTCCTCCCAGAATTACGTCTCTTTGAATATACAAATCAATATAACTAGCCCTTAAGCACAGCATTCTGTGAAAAGACATGGCAAAAGCACAGGGGAAAATAGAAGAATTTCAGTGAATACTAAGTGAAGGCAAGGAAAAACGTGCCATTTGTTGGTTTAAACAGTGGTATAAACAACAAAAGGAAGTTGATCGAGTGACACAGATTGTCGGAGAAACTCGAAAGCTCAAGTTCACAATGTTTCACAGTGCCTGAAATAATAAAGATGTTGTCAGATATCAAAGTCGCTGTGAAAAGACGAGTCGTAGCCCACTGTCTGAGTGTCATATGAAAGCTTATTAGGGTACAGATAAAAGAAAAAAAATAGGGAGACAGTGGGAAAAAAGCTTGAAATGTCAATTTTAATCTCAAAATTTCCACTTTAATCACATAGTTTATTTTGCCATTAAAGTAGAACATTATAAACTTCATCTTAAAATCTTTTAAATTACTAGTTTCTCAAATACCATCGTAACTAAAGTAGCACGTTAAATGCTTTGTTTTGTATGTGTTCTTCTATGTGCTCTATGTGTGTGAATCACTATGTGTTTCTTAAACAGGCTTTCTGTTCCTCTGACAGGACACAGAATCCATTACATTTGTGATATTACAGCTCTCTGAATAATTTAAATACTGAGATGTATACTTGATATCATTTTCATTATGCTAGGAATTAAAGCATGTATTAAACATGGGAACACGGTGGTGCAGTGATAGTGACGAGCTGGCACCCTGTCCAGAGATTGTTCTTCTTACCTCTCGCAAGATACTTGCTGCGCTGTGCGTGATCTTCGATGAAGTAATTTATTGCAGCAGTACTATCTTTCAAGCGTACTAACCCCCAATTCCTGTCCTTCCTTTTGTTTCTCCATGTACCCAAACACCACACAATCAGCTTAGTAATAGACATTAAGCCATCTATAAGCTTAGAACTCTGATTCTTCAAAACTTTTAAGGAACATTGAAATATCTTTGTAATACATGTTTAATTACTCTATCCTTCTATCCTTCTAGTGTCGGGCCAGCCCCAGTAAGAATACAGCGCGAGGCAGG
The DNA here is from genome assembly GCF_016835505.1 of Polypterus senegalus. Classification (NCBI taxonomy): domain Eukaryota; kingdom Metazoa; phylum Chordata; class Cladistia; order Polypteriformes; family Polypteridae; genus Polypterus; species Polypterus senegalus. The sequence goes on from NC_053162.1 coordinate 97,335,049, forward strand.
AACAATCCCTGAACTAGCTAGCGCTGCACCACATTGTCCTCACATGTTTAATTATTAACAATATAGATTATTTAAGTGATGTTAACATTTTATCTGTAAAATGTAATAAAGATATTTTGCTGCAAGGTGCAGTGAGAGTAACAACTCTAAAGCAGCTATTGGTATTTGGAATAGTTTGGCCATTCCCTGGACCATTATATTGTTTACGGGTTAATTACAATCAGATGCCTTAAACTAATAAACAATATGTGGTTAATTTCAGTGTATTTGATAAAGCCACGTCAGCCATGTGGATCTCAAAAAGAAAGTGAAACCACACTGGAACAAAAGCACTGCTTTGACGCTGGGTGTCGCCAGTTTGAAAAACCGAACGGAGAACTTGAGTACACCAAGGTATGAGCTATAGTGTGAAAATGTGCATGGCTTTGTGCCAAGTTTAGGTTTTATACATCGCGATTTGAGCGTGGAAATGGCCGTACACAAGATTTTTGTGCGTACACACCATTTATACATGAGGAACCTGGTCTTTAACAACACTCTGTCCCTTAGTCATCACCTAGGGCTTTTGGTTGGCTCAATGGTGACATCCTTTGAGACAGTAATGTCCTCCTGTTCATGTAACTAGTCACAGATTCTCTATATTCTTCCTGGTTAAAGGAATTACTGTACGTAACAGTTTACCAAAGTATCACTATCTGGCCACACTCGGATGTTTTTTACAACTAGTTTGATATATTTAAGCAGGAACTTGTATGCAGGAATCATAAAGTGTAGATGTGGTGTTAGCCTCCATGGTGAGGATTGAGTTCCACTTTACAGGCCTCACAAACAGATATACAGACTTTATTCAGGCTGCTCCCCCTCTGGTGGCAAAATTAATATTCTGAAAAGGTTTGGATAAAACGAACTTCACGCTAGTGTGACTAAATTCTCCAACCTCAATTCAGAAACCCTTCTGGATGTGCCGTTTGCAATTTGTTTATGGCTTTGTACAGCTCACCCCGCACCTGTTTAGTGTTTGCACTAGACAGTACATACACAGCTACCACTAGTACAGGACTGAAATCTATCAGCACACAGAATGGATGACGTCTTACTGCTTAAATCCCTAACACTGGTGAAAAGAGAGGTGAGACTAATGCAGCATTTGTACATAAGTCACTGTTTGCACAAATCCATAATCCACCATGGTGTGTCATACCAGTCAAAAATGTGTCTTTATCCACTCTGAAGATGGTTAGCTCATTCAGCTCAATGTCAACTCTCAGATGTTGTCATATAGCCAATATTCCATGATTATAAAGATACAACAGTCTCTAATTTCATGCTGGTTAGCACGCTGAAGCCTTACATGGTCCAGTTTATTATCCAGTGACTAGAAATTTGCAAGTAGAACTAATGATATCATAGGTCTCATGGGATTAGCTTTTAGCCTCCAGCCAATACTGATGCACTTTCCGCACATCTATTTTCCACCTCACTCTAGCAAATCAAAGAAACAGTGACTCCAGCAGTAGTTACAGCAGTTACCCCAAATTTCATTCGTATACGTAAATCTGTGTTTAGCTAACGCACAACTCCACATTGTGAATTGACTTTCTAGACATGGACACAAAAGGACTGACATTTAACAACAAATTATCTGATGTCCTCTCCCATTTTAACGTTAGGCTCCAATTTCCAATGACTTTGTAATGAAAGAAGCGGAATCAAAGAAAGTCTTAAAGGAGTAACTGTCATTGGCACTTGCCTTGCTATCAGTGCTATCAGAAGAGTCTCTTGACCACACACCATTACCTTAACCTTTGCTAAGTGAGTTGAGCTCATGTTGTTACATTCCAGCTGAAGTTATTATTTCAGTAGTACCCTTTACTGGCATCTTCTTTTCATGCTTTTAATAATTTGTAACAATCAGATTATAAAAGGTACAATAGCTAAACTTCACCACCTGTAAGGGAAGTGGACGATGTTCAAAAGATATACTAGCATTAAAATATTTGGTCCTAGACCCCTATCCCCCTTCTCGCTCTTGCCAATACTCAAAAAAAAAAATGATGATAGGTGCAATGGATTAAATCTGAAAGTGTATTGTGATCAAGAAAACATTATTTACACATGCACATAAAAAGGTGACAAGGTGCTCGTATAGTGATCCCGTTTCCCACAAACACCCCTCCCTCCAACCAAACACCTTATCCAAACACAATATACAAACACCAAGAGATACAAATATTCAAAATAGTACAAAAAAAGAAGGGGAATGATTAAATACAATTAGGATGAAATGACAATTAATTTCCCCTTGGGATTAATAAAGTATGTATCTATCTACCTATCTATTTATCGATCTATCTATATCCTGTCTTAAAGTTTCTCGGTGAATGATGTAAAAAAAAACAGTCAGCAGATGGATATGGCTGATTTCAAGCTATCTCGAGCAATAGAGAAAGAGTCAGACTCTCCAATAGGATTAACTGGAGGACTATTGTGCCTTACATCGAAACCCCCACATCTTCTCGGGTAGTCATCTCACCATTTATTTCTTCTGGATGGCCCTCCCACAAATAGCAGATGTCCCTAGGTGAAGTTTGCCTCTGCCATCCTTCTCTGAAGACTGAGACAGGACCTTCAAATTATGAGACATAATATTTTTTGTACTAAAGACATATTGTAAGATTTCTGAACACTTTTAGAAACCCCCCAAAATGGGACACCACACCGATTTCCGTATCTGCCTCGTCTTAGGAAGACTACTTATCAGTTGCTGGGGCAACCGCAGGCTCAAAGCACTGCATCAGAGCACCATTGAAGCAATTATGAGCCGATTGTGGTCGCGCTATAAGTGCCTGTCGTTGATGGGTGATGCAAGGAACATTATAAATGCAGGGAACAGTATTTCTTGGCCACGACCCTGTCTGACTGCTGTGTCTGTGTACAGGAAAGTGGCAGATCACGCTACAATAAATAGCCGTGCTGTTCCTGTTTCAAGCTGAATAAACTTGGTTTTGCTAAAGTACTGAGACTCAGCCTTGTGTTTTGGGGTGCAAGACAGGGACTCACACGTCACAATACGTACTTATCTGCTTCCACCTTCTTCCTCATTGTCATCTCTTCCCATCTTCTAGAACATCAACCAACCATTTTAATGGCCCCATCTGTCAGATTATCTACCTAATTCCTAACACCCAAAATTTCCACTGTAAAATCCCAGAAAAAAGTATAAATTAAATCATATGGCATAACACATGCACTCACGCAAAAAGTAAACAAAGAGGAAAGGAGTCAATAACACATACATGGCTTATCCATTAATCCATGAAATTTCAGTACAGGATCAAAGAAAGATGATACCTGTCCCCAGGAGCATGAACAGCTAGGCTGTTACCATCCCTTGACAATGTCAGTTCATTGAAAGGGACAATTTATGCACACTCTCCTTCATAACTGGTAAATGAAAATTTGTCAGTTAATCTAAACGTCCTTGGGATGCGGAAGAAAACTAAATTATCACACCAGTTTGGAATGTCCGGGGGTAAGAAGCTTTAACTGTGTGTGTTTTTGTGACGTGCATAATTCATGAACGGATCAACCCTCAAATCTGGCAGCATTATAGTTCTGAAAAGATAGAGGCCTATTTATTATGAAAAGATCAGTTCAAGTCAGCTTCTACTTTCCCAAGTAATTTCCTTCTTTTTTTTTTTTTTTTTACTGAAATTGACCTTAAAATGTCTCTTTTTGCAAATAAAATCTTTCCAATAAATGTTGTAGGTAATTCAGGTATCTATTTACTCTGTTATAATCACACACTTTTCTGGTCTGCCATTGTTTTATATAAGAACCTAATAAATTTGACAAACCAGAGGAGACCATTCAGTCCATCAAGCCCCTTTGTTAAGCTAATAGCTAAGCTGTCCCAATATCTCATCCAGATTCTTCTTAAAGGTTGTCAAGGTTTCCGTTTTTCAACTACATGCCTCTGTAGTTTGTTCCAGAGTCCAATAACTCCAACTTTTGGAAAATATTTCAAATGAAGTGGTGTGGAATAAAAATAAAATCTACAATGTTTGTTTGAAATAATTGATATCATTTATGGTTTTTCGAAATTCTCTACCATTGTGGAGCAATAGAAGAATTCAACAAAACTTAGAACAGTAAGATGGCCTGACATGTCAACCTTGCAATGCCCTGTTCATCTTCAGGCTTGGGTGCAGATGGCATACTGATGTTGACTCTAAAATTTAAAAATTGGATCATGGAGCACAGATAGGATGCCACTGCATGAAGACTGTTGTATGACCCTGGTGCCAATTTTGTTTAAAAAATCCTGTATATTTGCTTACATTTTTACAATCTGAATTTTGAACCCACAGTGACCCTGTCAAGTGGAACCTTTACAATGAATACATGTACACACTTCTCATGTCTGATTACCAGATGCACTTTTCCACATACCTCTCTTGTCCTTAAAATATTAGAATAATGATGCTGGACAGGCAGGAACGAATATGTAATTTTGGGGTTGTATTGGGTAAATGACATGTTATTATTGTAGGGCCCAGCAGTCTATGTTAGGTCAACCTTCCCCCATTTAAATAAATAGATAGAAAGAAATATTCATGAATATTTGAATATCCATAAATATTTGGACAGAGGTACAATTTTCATAATTTTGTGCAGCAGCACATAGATTTGAAATGAAATAATCAAGATGTTTTTGAAGATGACTTGCAGTTATAATTTAAGGCACTAACAAAAACATTATATGAGCCATTTAGAAAAGACAGCCATTTTTAAACATGGTCCCCCCATTAATCAAGAATTTTCCTCATCCCACATTCAAAAATCATACTTAGTGTAAACACAATAAAATTTCCCCATTTGAAATTTACATTGGGTTTTTGTAAAACCAAGAAATACAGATATAATTATAGTATACTTAGATTGTGTTTTGACTGTATGTATGTACAGTATACAGTGGAACCTCGGGTCATGACCGTAATTCGTTCCAACACTCTGGTCGTAACCTGATTTGGTCGTGACCCAAAGTAATTTCCCCCATAGGATTGTATGTAAATACAATTAATCCGTTTTGGACCGTATGAACTGTATGTAAATATACTTTTTTAAAGATTTTTAAGCACAAAAATAGTTAATTATACCATAGAATGCACAGTGTAATAGTAAACTAAATGTAAAAACATTGAATAACACTGAGAAAACCTTGAACAGAGAAAATTAACATTGCAAGAGTTTACGCTATAGCCTTACAAACCGCTCACTGTAAACACTTTTTTTTAATGAGTTTTAAGCACAGGGAAAAAAATGAACATTTGAAAAATCCTTAATTTATACAAAAACTAACCATAAACAACCAAGAAAACTAACCTTGCGTGAGTCGAGTTCTGGCATGAAGGAAGTGAGGAGGAACTGGTTGGAGAGGAGATTACAGTTTTGAAGTAAAGTCCCTCTGCGCGATGCATGTCTGGTGAGAACAATGTACTGTACAGGGAGAGACTGAACACGTGCCGAAATCATCAGCGTGTACAAATCGGAAGGGAAACTGGCTTGTTCGACTCCCGAGTGTGTGGTTGTGAACAGAAGCCAAAGTTTGGCAAACTTTTTGGTTGTAACCCAATTTATACATGGTCCGAGACGTTCGTGACTTAAGGGTCCACTGTATTGTGGCATTATTAAAAAAAATGGCAGTACATAATTTCATTAAAACTTGGAGATGCTCCATCCTTAGTGTTATGAAACATGGGGTGTCTTAACATTAAAACTAACCAGGAGATGATAAATATAAGTGAAAAATAACAGGGACAGCACAGGTCAAAGCCAAAAACATAGAAAGATCAGACAATGAGAATCAAAATCAAGGACAAAAAGGTGTTCAAAAAAGAAACCACAAACAAAGACCTGTTGCTGGGGCCTACATGGTAAGAGTCTAACTAGTGCTAATAAACTTTATTGCTTCCAAGGATTATGTATGCTGGAAATGCCCTAAAATGCAAAGCAGGCCTTCCATCCATCCATTATCCAACCTGCTATATTCTAACTACAGGGTCATGGGAGTCTGCTGGAGCCAATCCCAGCCAACACAGGTCGCAAAACAGGAACCAAACCGTGGGCAGGGCACCAGCCCACTGCAGGGCAATATGTAATCCATTAACCAAAAGAAAAGAGCAGAAATAATCAGAAAAGGCAGAAAATCTACACACACAAAAAAAAAATTAATTTCTTCACACTAGAATGTTCTTCTGATTTTTGTTTACTCAGCTCAGCCTTAAATAGCTAGAGAGAGAGGGTAGTGATATGGGGTGGCCGCGCCTCCTGGGGCTCCACCCACAACAAAATAAATGGTAGCAAAATTAAAGGGACAATACACATTTGTGCATAACAGACAAAATATAAATAAATATATGAAAAATCATCATTCAAGAACAACTAAACAAAATATACATAAATGCAGATCGACACATAACATAATCCCACTTCTCTCCTCTCTAAGGAGTGGTTTCCAGACACCCCTAAGTAGCACATACAACACAATGCCCATGATAAATACCAACAGTCCATAACAAAAAAGTTTGCTGGTTTGTTAGTACAACTAGGTATGAAGACTGTGGACAGGCTGGGCTAACAAGGTGAGAAAAGTTTAGCCTGGTGGATCAGCAAGCAGGGCATTTCCTGGTGACTGGCCTGCAAAATATCAACAACAACAACAACATTTATTTATATAGCACATTTTCATACAAAAAGTAGCTCAAAGTGCTTTACATAATGAAGAAAAGAAAAATAAAAGACAAAATAAATTAAAATAAGACAACATTAGTTAACATAGAAAAGGAGTAAGGTCCAATGGCCAGGGTGTACAGACATATGAGCTAAGAGGTGAGGTTTTTAAGTCTCAACTCACCTCATGTGAATCTCCTTAGCAGTGGCCACTTCCTGTCAGCTCTTGGGCAGTAAAGCAGGCAGTAGCACTGGACTCTCAGACACAACACAAAAAGCAGGACTAGCAAGCCTAAGTAGGACAACAGAAACATAACCCTCAGAGTTAGGGCTTGTTAATACTTCACGCTCAGAACGCGTACACGCCCGCATCATGGCTGCCATTAGTTCCCAGCGTTCATTTGACGCGTTTTCTGAGCAAGTCCTCAGAAATTAATGCGATGCATGCGTGAGTTGCAGTACCAGCAGAAAGTCGGGGGGCCGCAGTGTGATAAAAGTTGAAATGTAACATCAGAGTTTCTGTTTACTATCTATATGTGACAGAAAGCCGCCTTGCGGATCCTATGAGATCAGTGTGCGCGCTTCGGTGTTTGATGAATGGTTCGATGTGGTGAAGCAAAATGCCGACATACAAATGCATTTGTGCTTCTTTTATATTCAAGTGTCACATATTCCCGATCGTAATGACACGATAGATTTTAAAAGTCTCACATACCATCTTTTGTGCCATCTTTTTTTTGCAACTTCACAACAGCAACATAATGAACAACGCTGTATTTGAGCCACAGAGAAAAAATAAATTAAGGACATGGTGAAAACATGTATTTTGTGATTAAAGTGGAAATTTCGGCTTTAATCTCTAAATGTCCACTTTAACCTCGTAGTTTACTTTATCATTAGAGCAGACCATCATAAACGTAATCTCAGTTTTTAATCGCTATGAGCTTCTTGGACCTGACAGCGACTGCAAGCAGCAATAGATCACCACACAGAACACATGAAATGTATGATATTCTAACTCTCTGCAAAATTTGAATCTTTAGATTTATGCTTGATATCACTTTCATGATGAAATGCATCAATGTATGTTACATTTTACAGATAAATTGTTAATTTTGTTTAAATAACGAATACTGTTAATAATTACACACATGGGGGTGACATGGTGGCGGAGCGGTAGCTCTGCTGTCTCGCAGAGAATCACGGCGCTGGGATTCTTTGCTTGGAGTTTACATGTTTTCCTGCTGGGTTTCCACAATGTGCTCCGGTTTTTATCCAAAGATATGCAGATTTGGGGATTTGGTGTCGCTAAAATGACTCCAGTGTATGTGTGTGCTTGTATTCACCTTGCAAAGAGCTGAGACCCTGTCCAGGGATTGTTTCAGCCTCGTGCCCAATGCTTGCTGGAATGGACACATCCCTGGATTGATGGATTTAATCATTAAACATCCTTTTCGGAGATATTGTGGTAAGGTGTCATCGGAATATAATGGGTGTTCCAGGCAATTCACAGCACAGAGAATCCAAACCTGTTCTCACCGCAATAATATCTCGCACTGCCACCTGCTGGATTTCTCCAGATTTACATAAAGTACGTGCGCAAGTATAAACAGTACAACGCTAGTGTAGCAGGAGCGTCCGCTGCAGCATGTGTCGTGTCACGTGAAGTATAACTCCGGCCTTAGGGTGGCTAACCCGAAAGGAAAACTGAGGGTCCAGGCGCAAACCAATAGTACACTCATTAGCACAGGAACAGATACACAAGGCGAAACTGGAGGCACAAATTCCACAGAAACTGCACACAAGTTAGGGGTGGGTGAATTTTAAAAAAAATGCTGTTGGTTGCTGGATAACATTAGCAGTTGATACTGGAGTAGGTGGCTCACAAAACACAGCTGCACTTATAGAACATGGTTGACCAAAAGAAATGACACCAAATCTGGTTGTTGGTGATTCAAAACAATCAACGGTGCAGTAGTGTAAATGGGAACCATAGGCATATCAGAGATTTAGGCAAAAACTGGAAATGTGGGTGCAATGGCAACAGTCTTGACTTTAGTGGGTTTGAGTTTGGATGCAGCAGATGACATCTTAACAGGGAAGTTGTAGAGAGGGCAGAAGTCATTTAAGGCAGATTGTACAGAAATAGTAACAGAGTTCAAATGATCTGCATCAAAATGTTGTAACTGTTTTCTTCTGCTGGGGTTGAATTATTTCTTTTAATTATGAACATAACAGACAAAACATACAAATATGAAAAATGATCATTCATAAACAACAATGAAACTTAAAATACACATAAATACGGACCCTCAAATAACAACATGTTTAACTGTTACAATATAGGCCATATGGCATGAAGATACAGTGGCGGAGAGGTCTCAGTGAATTTTATATCATCAGGTTTCTGTTGTTGACAATTGAGCCTCCTACCATTACAATGCCAGAGGCTAACTGTAAAGCTGATTGGTCAAAAGCAAGTGATAGTCAGGACAAGTCAGAGGCAGAGCAAGTGGCGACAGTCTAAATGGGATGTGATAAAGGAGAATCATACCACAGAATCCTCTCATCCTGTCAAATTACCACCTTCATTTCTAATATTTTCTGAGCCTGTGTTTTGCAGAAACACATCTCCGGTCAAACTGCTTTTCTCATGGCCAAGTCTACAGTATATCAGCTGAGTATAAAGTAAAATTTACTGCAATGTTTTGAAATGAAACCCAGCTATCATTTATTTAAAGTTTTAACGCATCCGCATTCTGAATGTAGCGGCATCAGTTTTATTAAACTGTCAATTTTTCAAGTAAAATCTCAAAGCTATCCTAAAATGAATTTCTTCATATGACCATTAGGGTAAGCTTGTAAGGATTACAATAGAAAAGACTAGGGGGCTTCGCCCCCTGCTCGCTTCGCTTGCCAACCCCTGTGTTTGGTTAATCAGATATACAATTTAAATTTTTTTTTCTTTGGAATTGTTTCAATTTCATTATTTGCACTTTTACTTTAAAGCTTCATTAAAAACAATATTTTTTGGAGACACATTGTGACAACGCAATGCATAACCATTAATGAATATTGTTTCTGTTTCTCTAATAAATAATCCGACTTTTTCTAATGTTTGTCCCTGTGATTTATTGATTGTCATAGCAAAAGTTATTCTCACAGTAAACTGTAAACATTTTAATATGAATGGCATACCACGATCTCATTTGGTGTGTAATGTTATTTGCGGAATATATACATTACCTTTCTTTTTGCCTGTCAAAATTTCCCTCGCTTCTCCGTGATCATAAATATACACCTGACTGAACTGTGTATTCTTTGGAATTCAACTTGTCGTTGCTTTGACTGTTCTGGGACCACAAATTCTCATAGTGTATGGTCTATTATTGTGTAAATCCACGTTGTGTGCATTGAATGATGCAAATGCGAAAAGACTTTGTTGTCCACTCCTTGCCTTTTATTTCTGACCCTGATTTGTCCTGCTCTTTTTTCAATTACACTTGGTTCTGATGATTAATCATCTTTTGTTTGCGGTAATGCAATCTTTTCTCTTTTTTCTTTGATACAGTAGCGACTGACATGATAAAATGTCACAAAAGTTTTACTTGAACAATCGCTGACTTCGTAAACCCAAACAACTTTCTAGCACCTTCTCCAAGCCCTCCTCCCCCAGGTCTCGCACCCCCCTTACTGCATCAATTAATACCCCGCTATCAGTCTTCCGTGCTGTACTCCGCCCTGCCCTCCCTCAATCGGACCGAACAGTCACTTAAAACCAAAAAGGCCGCAACCTGGCTGGGACGCTGCAATACTTTCGAATTTTACTGGTTTCATAATCTCAACGACCCTGGCACAGTCTCTTGGCACCAAGTGTCATGTTTATGGTCCCCGCGAGACGCTCCGTGCAAGTCTCTTTTGTCTCGCGGGTCTTTTAAATGTCGTTCAAGAACTCCCAAGAAGATCACATGTCGTCTCCTTGCTTTCCAGGTTTTCTTTTTATAATAGAGAGAAAAGATTACAATATTTAGTGCTGTGTTTTGTAGATAGTGGAGCAAGTTCATTTTGTCATCTTTTTACATTTTAGTCACACTTGGGTGAAATATGTCATCTCTTTTGTCAAATTTATTGCCCTAAAGCTGAATGTGTGTTTGTCCAGTATGCAAATCAACACACTTGAATTTATCTCTCTTTAGCTACTGAAAATGGACAGTTCTGGAAAATGGTTTGTGCTTTAAAGTGGAAAAAGCTATTTTTTAAAACCCATTCAAATAATGTGTTTAGCTGCAATTGTGTGCAATATCATTATAATTGTTATGCTATTAGCATATATCATAGTCCTGTGCATTATTATTATGTATTAAATATAACTTGGTTTACATGGATTGGCAAAACTTAGTGTTATACATTGGGTATAACTGATTAACAGAAATTTAAAGGAGTAAATCAAAAATGTTAAGGTGCTGGTATGATGCAAAACATAATATCTACATAAGTTCTGTGTACAGTGAAAAGTTCTAGTTAGGGGATTAATGCTATTATCTGAACACTAGTGATATTACCCCATCTATGGCAGATAACATCTAAGCAATTAATGTAGACCTCAGCATATTCAGAGTTAACATTTGATGTGTGCCATCTATTTGAATGTTTTTGGTAATGCATGCAATATAATGGAATGCTTTGCATGTTTCATTCCAACAAATGGTGCATCACAAACATTAGTACAGTTTTACGAATTCCATACCAAATGCTCCATAATAGAGACCAGGCGGACACACAAATACACACACAGACACTTGTTTTTTTACTAAGTTGGGTTCTAGTTCCAGGATTTTGGGTTCCAGTTTGCCATTGTGATTTGCAAAACACAGTGCTTGTGCACTCACTGCCATCTCCTGTTCACCATTGGTCACTAATGACACCATATGCAAAAAAGACAATTTCCCCTCCAGGATTAGTACAGTGTACCAAAAACCAAAATACTACCATAATACCACATTTTCTGGAATGAGAAAACTATTGGACAGTTCTAACTTGTGTATATTCTTAATTTGTGTGGATCATCTTTAAAAGCAACACAGCTTGTGCAGTGAGGAATTGCAACTGGCCAAACACATAATAGCTTGTTAGGTAAACTTTTACTAAAAGTGGTCCAGGTGGAACAATGCCTGATAAGGCCACTTTCATAAAGGCCTTAGTTCAAAGCTTAGTTCATTGCAAGACAAGACCACACCAACTCAAACATCACGAGAAGTAAACGAGGGGGTCATTGGCATGATGTAAGCCTCTACATTGAGACCCCACTGCAAGGCAAGGTTTCTGGAGATGACGATTCAGGATCTGGTCACCCTCAAGTGACCACTCTAGTGTAGGACTGACACATCAGACTGGTTCATCTGAGAAACTGTTGTAGATCTTCCACCCATACTGCTGCTGAAGCTGCCAACAGACAAAAAGTTCACATCAACAACAGAGCATTGAGAGACAGGCTCCTTGTTGCTGGCCTTAGAGCAGAGTGACCCTTCAGAGGCCCTCTACGCATACCTACTACCCAGCCTGACCCTATAGCACAACTATACTGGCCACATATGTCCTGAGGAATGAATGCTGGTGAAGTGCTGCTGCCTTAATAATAAGAATACTTTACGTTTATACTGCGCTTTTCTCACTAATCAAAGCACTTTACATAGTAAGTGGAGGGTCTCTTCAAACACCACTAATGTGTAGCATCCACCTGGATGATGCTACAGCAGCCATTTTTGCACCATTACACTCGCTACACATTAGCTATTAGGTGATGAAGGGGTGAGAGACAGTTAGCCAATTAGAGACCAGGGTTGATTAGAGGGCCGGAATGACTTGGCTATGGAGGGCAATTTAGCCGGGACATTGGGATACATCTTGCTCTTTACAAAGGATGCCAGGGGATCTTTTATGACCACAGAGAGTCAGGACCTTGGTTTTATGCTTCATCTGAAGGATGGCACCATATTTAAAACACAGTGTCCTCATCAATGCACTGGGATCCACTTTCAGACCACAAGGTATGCACCCCTTGTTGGCCTCACTAACACCACTTCCAGCAGCAATCCAAACTTTTGCTAGATTGTCTCCCATCCAAGTGCTGGCCAGACCTGAACATGCTTAGCTGCAGGTGGATGACCTCTTCTGAAGTACATACCTTCTCTTCTGACCTTAACTACTCAGAGCACTTTTGGATTGCAACATCCGCAGTTGTGACCCTCTGCCTACCAGTGGTATTCTCTTCCCCAGGAATGAACACTGGCACTTTAGCTCTCTGCACCAACAATGACAATCAGTGGTGGCTGCAAGAAGTGATTGGATGACTGTTGTTAATGTTCACAATTGTTAATACATTTCTATTTATTTTTGATGTTGTTCCACTATCCTTTTTTGATTGCTGTTTTTTCAGCAATTGATGTTTTAATATCAGTCCAACAATGCGTATTTTGTTTCTTTTTTCTATCAGTATATTTCTATATTTTTTTCTTTAATGAGAATTCCATTTGAATATTTTATAGAGCAACACTAAACACAGCATCATTCAAGGTTCCAGTGCATTTGTTTGTGTCAAATGCATGATCCATTTCAAGTTTCTGAGCACATGTACACTGCAAAATGCTTTTACTTATGCCTCCTATGCTTATGTGACATGGAAAAATCCGAAACTCTTGTCACAGTCCTGGTGTAAATAATTGGATTTGACAATCTGCCAAGCGAAGTCTCTTTGCAATGTGAAGTCTGCTCACTTACTATATGGTGTCAGAGTACATTTTTTGGTGGGTCATATTAAGTGCATCTCAAACATTGGGTTCTGATAAATCAATAATTTGTTCATATGCCACTAATTCAAAACCACTGCCAGTGACATTTGGATTCAATATGATGAGCGCAAATGAAGTGCCTCCTAAACATATAGGTGTCACACCAAAAGAATATACTGTATACAAAAATGACCATTCAGTCCATCAAAGTTGTTTGGTTAGCTTGTATTTACATTGTCCCAAAATTTCATCCACACTATGTGAACATAGGGTGGCACACTGGTGCAGTGGTAGTGCTATTGCATTGCAGTAAGGAGATCAGTGTTCGCACACCAGGTCCTCCCTTCATGGAGTTTGTATGTTCTCACTGTGGGTGCTCCAGTTTCCTCCTGCAGTCCAAAGACATGCAGGTTAGGTGGATTGGCAATATTAAATTGGCTGTAGTGTGTGGCTAGGATGTGTGTATGTTTGGCCTGTGATGGACTGGCGTCCTTTGCTAGGTGGGACAGGCTCCTGTTCAGGACTAAGCAGATTAGAAATTGACTGACTTTGTGAACATTCTTTTTTTTCAATGGGCCAGGCATACTGTTCTGATCTCACTATTACGTGGTAATAGATATTCAGGCAGCTAAACTCCTCCCTTGATCAATAAGACGACCCGGAGACTGACTTGACACGAGGTGTACAAATCCCCAGTTTTATTAATAAAGAGCAGGTGTGAAACTACAAGTAAAATATAAAAAATATAATATTCAACACAAACATTTTGACAACAGATTTAAACTACACGTAGCAGTACAGAACGGTAACATTTACAAATATAAACTTACCGGCTATGCTACCATAGGACTAAACAGTCAGGATGAACTTCACTCTATGTCTCTATGTGTCCGTGGCAGATACATTACCCACATAGAGAACGCCCCCCTCTAAGGCGGCTCAGGAAGGACAAACATTACAGAGCATGCATACCTGAACACAACAACCACCCACAAATGGAAATGCTCAATAATTAGGCACTTTACCAACAAACATGACACTCCCCACCTGATATCAAAGATATCATCCTTAACTATGATGAAATAAGAAGAACAAGTTCGGATATAGGCCTATTATAAAGTTTGGTCTCATTATCTCTACAAACTTTAACCTCTACTTTACAAACTCTACCATCCTCACTAGGGAACACTTTAGTCACCAGTCCAAGAGGCCAATCATTCCTTTTAGATTGACAATTCCGCACTAGAACCACATCTCCAGATTTTAGGTTTGGCCTTCCAGATTGCCATTTATTGCGCGGCTGCAGAGTGGAGAGGTACTGTTTCCTCCATTTGTCCCAAAAGACATTAGCCAAACACTGCACTTGTCTCCAATGGCGCTTGTACAAGTCTTTCGTGTTGAAGTCACCAGGAGGAGCCTCAATCAGGCCAATCTTTTGGGTGAGCAGTGTGGAAGGAGTTAGAGGCTGTGGATCCTCTGGGTCATCAGACATTAATGTCAAGGGTCTGGCATTCATAATAGCCATTACTTCAGCCATGAAAGTTACAAGAGAATCATGAGTGAGTCTTGCCGTCCCTGCTTGTAAAAATATGGAATCAAGTATTCTCCGGGCCATACCTATCATGCGCTCCCACACCCCTCCCATGTGTGAAGAATGTGGAGGGTTAAATGTCCAGGTACAACCTTGCTCAGACAAGTATCTCTCAATGCAGTCAATGTCGAGGTTTGATGCAATTCTTAGCTCTTTACAAGCTCCAATAAAATGAGTCCCTCTATCAGAGCGGATTCTTTTAACTGGGCCCCTAACAGATATGAACCGCCGGAAAGCATTGATGAAGCTTGAGGTGTCCATGGATTCAACCACCTCTATGTGGACAGCCCTGATACTCATACAAGTAAATATGACTGCCCAGCGTTTACTGTTCACCAGACCTCCTCTAGTGTGACGTGAGGCAACAATCCAAGGACCAAACACATCGAGCCCTACATTTGAAAAGGGAGGTTCCATACTAAGCCGGTCAGAAGGTAAGTCAGCCATCTTCTGAGTCTGGAAAACTCCACGAAGTTTTTTGCAGATCACACATTTAAATATGGTGCCACTTATAACTCTTTTTGCACCTATGATCCATATACCAGCAACACGTAGAGCTCCTTCTGTAAATAGACGCCCTTGATGTTTAGTCTGCTCATGGTAATGATACGCTAACAAAGGAGCAATGTGATGACTTCCAGGGATTAAAAGAGGGTTCTTTTCTTCAATAATAAACTTGGCTTCCTTAATACGACCTCCAACTCTGAGCATTTCTTTCTCATCTATGAAAGGATCGAGTTTTCTTAGAGCACTGAATTTGGGAATGGCTTCTCCATTTCTGAGACACTGCAACTCTTTGGCGTACATCTCTTCCTGCACAGTGCGGATGATGATATCCCTTGACTGTTTAAGCTCTTGTACTGTGTGTGCTATCTTACAGTAATGCCATCCCTTACAGCTGCTCTTACCTGCAGCAGAAGCTTTGAAGAGCTGAACTATATGAAGAAGGCTGGCAACAGCATGGACCAAGGATTTCCAAGTTGAGAATTTTTCAAAACGATGTGACCCGAGAGTCTGGGTTGAGGTGGTGGTATTGAATACTGATACCCCGGGGCGGATTTCTATATCAGAGCCTGGGTCGACTAGCTCAAATGTTTCACACGTTGCAGTGTACTGCTCCACCTTTGCCAATGAAGCAGGTCCAGTAAGCCAAGTGGTGTATTTCAACCGACTAGCGGAGACTGTTCTTGTGGCATGGTCAGCAGGGTTTAAGTCAGTAGGTACATAATGCCACTGCTTCGGGTGTGTGGACTTCGCAATCCGTAAAACCCTATTATTAACATAAACATAGAATCTCCTTGTCTCATTGTGAATGTAGCCTAACACTACCCTGCTGTCTGTGTAAAACTCAGTCTCTTCAAGTTCAACATCTATTTCTGATGAAATGAGCTCTGACATTTCTATTGCTAACACTGCGGCACAGAGCTCTAGTCTTGGTACAGTGATTTCAGGACGTGGAGCTAACTTTGCTTTTCCCATAACAAACCCAATGTTACATTGTCCTTTAAGGTTTATGGTTTTAATGTAGGCTACAGCAGCTATTGAATTAATGGAAGCATCAGAGAAGACACAGAGTTTCCTAGTTTGTATTTCCTCTTTGGGAATAAAGGAATATGGGGACTTGGAGGTCTGACAGAGCTTTCAGAGAGTTTCTCCACCCCTCCCACAAGCTTTCTTTGTCTGGAGACAGTGGACAGTCCCAATCGCTTGACTCTGTAGTCAGTTCCCGGAGTATTGCTTTGCCTCGAATAGTGACTGGAGCAGCAAAACCTAGGGGGTCGTATAAACTATTGATGGTAGACAAAACACCTCGGCGAGTAAAGGGTTTCTCCTCATTATTGACTTTAAATTCAAAGGTGTCAGTTTTTAAATTCCAGATCAGACCAAGACTGCGCTGTATTGGCAATGTGTCTGCTCCTAGGTCTAAATCCTTCAGGTTGCTTGCATAGTCTCTAGATGGAAAGGCCTTAATAACATCCAAACTGTTAGAAGCAATCTTATGCAACCTAAGGTTTGAACAAGCAAGCATGTCTTGTGTTCTTTTCAGCAAACTAACAGCAGCTTCAATAGATGGCAAGGACTTCAGTCCATCGTCCATATAAAAATCTCTCTCTACAAATTGCTTGACGTCCTTTCCATATTGTGCTTCACCTTCCTGTGCACACCGATTGAGGCCATAAATTGCAATTGCAGGTGAAGGACTGTTTCCAAATACATGTACCACCATTCGATATTCGATTATGCCTTCGGAGGGATTATTATCCTTGAACCAGAAGAACCTTAAGAAGTTCCTGTCTTCTTCTCTGACAAGGAAACAATGGAACATTTGCTGAATATCAGCTATAAAGGCAATAGAATCTTTGCGAAATCGGATAAGCACCCCGAGAAGTTTATTGTTCAAGTCTGGACCAGTAAGGAGGACATCATTTAAAGAAACCCCTCTGTATTTACAGCTGGAGTCAAACACTACTCTAATTTTCCCTGGCTTCTTTGGGTGATACACCCCAAATATTGGAAGGTACCAACACTCTTCCTTTTCTTTAAGACTAGGTGCAATCTCTGCATGCTTATTTTCAAATATTTTCTCCATAAAGGAAAAGAAGTGCTCTTTCATCTCTGGTTTCTTTTGGAACGCACATCTGAGTGAACAGAAACGATTTAAGGCCTGCTCCCTGTTGTTAGGGAGACATTGTCTCTGAGGTTTAAAAGGGAGTGGAGCCACCCAGGTGTTTGAGGCATCCTTAAACAGTCCTGCCTTCATGACTTTTAGGAAGGCTTTATCTTCAATAAAAAGGGCAATTTTGTTGTCCTCTTTTGTCCTCAGGAAAACTGTGCACCCCAAATGATTCTCCTCCCCATCACAGAGTGAGTCAACATTGTAAGGGCTCTGGAGCTGACTGGGTTGTTTGGTAGAGTTGTAAGTTTCTTTTACAGAGAGACGATTAGGGCATGGCTGAAAAAGGGATGGATGATCATTTCCCAATGTATTTGTAAACAAAGTACTAACATTTGAAGGCTTGTGCACATCTCCCAAGCAAACATCACCTACTATGACCCATCCTAGGTCCAATTTCTGGGCATAAGGAGAATTGTGTGAGTCATTTACTTGTTTTCTAACTTTATGAACCCTTATAATGTCTCTCCCAAGGAGCAATAGTATCTGAGCCTGCAGATCAAGTTCAGGGATCTGGGAAGCTAGATGTTTTAGATGTGCATGATGAAGGGCTACCTCTGGTGTGGGAATTTCTGATCTGTTATCAGGAATCTGACTGCATTCAATCAACGTTGGCAGGGGCATGCAGAGCTGTCCATCAAGTGATTCAATCTGATAACCAGATGCTCTCCTTCCAGCTGTCTCCACTACTCCGGCACAGGTTTTAAGAGTGTAAGGAGCACAGGGGCCTTTTATTTTAAAAAGGCTGAAAAATGTTGGGCTTGCTAGGGACTTATTACTTTGTTCATCAAGGATAGCATAAAGTCTTATCGCTTCACTTGGATGGCCTGCAGGGTATACTTTCACAAGGCATATCTTAGAACAAGATCTGCCTTTAGTACCCTCCCTACAAACATCAGTACAGTGAGTATTTACCTCTGGTTGGGGTGCAGCATTTTGCTCCTCCTCACCATGCTCTCTGATCTGGTTTCTATCTTGTGAAGTCCATGGTGCTGGGCCAGGGTGCAAAGCTGTATTATGACTGTCACTGTCGCACTCTGAGCATTTCACACTGGACTTACAGTTCTTTGCAAGATGGGATGTTGAAGAGCAACACTTAAAGCATATATTGTTGATCTTAAGAAAGGTCTTACGGTCTTCCAATGACTTCTCCTTAAAGGCACGACATTTCTGGAGCGTGTATAGGGCATTGTCTACTTGGGTCTTTTACTTTGGACCTTTCATCTTCATCTGCAGTGCTAGACACAGAGACTTTGCATAATGACTTTGATGAGGCTATATTTGTTTTGTGGGCTTCTACAGCCGTGCTCCGGTAAGTGTGTGAGGTAGAGGTCTTCTCAGATTTGGGGTAAGCGATATTAGATAACCCTAAAACAAAGCTGGGGTCATTCTTAGCCTTTGCTTGATCACAAATAAAGTCCACAAAAAAAGAAAATGGAGGGAAGGAGACTCTGTATTGCTGTTTATACTTGAATCCTCTTGCTGCCCACTTCTCTTGTAGGTTGTATGGCAGTTTTTGCACAATCGAGTTGACACCATATGCAGTGTCTAAAAATGTGACACCCTGCAAATTCCCTTCAGTCTTGGCAACCTGGAGTTCCATCAACATATCACCTAACTCTCTAAGTTTCTGGTAATTTTTGCTGGATATTTTTGGAAAGTCATGAATTCGTTGGAAGAGTGCGTTTTCGATCATCTCTGGCGAGCCGTAACATTCCTCCAGCCTTGCCCAGACCATTTTCAGTCCCCTGGCTGGGTAATTTATGTTTATCATTCTGATGCGTTTTGCATGCTCAGCTGATTCACTTCCAAGCCACTTAACTAAAAGGTCTATCTCCTCATTGGCTGACAGGTCTAAGTCTCTGACTGCACTCCGGAATGACGATCGCCAGGCTCGATAGCTTTCAGGACGGTCATCAAATTTTGTGAGACCCTTGCTGACAAGTTCACGCCGAGCGAAGAATTTAGCGAAGTCTGAGGGAGTCTGATTAACATTTAGACGAGTGTCAGGAGTGCTGTTGTACCCTGGAGCATAGTTATATCTATTGGTCGTCCTTTCCAAAGGACCACCTCCATCATACCTTTTACTTGTGAATGGAGTTTCTTCCATATTGTGGCCTGAAGGTCCTTGCATTTGCTGTATGAAGAGGTTGCTGTGGGCAATTCTGCCTTGAGAAGCATCTTCTTCTTTAAAAGGTAAGCCTAGGTCGCCACCTTGAGGCCGCTGGTTCTGTTTACAGATCAATCCAGTGGTTGGAATATGCTTTACGTTTTGAATCGGGTGAGGGCTGCAGTGCACGTCGCTGTGTTCAAGTACGTACTCTGAAGTGTGTTGGGCGGTGCTGTGGAGACCGAGCTCTGCACATACAATAGGTACACACATAGATCCACATGAAATAAAACTTTACTTTTATTCAGTGCCATATTGAAAACTTTTTTTGTTAAGTTTAGAAATCTCTCACTCATAGGCATGTCTTGATAGCATTCACAAATTACTGACCATTAAACCACACTAGACCATCGCACACCTAAAGTGAAGAGCCCTGAATCTTCTATAGCTAGTGCATAAGGTACGCATTGAGCTGACAATGGCATCATTTATCTGCTGCGTAGGGTCTGATCCAAACTGGGCAGGAGAGGCAAAGTGAGGATCGTGTTTTTTGATTCCTCTAGTGCAGGCATGTCAAACACGCGGAAATCTGTGCGGCCCACATGACAGATCCTAGTTAGCACTAAACTTGTACAAAATGATTACTATCGTTTGTGGTTGAATCATTCTGCATCTTCGGCATTACTTATTGACTTTTCTTAGTTCCACCTTCTGACAAGAGGGCATTCTCCTATGGCATTACGGTACCGTGAACATCACCTGCTAGTATAGTTGCAGCTGTGGCGTCACTCTTTGATACCCTAGGCATGACACTAGCCCCCCACGAGCCTTGACCAAAGTTAATGAGCTGCAACGTCACAACTGAAGTGCTAAGCTGCAGCAGCCTGGGCTACACTACTGGCTGGGCTGCTGAGACTGGCCACTGGGCAGAACTGACCATCACGAGTAGTAATAGCTCGCATATTTTCACATAGTGGAGCGGGAGATCGACATGTGGATCGGTGTGGCGTCCACAGTGATGCAGGCTCTGCATCGGTCTGTCGTGGTGAGCCGTAAGGCAAAGCTCTCAATTTACCGGTCGATCTACGTTCCTACTCTCACCTATGGTCATGAGCTGTGGGTAGTTACCAAAAGAATGAGATCGCGAATACAGACGGCTGAAATAAGTTTCCTCCACAAAGTGTCTGGGCTCTCCCTTAAAAATAGGGTGAGAAGCTCAGTCATCCGGGAGGAACTCAGAGTAGAGCCACTGCTCCTCCGCATCGAAAGGAGTCAGATGAGGTGGCTCAGGCATCTGATCAGGATGCCTCCTGGACGCCTCACTGGTGAGGTGTTTCGGGCACGTCCAACCGGGAGGAGGCCCCGGGGAAGACCCAGGACACGCTGGAGGGACTATGTCTCTAACTGGCCTGGGTTTGCCTCCAGATTCCCCTGGAAGAGCTAGTAGAAGTGGCCGGGGAGAGGGAAGACTAGGCATCTCTGCTCAAGCTGCTGCCCCCGCGACCCGATCTCGGATAAGCGGAAGAGTATGGATGGATGGATGGATATTTTCACTTTTCTTTTGCTCTAGTTTTAAGTAAATTTGAGCTAGTATTGTAACGAACAGTTAGTGCAGACTACAGCTGAAGATCTGAAGTGGACGCGAGAAGTTGGTGAGTTGTTTATTAACAAATTTTTGTGATTTTGAGTTTGTAAAATTAGTGTAGGTCAGGGGGCTTTTTGCATATTGGCTTATTTTACAATATAAACTTTGAAGTAAACTTAGTAAAGTAAAATTAGATTTTTGGAGGATTTGTTTTCCAACTTGAATTACTGAGCAATGAATTCAGTGAGCGTTTTTGTGATTTCAGTTCATACGAACAGGACTTTGCGCTGTTTACATCACCATACTCTTACAACGTTGAGAATGCAGCTGAGAATATCCAAATGGAATTGATTGAACTGCAGTCAGATTCTATTCTGAAGGCAAAATACAACGAAGGTGGTGTGCCAGGCTTGTATGATTACCTGCCACCCTCGTATGTACAGATCCGTAAGTTGGCATCGAGAGTACTGTCTATGTTCGGAAACACTTAACTTTGTGAGCAATTGTTTTTGTTAATGAAAGCTACCAAAACCCCACATCGCTCAAGACTTACTGTCGAGCACCTATCATTCCTTATAAAAGTTGCAGCTGCACAAGATTTCAAGCCTGATATTAACGAACTAGTTACTAACAAGAGATGCCAAGTGTTGGGACAAAAGAAATAGATCTCATACTGTAAGACTCCTATAGAAGGACCTAGCAAAGAGGCTAAGACTCTAATTGTACACTGTTTTACGGAGATTGTATGGAAATAAATTGCTTTTCTTTAAAGTTTAAAGTATTGAAAAGAAAGCTACAGTAACTAATGATACTGAGTTTGACATGCCTGCTCTAGTGCATTTAACACCCTAGAGCCATTACTGCTGGAGATAACCATAGGGCAATGAAGGTAAATTCATGCCGCCAGATAGTGGTGACGTCACGTGTTGCATGTTGATTAGTACATGCAAGTAAGAACTTCACTGTGCTCTGTACAAATGACAATACTGACTTTATGAATCTGTTCTGTGAGTCTACAGTACAGAAACTGCATTAATATTCATGTTAATCGCGTACATATCGAACTCCAAATATTATTTTGAGTTATGACACTTGCAGATGTTGTTCAACAACTGTTGCAGTCCTGGATTGTATATCTAGTGGTCAGAAGCCTCCTGAATACTTTTGTTTCCTAGTGCAGGTTTTTAACAACTCACTCATAAAAAACTAGAATGAGACACCACACTGCCCAGTCCCAATAGGAAATGGAGCGTGTTTGTTCAGACCTAACCAATATCAAAGTGTATTCACACCACTGACCCCAATTATGGAGGAATATTTCGGACAAAATGAAATAAATAAATAAATACGTAAATAAATAAAAGTAATTTGAAATGTGAGCATAAATAAATAAATGTGTCATGAAATGAGAGCCTTAATAAATAAATATGTCATGAAATGAGAGCATAAATAAATAAATGTGTCACGAAATATGTTTTTCGTTGCTTATTTATTTATTTCATTTTGTCCGTAACATTCCTGTAAACTGTCATGAAATACGGCTTGAAATAAAACTGTCACTTTCACTCGTCAAAGTTGAGAGGGTGGGCTCTAACACGCCCTCTAGTTACTGATTGGTGAATCGATAGCACAAGAATTAATTAGAAAAATGCTTACTACTGCCGATGAAATGGATTCTGCTGAAGATATTACGTATATTTTAGAGAGAATTGAAGATTTATCGGAAGAAATTACAATGTTGGCGGCCCTTTTAGAACTGAGTATTTGACCCTTGTTTTACGAGTATAAAATCAGTTGCATATTCGCAGCTACTTTTTCAAACAACTGTACAGCTCTGATCAGTGGCAAAGTTGTTCAGTTCAAAATATTAGTTGGAGCTGCTTTGGGCATTTCATGTCAAAGTACCTAACCTAATACAGTACAGCCGTTGCAGCTTATCGTATATCAAACTGGCTCATTCGCCTTGTGATCGTCTTCTCCGATACACCATATAGATCTGCAATCTGTTGTACTTTTAAACCGCATAACAGAAGGTGTTCTATTGACTCAGCTGGAATGTCAAAGGATGGACGTCCAGAGCAGGGAACTGCATCACCTGAACTGGAGTGTAGTAGAGTCCGTTCCACCTGTTCTTCGATAATTTCAAAAACAGTTTCATCTATATTGGAGTCTAAAAGGGCTGCCAAAATTGTAATTTCTTCCGATAAATCTTCAATTCTCTCTCTGAAATACGTAATATCTTCAGCAAAATCCATTTCATCGGCAGTAGTAAGCATTTATCTAATTAATTCTTGTGCTATCGATTCACCAATCAGTAACTAGAGGGCGTGTTAGAGCCCACCCTCTCAACTTTGACGAGTAAAAGTGACACTTTTATTTCATGACGGTTTGCAGGAATATTATGGACAAAATGAAATAAATAAATAAGCAACGAAAAACATATAATTCGTGACACATTTATTTATTTATGCTCTCATTTCATGACATATTTATTCATTAAGGCTCTCATTTCATGACACATTTATTTATTTATGCTCACATTTCACAGTACTTTTATTTATTTACGCGTTTATTTATTTATTTCATTTTGTCAGAAATATTCCTCCATACCCAACAACCAGAAAGACAACTAATAACAGAATGGAAGTATATATAGAGAATATATTAAATCAAGTAAAGTTTACTAAAGAAAACATAGATACACATGCATATCTCTCGATTACATAAAAAAAAATCCTGGGACGAGACAAGACTTTTTAGCCAGGGACAAGACATAACTTTTTCAGAGAGATACTTTCAAGTCCCACGAGATGAGACTTTGTGCCAAAAGACAAAGAGTAGATGACAAAGTAGAATGTCCTAAAGAAGTTCAAAAACTTCAGAATAGTGTCCAGTGTCCAGAATAGGCACTTTCAGTTTTTGAGTTATGACTTCGGAATTTTGACTTCTTAATATTTTTGGTCTGAACTATATAAGGGTCTGACCCCCATATGACCTCCCCTACTATATATATATTGTGAACCTTGCCCGGACACAGACAGGCGGACATCTTGTTTCAAACCACCACACGTTTATTAAACACAATTATTTACAATAAAGGTCACTCAGACCCAGTCCAATGGTCACTCAGACCCAGTCACGTGCACAAACCCCAAATACAAAGTCCTGGCCACAATGCCTTTCTTCGGGCCGCCTCCACTCTCTTCTGCTTCGTCCTTCTTCCACCCGACTCTAGCCTCGATTGAATGGAGACGGCCCCTTTTATAGAGGACCCGGATGAGCCCCAGGTGTTCCCGACAATCTTCTGTTGGCCACGCTCCAGCGTGGCGGAAGTGCCGGCTGTCCTCCTGGCTGCTCTCCGGGCGCCGTCATAACTCTTCCCCCCAGCACTTCCTGGTGTGGCGGAAGTGCTGGGGTAACAGGTCCCCAAGGCACTGGGGCGCCTCCTGGCGGTGACCACGGACCCCTACAGGGAAAGGCTTCCATGCTCTTGACCCGTGGCCCCCAAAGCAACCCAGAAGGCAAACCCACGTGATCCAGGCAGGGCTCTGACCTCTTCCGGTCCCTCCTGGCGCCCCGGCGGGTCATGGCCCCTGGCATCCCTGACAGTGCCCACAGCCAGCGAAGACCACTCGTGGGTAAGAGCGACCCGTCCCGCGAGGGCAGCAGAGCCCCGAAACGGGTCCCACTCGAGGATAGCCGGGGTCCGGCCCCACACTCCTAGCAGGGACAGGGTCGGAGACACAATCCGAGCACCAACCCATGGTGCATCCCTGCGCCTCGCACAGGTTGTGCTCCCCCCTTTTACCGGCACCCCTTCTGAGACCTCCACGCCCCTTTGTTCCGAGGCACTCGTTCCCCCGTAGGCTCCTCCAGCTGTGAGCGCACCTGCGCACCAGCAGAGAGATCATTCCGCAGACGGCCCGACATCAGAGGGCTGTTCCGCCACGAAGGGGTTCCTTCAGCTCGCCCGGGGTCCGTCCCTACAAAAGAGAATACAGGGGCAGAACCGCTGCCAAAGCATCCGTCTCGTGCCACACACGGGCAGCGTTCTCCCCTCCAACCGGCACCCCGGCACTTGCTTGATCGGCACCCTCCCCGCGGCTTCCGTGTCCCTCTCGATAGTGGAACTGTCAGCACCGCCTGCTCTCTCACCGCCGGCCTCAGGGATTCCCTCTGCTCCCTCAGAGGGCAGCCAGCCGTACGCGTGCACCCAGCAACGCGTCTCACCGTATTGGAGGAGGCGGCACCCAGCCGCTTAATCCTCCCTTCACTTTCGGACGCCTTGACGGTATGCGACTCTGTATTACCCAACACGAGCCCCTTTTCCGTCTGCGTCCCCAACATATCGGAGGAATCGGCACCCAGCCTCTTATTCCTCCGTTCACTCTGGGACGCCATGACGGTTTGAGACTCCTTATGGAGAAGAAGGCGCCTCTGTCCCATCTGCGTCCCTATAGTACGGCGCGAGACCGCAGCCGACTCGGGGCGGAGGGCGCTAGGACCCGGGGCACTTAGCAGCCCGTGTCCATTCACCGTCCTCTCGGACTCCCCTCGCCAGCGCGATACAGCCCGGCGGCACCGCACCTCCTGTCGGAGGGCTGCTTACTCGAACTGATCGTTATCATCACAGCCTTTTCAAAAGACCCTCCCGCATGCTGTACGGAGTCGGCTGTACTCACCGTCTCCGCCGTACCTCTCCGGCTGGAGATTCCAGCGTCGCGCCGTCCCGTTGTTGATCGAAACGTTCTCAACGCTGCGAGCGCCTTCCTCTCCAGTTCCAGCACCTCAGCCCGGAGGGCACGTAGCATCTGTAATACACGCTGCTCCACGGGCTGAAGGGACACCTCCAGCTCCACCAGAGCAGCTGGCAAAGACAGGAAGTTAACCGACGCGGAGCCTACCTGTCTGTCAGCCTCCAACGCCGGCCACTTCCTGTGGGCCTTCTCCTCCGCCCAATCGGGTCTCCCCTGCCCGTGATGGACATTCCTTGGTCCCGCCTCTCTGCAGTCATCGGCGGGCACACAAGACACACCGTCCGTCAGGGGGAGGGACTTCTGGTCCGCGGCCATCTTGGCTCCCCTTCTGCGGCGGCAACGTGCTTGCCGGCAGCCTTGTTGTTGCCGGCACCTTTTGAGCTGCAGCATCTCCTCCTCCGCAGCCCTCGCGGCTGCCGCCGTCCTGCCGGAGCCCCGCAGACCAGCACGCGCCCGCCACTGATGCGGATTCGGGAGATCCCTGCCTGGAAAACAAAACACACGCCCGGCCCCCAAGGGCCGGCTGCCGATAGGCAGGGAACTCACCTCCCAGGTCCCGTCTAACCGAGGAAACGTCCTCGGCGTGGCCTCTCTGGACGCCATGCCGTCCCGGGTGCCTCCAGCAACAGCGCGGTCGTGGGAGCCCGCTGCACTCCTCCCGTGCACGCCGCCCGCCCGCATCAGGGAATAATGGCCTTCCTGTGGACCCTGGCGGTCCGTGGGGTTCCTTTACCCCGCGGGGCTGTGTGCACGCAGCCCCCGCGGTACGTGGGTGGGGTCCCCTGCTGCGCCGGGCCGTCCCCAAGGCACTGGGGCGCCTCCTGGCGGTGACCACGGGCCCCTACAGGGAAAGGCTTCCATGCCCTTGACCCGTGGCCCCCAAAGCAACCCGGAAGGCAAACCCATCCAAACGTGATCAGGCAGGGCTCTGACCCTCTTCCGGTCCCTCCTGGCGTCCGGCTGGGTCATGGCCCCTGGCATCCTTGACAATATATATATATATATATATATATATATATATATATATATATATAAAATGATACCATCCAGAATCTATGGCTGTCATCCAAAATAGGGCTGCAGTAATTAACAAAGGCAGCAAGACACACAAAGAAAGTGGTGGTTGGTTTGGGAACATACTGTATCTCTGATGTTTAGACTAAAAAAAAATTTCTAGCATTCATATAAACAGACAACTATTTTTCCCAACAAAACACCACCACCCAATACATATAAAATGAATAAAACTCAAAGTCCACAAATGCTGCGCAAAGAGAAATAGCACTGTTCTTAAACATTCGTGACAGAAGCGTTGATTTAATCATTATGCTCTTTTGAATCTATCCATAGCTGAAGCAATTCTAACTGCCTGAAAAGTCAAAAGCAGTTAGCCTTATCCTCAACAAAAACAATACTGTAATTATCTCACTGTGCATTTCGTGAAGATGCAGCACTATTTCCAAAATAATTGTTCGGGTTGCCACCTTACTGACTGCTCAAATCGAAACGTGAAGAAACGGTAAGATGAACCAGGGTAAATTCTGGGCTGCAAATGGCAGATGTATGGGTGTTTTTGGAGGTGTAAACAGAATAACTATCATTGTACATATAGATGTAAAAAATGAAATGGCAAGCCATGCTTTGACAGAGCATGTTTAAATACAAATGACCGGAAGACATATTGAGCAAACCCAGAAGTTTTATAGCCAGAGAGGGCAAATGCTGTAAGTTAGTGCCATCCCAATCCATCTTCTGCTAACGGGCAACAAAACATTTATATACATGCAAAACGACACTGGACATACTGTACACATATAGATTTGTATTTATGTAGCCCAACTATATATTTCTTTATCCCAAATTGTCGACAAGGGATGGCCAAAATACAACTTGATATTAGCGACATTGATAATGTCGTTTTTTCATTCTGTTCCATTTCCCTTTTGTATTCAGTAATTGATAGATCTCAGTTTCTTAATGATTTTTACATGTTCTAACCATATAGGCAATAGTTTAGCAGAGAATTTACTAGAATTATCAGAGAAGTGGATGAGCACTAATCCAGACCAGGAGCCTCATGCATAACACTGTGCATAGAATTCACACTAAAACATGTCATACGGGCAAAAGTGAAAATGTGCATAAGCACAAAAAAATCCAAATGCATAAATCTGTGCATACGCTAGCTTCCACATTCTTCAACTCAATAAATCCTGGTCAGCGCGAAGTGAAACGCACATGCACGCACCTACCACCCCACCCTTACTTAAAACAGAATTACGCCTCTTTGAATATGCAAATCAATATAAATAGCCCCTTACCTTCAGCGTTTCAAGAAAAGACAATGGAAAAAGCATGTGGAAAAAAATGAATTTCACTGAATGTGAAGTGGAGGCAAGGAAAAACGTACTAATTGTTGGCTTAAGCAGTGGTATAAACAACAAAAGGAAGATGATCGAGTGATGCAGAGTGGCAGAGAAACTGGAAAGTTCAAGTTCAGTAAGTTGCGTAGTGCCTGAAATAAAAAAGAAGTGGTCAGATATCAAAGTCGCCATGAAAAGGCAAATCATAGCCTACCATTTGAGTGTCATACGGAAGCTATTAGGATACAGAGAAAAGAAGAAAAAATAGGGACACAGTGAAAATAAAAAGTCAAAATATCCACTTTAATCTTGTACTTTATTTTGTCATTAAAGTAGAACATCGAAAAACAATCTTAAAATTAATGTTTACTAGAGTTTCTCAGATCCCATTGTAACTAAAGTAGCACGTTAAATGCTTTGTATTCTATGTGTTCTTCTATGTGCTCTATGTGTGTGAATCACTACTTGCTTCTTAAATGGGCTTTCTCTTACACCAACAGGGCACAGAATACACTACTTTCATGATATTACAGCTCTCTGAACAATTTAAATACTAAGATGAATACTTGATACCATATTCATGATGAAATGAATGAAAGCATGTATATGGAGGCATGGTGGCGCAGTGGTAGTGATGAGCTGCCGCCCCATCCAAAGATTGTTCCTGCCCTGCCTTCCGCAAGATGCTAGGTGGGATGTGCAAGATTAAAATGCTGATTCTTCAAAACGTTTAAGGAACATTGAAATATCTTCGTAATACATGTTTAATTACTCCATACATCCCTCCACGGTCACGGCAGTCCCAGCAAGCATACAGTGTGAGGCAGGAACATCCGTGGAGCGGGGCCAGCTCATCGCTACCGCTGTGCCACCATGCCCATATGTTTAATTATTAACAGTATATATTATTTAAATTAAGTTCAAAATTTTAAGTTGCAAATGTATCTGCATAATGTAATACATACATTAATGCATTTCATCTTAAAAATTACATCAAGAGCTCCAAAAAATAGCTCTTGGAAATCTAAATCGACTTAGGAAGCCAGTCATCATCATCTGTAAATACTCTTCTATTTATTTGAATTGAATTCCTTTATTGTTATTGTATGGTACAATGAGATTAAATATGCAAATCCTCCATAAACATCTTCCTATAAAATGATGAAATGACAATAATAATGATAATAATAATACCATGAAAATATATACAATATGAAAGCATTAGTACAATACACATGTACACATAGTTCAGATTGGCTCAGGTTGTGCAATATTAAAACTGTAGTGCAAGTTTACAGTGAGGTAATTGTATTTATAAGTAGAAACAGTTCTATCAGGAGCACTTGATGGACTGATTAAGTGCATTTGCAGCTCTTGGGAAGAAACTGTTTCTAAACCTCAAGGTCCGTGAAGGAAAGGCTCTGAAGCATTTGCTGGTTAGGAAAAGTTCAAATAGACAGTGTGCATGGCTGAGGCAGCATGTGCTATAAATGTTATCCAGAACTAGAAGCCTGTATCCCAAAAGTCCTCTGAGCTTTCCGATCAGCTGATGTAAAGCTGTGATTCCACACTCAGATATAGTGGTGCACTGAGGGTAACAATGCTAAATTACCTGTGGTGTTTGGAATAGTTTGGCCATTCCGTGGACCATTATATTATTACAGGTTGATTACAATCAGATGCCTTAAATTTATAAACAATATGTGGTTAATTTCAGTGTAATTGATAAAGCCGTGTCAGGGATGTGAATCTAAAAAAGAAAGAGAAACCATGCAGGAACAGTAGCACTGTTTTGACGCTGGGTGCCACCAGTTTGCAAAACCAAGCAGAAAATGTGTGGTATGCAATGTATTGTGCTGCTGTGAGAATGTGTGTGGCTTTACAACAGGTTTAGTTTTTATACATCGCAATGTGAGCTTGGAAACGGGTGTACACAACATTTTTATGAGTACGCACCATTTATATACAAGGCCCCTAGTCTCCTGCTCTACCTATTTTGAAAACTAATCAACCACAACCACCAGGACAGTCTTTCCAGTTGATATTGCTCCACACTTAACATTTCTCCAGAGGCCTCATGTATAAACGGTGCGTACTCATTAAAATGTTGCGTACGCCCATTTCCACGCTTACATCGTAATGTATAAAAACTAAACTTGGCGTAAAGCCATACACATTTTCATGCTAGCTCAAACCCTGCCATGCGCAAGTTCTCCGCTTGGTTTTGCAAACTGGCAGCACCCAGGGTCAAAGTAGTGCTTTTAATCCAGTGTTGTTTCGCTTTCAATCTTTTGATCCACATCCCTGATGCAACTTTATCATATACATTGATATTGTTTATTAGTTTAAGGAATCTCACTGCACCTTCTTCTTTCTCTTTCAGCTGCTCCCGTTAGGGGTTGCCACAGCGGATCATCTTTTTCCATATTACTATCTCTGCACCACTTGGAGTATTTATATCACTGTATCTGAGTGTGGAATCACAGCCCTACAGCATCTGATCGAAAAGAGAATTATTGGTATGCAGCTTCAAGAACACGCTGCCTCAGCCATGCTGTCTATTTGAACTGCTCCCATAGGACGTGGTTCAGAAACAGTTTCATCCCAAAAACTATAAACGAAATCAATCAGTCCATCAAGTGCTCCTTATAGAAGGGTTTGTGCTTATAAGTACAATTACCTCAATACAGTTATAATATTGCACAACCTGCGCCACTTTAGCACGTATTTACATATGATGATGATTCATTTTAAGATGAAATGCAGCAAAATATGTTCATTACATTATACAGATAAAATGTTAACATAATTTAAATAATCTATATTTTTAATAATTAAACATGTGAGAACACGGTGTCGCAGCTCTAGCAAGGAGCTGGTGCCCCGTTCAGGAATTGTATCTGCCTTGTGCTTTATTCTTGCTGGGGCTGGCACAACACTGGAAGGATAGATGGACAGAGTACTTAAACATGTACTATGAAGATATGTCAATGTTTCTTAAAAGTTTTGAAGAATCTGCATTCTAAGCTTACAAATGGCTTAACGTCTATTACAGAGATGATTGTGTGGTGATTGGAGAACGAAAAGGAAGGACAGGAATTGGGGGTTAGTACGTTTGATAGCGATAGTACTGCTGGATTAAATTATTTCAATCGAAGGTCGCGCACGGCGCAGCAAGCATCTTGCGTGAGGCAGGAACTATCT
The DNA here is from genome assembly GCF_016835505.1 of Polypterus senegalus. Taxonomy (NCBI): domain Eukaryota; kingdom Metazoa; phylum Chordata; class Cladistia; order Polypteriformes; family Polypteridae; genus Polypterus; species Polypterus senegalus. The sequence continues at coordinate 97,366,853 of NC_053162.1, forward strand.
GTGGATGGGGCGCCAGCTTGACACTATCACTGTGCCACTGTGTTCCCATGTTTAATACATGCTTTAATTCCTATCATCATGAAAATTATATCAAGTATACATCTCGGTATTTAAATTATTTAGAGATCTGTAATATCACGAATGTAATGGATTCTGTGTCCTGTTGGAGGAACAGAAAGCCCATTTAAGAAGCAAGTAGTGATTCACACACATAGATCACATAAAAGAACACTTACAAAACAAAGCATTTAACATGCTACTTTAGTTACAATGGTATTTGAGAAACTAGTAAATTAAACGATTTAAAGATGAAGTTTATAATGTTCTACTTTAATGACAAAATAAACTACGTGATTAAAGTGGAATTTCAAGATTAAAGTTGACATTTCGAGCTTTTTTCCCACTGTTTCCCAATTTTTTTTATTTTCTCTGTACCCTAATAATCTTTCATATGACACTCAGACAATGGGATACGACTCGCCTTTTCATGGCGATTTTGATATCTGACAACTTTTTTTTTATTTCAGGCACTGTGAGACTTTGTGAACTTGAGCTTTAGAGTTTTTCCAACACTCTCTGTCACTCGATCAACTTCCTATTGTTGTTTATACCACTGTGTAAACCAAAAAATAGTAAGTATTTCCTTGTCTCCACTTGGTATTCGCTGAAATTCTTCTATTTTCCCCCGTGCTTTTGCCATTGCCTTTTCACAAAATGCTGAGCTTAAGGGCTTTTGATATTGATTTGCATATTCAAAGAGGCATAATTCCGGGAGAAGTTGGGGAGTGGCAACAGACGCGTGCAAGTGCGTTACTTTTCACGATGACCAGGATTTATGAAACGGAAGAAAGTGGAAGTTGGCGAACGTACAGATTTATGCATCTGGATTTTTTTGTGCGTACGAACATTTCCGCTTTTGTCCTTACGCCATGTTTAGTGTGAAATCTAAGCACAGCGTTATGCATGAGGCCTCAGGTCCCTCAATGTTAATGGATTCATGCTTGATTTTAAAAAAGCAGGTCAAAGGATTTCACACTTAGAATCATAGCACATAGTAATTTTTACATAGACATAGAGTTTTTTAAATGTATTATTTTCCTCTTAATTTGTAGTTCTCTTAATTATTAATTTCTTTTTGGCTTTCTTATTCTTTTTTATTTTCTTTGCAGTCAATTACTGTTTAAATAATTAATTTGACTAATTAAATTTATTAATAATTATTCTCAAATAATTTGGTTTGAAAATTCTTATTGCATTTAGGTATCTTGAATTTTTAAATGGGTTATTCTAGATTTATAATTGGTCCATAGAAGGTAAATACTCAAACCAACTTGATGAACAGCTGGTGGGACCAAAATATGGCAGCTTCCACCCTTCACTGCACAAGTACAGTAACTGGAGAGACCTGCCGGTTATTTCTGGCTTGTCAGCTAGTTTAACAGAAATAAGATAGCCACCACATGGGGTATGTTTTGGCTGCTTAAATAGACAGAAAATAGCTCTTTTCTTTTTCAGGAACAAAAACAAAAATAAAAAACTAAACAGATGTTCCCACCACTAGAATTGTCTTGGGCTTACTACTTAATCTGAGGCCTCAGGTCCCTGGAGCTACAAAAAATTAATTCCCTTTAATAAAAACAATACAATATATTTATTTATTTTGTCTTTCCTTTCTACATTTGTTTTCTGAGCAGAAGCATCTTAAGCTATGGTCACCAGTGAAAGCTCTAGCAAGCCACACTTAATGAGCAACTTGTGTTTATGACAATGGTGTCTATGATGTCACGCATCAGGAATGCATGTAGCACCAGAGCATGTGCAGTAGACAAAATGGTATCATCAGCTCACAATGTCACAAGTGAAGTGCAAGACAGATGCAAAACATTTTTTAAAGTTTAAAACAATTAAAAATGTCAGAAATAGCTAAAGAGGTTCTGAAACCTCTAAAATCCTGACAGTGGCCTGTCGTTTCAGTAGCGATAAAATCAACTAACGACATTAGTTAGTGATTGTATTCTATGGTTTGGCAAACTCCATGACTCCAGCACACGCAGAAAACAAGTCAACTTCTGAGTAAAGCTCAATTGAGGTGAACTCTGCTTGCCAACCCATATGCAGAAAATGCTTCTCAAAGGAGAATGGCATTAAGAAACTATTAATCAGATTATTGGGTCATCATCATCAACTCTTTTAAATGACCTCATCACTAATCTGACAGGAGAGACACTTCAGTTCAAGCCAAGCATAACAAAACGCAGAATCAGCCTAATTAAAACTTTTTAAATGACTATTAAAAAGTTTAAAATCATAAAAAAATAATTAGGATATATTAATAATTGAAAGCACAGGCAAGCCTTTCCTCAAGTCATTTATGATGCAGTAATATCCTTTGATGCAACATACAGTATCAAACATTTATTATTCCATCCATCCATTATCCAACCTGCTATATCCTAACTACAGGGTCATGGGGGGTCTGCTGGAGCCAATCCCAGCCAACACAGGGTGCAAGGCAGGAAACAAACCCCAGGCATGGCGCCAGACCACCACAGCATTTATTATTCTCAAAGACAAAAAAATGTTGAATTGGATAAATATGACAGTAATATTCTGCTGGATAAACTTGCCAAATCTATTGCTCTGTCAAACTTTCACCTTGCGTGCTATCATGGTCTGTACCTGTTGTTCTTGCTTATTCCTAAAACACCAAAATACTGAAAACTAGACTTATAATAGCACTTATTCACTGACTGAGGTCAAACAAGAAACTGAAGGCAAACTACCATTAGAGAAAAAAAAAAACACTTCACGGGAAGGTGAGCTTTCACCACTTGAAAAAGCACTGTAATTGGAAGTCAAGCTGGCATCACAGAATTCAAAACTCAGACATTTTCTTAGACTGGAAGGTGAGAATTCATCACATTATAGACAATAAAAATTTGCCCCCATTAGCTAGTAGCATTTCTTATTACTCAGAAATCAATTTCACACACACCCAAAACTTCATTTACCACTTATGCTTACAACATTTATAAAGTAACAATTCTTGTCTGCTGATCTAGATTTAGTCTGAGGTTTGCTATCATGTCCACACAATACAATAAAATTCTTATTTGTACGTCTCCCACAGACTTGTTACAGCAGTGCAATATACCAAAAACAACAGAGAAACAAAGGTATTGAATGCAACATCATAAATTAAAAGCTGTCAGTATGAATGTCTGTTTAATAACCTTGTTGTGATTTGGCTTGCTTTAATTATTTATCTGTTTATTTTGTATTAGATCAATTTTCTTAGTTCATTAGGTTTTAATATTTTGAAAGCTGGATTTTCAAGCTTTATTTTAATGTATTTGATTCATTGTTATTTTCTTGTTCAAGGAAGATTTGATTTTTTTTTTCTACGTTTACATTTTCCGTTTAAGTATGTTACAAGTTCATTTTTCTTTCTCAGTTTTCATTTAACAAGTTGCAAGGTTGGGAAAACATCTGGGATTAAAACACTTAGAGAATTGTATATAGATAATGCCACGGGTAAGATTCAACCTGTGAATGTTACAAATTAGCTCCAGCCTCACTCGGCCAGATGTTTTGTGCATTCACCAAATGAACATCATTCTGGGCAAGAAGCTTTCAATGCCTATCAGACAGCCTTGGTGTCACAATCCCTCCGAACTCATTAACAACTGTGTTTGGTGTACTCTCAGATGATCTTAAAATGGAGAAAGACAAACTGATTGTAATTGCCGTTACCACACTGCTAGCACATAGACTTATCTTGAAGAATCCACACACACCTTTTATAAGTCAGTGGGTAACTGATGTTCTATACCAGTGATTCCCAAACTCGATCCTGGGGACCCACTGTGGCTGCAGGTTTTTGTTCCAACCAGATTCACAATCAGTGCTAATAATTGATAACAACTGATCTCATTTAAATAGCTGGTCTTTTTTCACTCTTCTTTTATTCTGCATTCAGAAAAACACAACAGTATGGTTTTTACATTTATAAGACATTTATAAATGCTTAACTCTCTTTTGTTTTCCTATTTTTTCTCCTTTTCCTGTGTAGTTTGCTCCCTTCATTTAACTCTTAATAGTGACAATTAACAACCAGCACAGCAGACGCCCGGGATGATGAAAGCAACAACAACTTCAGTGTCAGACCCACTAATTAGTAAATAATCAATTAAATAACCAGAACACCTGGAAAAGCAGAATGAAATTTTTAAAATTTAAAAGTACACAACATATTCCCCATATATAACTGCTTATTACAATTTAGTAAAAATCTACCAAATTTATTTTTTATTTTCTACATTGACTCCCAAACACAGACACTGGAAAATAACAATTCACTTAATTAGGCTAAGAGTCCAATGAAAAACAGAATTTGGTTGGAACAAAAACCTGCAGCCACAGTGGGTCCCCAGGATTGAGTCTGGGAACCACTGGTCTATACTATTTGAAATCAGAAAAAAACAAATTCTCACCTGGAGGGTCAGTTCAAAACCTTTTTAAAGTATGTCAATATCTAATTAATAAAAGTTTACAATAAAAAAGGAAATTAGGGTTGTTTTTAAAGTTTTACCCTTGCTGTTGGCTCTCCTCTCTTTCTTTTGGGTGGGGGGCTGAATTCTGTTCTGTTAAGTTTGATGTGATTGTATATAATGTTATTTTCTTTGTTGTATACGTTAGAGCGTATGGAATGTTATTTTATTTAAATTAAATTAAAAAAAAAAAAGTTGCAAGAGTGCACATCATGGTTGCTAAAGACCCTAAATGACTCGTATCATGTAAACACGATTCTAAGTTCAAGCAGAGCAACAGAAATCCTTTAGGGCAGCGTTTCTCAGCCTTTAAGTATTTGTGACCCGAGTTTTCATAACAGTTTTAATTGCGCCCCCCTAACGTTTTTTTGAAAGGAGCCCACTAATACCAATTTGGTTTTTTTTTTTGATTAATGATATATCATAGATGCATATTTTATTATACCTACTTAACTTTTAGCGACATTTATCTGTCTCTATATTTATTTTTCTAGTATCAGAATGCAGTTTAAGTTAATTTGTTTTGGTTTCAATAGATGTATTTTTCATATTTTTGATCTTCGTGCCCCCCTTTTTGTTACTTCACGCCCCCCTAGGGGGGCCCACCCCACAGTTTGAGAACCACTGCTTTAGGGATCTTTTATGTCCAAGATTTCGGATTCTTCAATATGTTGTCTTTAGAGTTCGCATTTTTGTGGCGGTATGCATTCATCGTAAAGTGCTTTTTTGAGTTTAGATTTTTATTGTCTATTGTGTGGTCAATTGGTGTTTTGGGAATAAGCAAGAACAACACATATGGCCCATGATAGAAAGTAAGATGAAAGTTTGACAGAGCAACAGAATTGACAGGTCTATCCTTGCTGTCCTCGGTTTTCATTTTAGTGCATTGTCTTTTGTTTTCCAATAAGATTTTGATTATGGGCTCTTTGCACTCCTAACCTGACAAAGAAAATATAAAGCTCTTTAGTTTAGAAAAACAAATTTCAGTATTTAGAAAAACATACTGTTGATTTTACTTCTAGTTCTCAAGAAATACATTTTTGTGTTATTTTAAAGGAAATGCATCTCTCTGGGTTAACTGCTATTTACGATCAGAGCTCTGCTTTCTAGCACATAGTGCTAGTGGTCAACCAGAGAAAAGGACAGGTGCAAGCTGTGAATCTTTTGGGCAGTTTTTCATTTTTTTAATTGGTACACCAAGCCTTTTGACCTGTGGATAAAACTTCCCATCAATATTGCTGTTTGAGTGCTATCGCTAACTTTCCTTTTGAAGGCAGCATATGTCATAGTCACCCTGAACAACTGAGACTTATCTGTCAGTAACTGTTGTTAATTGTCTGGAAGGCAAAAGCTTAAGCTCTGAAAACTGAAAGAAAGCTGCTTTAAATTACATTATTGAAATGTACAGTTTAAGAGAATTAAACAAGAAAACAATTTTCCAGTTAACAAGAAAATAAACTAAAGAATGATGCCCAGCAGTAACAAAGAAATAGGAGATACAACTCAATAGGAGCCAAAAGGAAAATTCAGTAAGTGAGAACATACGTCTGAAATGAATTAATCAAAACAAAAACAAAAAGCAGACATTCAAAGAAGAACAGCGTCTAAGGGTCTTAAATTGGCCTCACTGGTAACTGCAGACCTAATGGCTGCAACACCTAAGAGTCTTATTTCCAAACAAGGTCACACAAAAAACAACTGAGGGTAAATGACCACAGAAAAACAAAAAACACAAAAAATACAAAAACAAGAAAAAGATAGGGCACTAGGGAAAATGTAAAATATAAAGAAAAATGTAATTGTCTATAATCCTAACAGTAATAATCTATGACAGCTATAACACACTTTTCAGTCTCTTATGGTCGTGAGCTGAACAGGTACCCTACCATACTAAATGCAGCCAGTGAGGCCGAACTCCACTATGCACCTACAGTGTAAATGTTTATGAACATAGATGGACACATCTGGACTGAAAAGGTAAAAGTGTTAGTGAGCCAGCTTAGAGTTCTTCTAAAGGTTCCCTCACAATCTATGAATTTTTAGTCTTTTTTTTCCTCTTTTTTCACTCATATTCTTCCTGCTCTTGTTGATGTAATAAATCACTAATTGTTTTGTTGGCTATTGTTTAGTCTTGTGTCTTGTTTGTTATTCTTTTTGTAGAATTCAGTTTATTGCGTGTTCACAATTAATCGGATGTACATTAAATTATGTTTTCAAACACAAACCCTGATGTTCAACTTACAATGAACTTTTGCGTCTGTGTGGGAGGTGAGATTGGACTTTTTTTTGTGAAGCTGAGGGACTTTGCATCCACCTTATCAGATCATTTCCAGCACATGCAAAAAACTAAAAAGTGTCTGGTGATGTTGCCTCATGTTAAATATAGAATTAAGGTCTGAGACTTGAACTGTTTTCTCTGTTGGAGATATGACATTCATTTCTATCCTGGAGTTGCTGATACTCAGCTAGCTCTGTTTATTTGTAAATCCACTTCCTGTTAGACAGTATCTTAACAAAATGTTTCAAACAGACTCAATAACATCAGGTCAAGAAATAAGCTGGCACTAGAATCAAAGATCAAACTTATCTGGGTAACAGCTTCTTTCTACTATAAACATGGAGAATATTTTGAAGGTCACTCAACACAAGCACTGATTGTTATGTTAATAGCTTGCTTCTTCTAGCAGGCAGTCTGTCTGTCAAATGTTCTGATATGGCTTTTTTCTCCCTTTTACAGACTTTTATTCTGCAGGGTTTTTGAACTTCCACCCCACCAGCTTTATAAGGACTGATAGGATATGGAGCATCATTGGCACAATGCACACTTTGATACTGTATCACATGTTAGGAATTCCTTGTAAAAATGAGTACCACATTTTCACTTTCTGTTTTTGTTACCTAAATTTATATAGAGTTATTTCAGAAATAAATTACTTCAGAAATAAATGTAAAAATATCATTTTTCAGAAACAAATGTTACTCTGAATTATTCAACAAAACTAAATTAAGATTTAAAAAATAAAGTGACTTTAATGATTAAAAAGATTAGGAAGGTCTTACTTATAACTAAAACACAAGATGAATGGAAAGCAGCAAACAAGCAAGAGACAAAAATCCCTTGAGAAACATTCAGCAAAGAACACCACGAAGACAACGTAAAGTACTGTAGTTCTCCAAAAGAGCAGGAAAAAGCTTATAATGTGCCTTCCAGGACCAAACCATTCTTTACAATACATTCACTCTGTTCTGAAATACTGGTCTAAAAAAACATAAAGGAATACACAAAAAATGATACATTTTTGTATGTTACTTACCCCGTGTGTTTTGTAGTGATGATTGAGTGTAATGGAGACTAATGTCTACCATGTGCGGTGATAATATTTTTGTTATAAATATCTGAAAATATAATCATTTACGGGCGGCACGGTGGCGCAGTTAGGAGACCTGGGTTCGCTTCCCGGGTCCACCCTGCGTGGAGTTTGCATGTTCTCCCCATGTCTGTGTGGGTTCCCTTCGGATACTCCGGATTCCTCCCACAGTCCAAAGACATGCAGGTTAGGTGCATTGGTGATTCTAAATTGTCCCTATTGTGTGCTTGGTGTGTGTGTGCGTGTGTGTGTGGGCGCGTCCTTTGGTGGGCTGGCGCCTTGCCCGGTGTTTGTTTCCTGCCTTGCGTCCTGTGTTGACTAGGACTGGCTCCAGCACACCCCTGTGACCCTGTGTTAGGATATAGCGGGTTTGATAATGGATGGATGAATATAATCATTTACAGGTAGGGAAGTGTCTAACTGTATAATTTTACAATGCAAGCTGGATAAGCCAGTTGTTTGTCTGGGACATTTATGACTTAGTAGATCAATAAAGAACCTTTAAAAGTGCTAGCCTGGGGGAATACAGGTGGCCAAGATGAAAGGCAGTGAACAGGACACAGTTAGACTGGAATGGATCTGAGTCTTCCTGGCAAAAAGGCATACAGATTAAAAAGAATGAGAGAAATGTAACATGCCTCTGTTTCGTCCATGTAGAAAGGCTCTCTCTACTATTTTCCATCCTGAGGACACCATCTCCCTTGTTGACCATATTCATACAGGCCATACTGGCTGACTCCAGGCAGATGGCATGCTGGATCAGAAGCCATGTGGGACCAGCGACTAATAAGGCAGATAGCTACCTGGTAGTAAGTATATGACATGCTACTTAAAGTTCAAATGGTATTACTGTCGCACTTCCATTTTTACTTTACTTATACAGTATTTGAGCACATTTGGAAATGTGAATTTAATTTATGAATGAATAATTGTGCAACTTTTTCTCCTGACTATTCTGGTACTCTATCTAGTTGTCTGGAATCACAGATGTAAAAGAAAGGGGGTAGTGTTGAACTACAAGAGACGTTATTCCTGACTGTGCTACGAGTATGTGATTTGGGGCATTCAGTTATGAGCTACATAATAAAAAGTGTAAGGAGGAATAGGGTTATCCTAGGATCCTACCACAACAAAACACAGCGAAACAATTTGAAATATCTATGACAAAGAAGAAAAACAAATTGCCATAACAGAAGCTAATGGTGACCAATGCTTTACAAAGGCAAATGATATGAATAATGCCCATAAAAAAAATCTCACATTACTTCTGTTGCATAATCCACAGATCAGTTATCCAGGCATTTGCTCACAACATGCAAAACACATGCATTTTTTTTGCTAGGTTTTTTGAATTGAAGATCTGCCTTTCACCCCAAGAAGACTCCTAAGAAGTGAATGAGCTCCAGTTTATGAGGTGTGCTGATTTTTCAGAACATTTATGCAAAAAATACATGATACTAAAGTTTATTTTGCAGGCGCTGTTACATCCATCCATCCATCCATTATCCAACCCGCTATATCCTAACTTACAATTCTGAAAATTGAATCTCACTAAAAAGAGTTTCGTGGAGGTTTTATGGTTTTCATGGTGCATGTAATTGATCACAGACTTGTCATATCAAATCTGTTTATGTCTCTCATTAATATCACCTACAACAGCACGATACATTTTTGATAATATGACATGCTGCATATTTTCCTCACAAAGGCACACTAACACACTCGTATCATATGCACATTATTGTGGTTTCTTCTCAGGAAAATCTTATTACATGGTAGACTGTTCCATAGTGTTTTTGAGCCAAAAGGTCTTTCCTGTTTCTTGATGCCAACAGAAGAGCTTGAGGGTACGCACATTCAATGGAGCTTCTAGTTTCTTTTCTGTCTCTGATGCAGGATTGTGATCACAAGCTTATCATCAGAACAAGCAAATTGGATTTCATACTACCATAAAACGTCTGACTGCTGAAGAAAATGTGTACACAAGACTGGAAATGAGTTTTGTGGTCTTTTTTCACCACAAGTGATTATTATTTAAACACTAAATGCCTAGCAGATGCATGTGGAATTAATGCATGTAAATGCACCCAGACAGAATAAGCACTTTTCCACTTATGTCAATAGCATGAATTTCACTGGAAGCATTTTTATCTCTTGCAAAGTGAAACACCACATTTCACTGCACATTTAAATTTGCATGGTTGTATGGTTAGCACAGGAGAATTCTGAAGCAGCAGAAGGGTACAGACAGGCCAAGAAGACTGCGGCCTTGTTAGTCAGAATGCAAAAACCTGGATGTGGGAGGAATTCTGAGGGACCATAGAAAGTGACTATTAATTGGGCTCAAAGAGGTTCTGGCAAACTATCAAGAGACTCGGAAGGAGAAGGCAGGAGCACCCAGGCTGTTTTTAGTGAGGGTGGAGAAATGGTGACCCAGACTGAGCATATAGTCTGCCAGTGGAAGGAAAACTTTGAGGAGCCCCCTCAACCCAACAGACATGCTATCTGTGGAGGAGGCAGAGTCAGAAGCTGATGGGAGATCAATGCCAATTTTCTTGTGGGTGGTTACTGAGGTAGTTAAGCAAATTTGCAGTAGCAAGGCCCCGGGGTGGATGGGATCCACCCAGAAATGCTGAAGGTTCTGGACATTGTTAGGCTGACATGCTTGTACAATGTTGCATGGTCATCGGGAGCCCTGCCCCTGGATTAGCAGACCATTTTTAAAAAGGGGGATAGTTGCACTCCAACTATCAGAGGATAACATTCCTCAGCCTTCCTGGGAAATCTTATGCGAGAGTACTGTAAAGGAGACTCAGCTAGGCTCTCCCTTAGAGATAGGGTGAGAAGTACAGACATCCAGGAGAGGCTAGGAGTAGAGACGCTGATCCTATACTTTGAGTAGAGTCAACTGAGGTGGTTTGATATGGATGCTTACTAGAAGCCTTCCTGTGGTTTTACAGGCATGACCATCTGGAAAGATACCCCAGGGAAGACCTAGGGAAGGGCTTGCTAGAGGATCATATCTCTCAGACGGCCTGGTGAGAACACTTTGGGACTCCACAGTATGAGTTGGTAAGTGTGGCCTCGCTGCTAAGACTGTTGCCCCTGCAATCCAGTCTCGGATAAGTGGTGAAAAATGACTGATTGAATGAATGAATGAATTAATTTCATTTTGCATGAGCTGTTTTGGTCATCACTAGTGACAGCAATGCAATAGCAACAAAGAGATGCCAACTAATTAATTTATTCAAATTACAAAATGTTGATTTATTTCCTTTACGCATTTATAAAATATAATTTGCAATGAAACTGACTACTGTGACAATTTACTTTCGTGCAGATCAATTCATTCACTTTTCACCCTGCAACAGTACAATCTCTCCCACATTTTATTTTACAAGTTGTGTATTTTGTCCATAATCTTTTAAGGTCTTAGTAAAATTCTAAATTTTGGGGCATACCAAATCACTGATACTTTAAACTTACAGGCTTATATGCTGAAAATAAAAATTCTCCTTGAATCTAGTATTGTAAGTGCTAATGGTCCTGTTTTGTTTGACTGAACAGATGAAGGAGAAAAGTGACTGTGAAGACTCTCTGGTCTTTGAAAGGATGAGGCTGAAGTGTTTTGCAGCAGCAAGAAAGCAGAAAACTGCAATTGGACTCCATTTCACAGGAGCAGACAGTACTGCCCCATTTCTTTGTACAGTAATGAAGCTGGAAAATGGTAGAAAGCCATGACCCTTATTATAATTCCATGCCGACTTTATCTCCAAAATAATGAAGCAACGAAGCCAATGTAGCAGTACAACTGAAGTGTGGAGTGGGTTTTGACACATTTGAAAGTTATGTTAATGTTCCAAGAATATATATAATGATACCACCATAGATGAACTCTTCTGTGGCACTTATTTTTTAAGGGGGTATCCCTCGAAACAACATCACGACAGCCTCTGATAATTACTTGGACAACGTTTCAGATTGCCACGGATGATTCTGAGGGGTCAAGAGGTGTCAGTCTATAATTTTATATTTCAGAGTTCAATGAGAAATACATTCATTTTCTTTAAATTTGGCAGCAACTTTTCCTACAATAAGCATTTTAAGAAATAATAGGTTTTGTGTGTTATTATTTCTTTATCTGTTTATGTCTTATTTAATGACTTATTTATATGTTACACTCTGTGTAGTGCTAGTGTAGTCAAATTAACAGATATAAAAATATTTTTAAAAAGAAAAGGCAAAAATAAAGGGAAAATCAAACTATCATAATAGAAAATTGCAGAGTTGTGCTACTTAGTAAAAGGCCTACAGTGTACTGCACTAGAACCACATCAGTGTTCACCATTCCACAAAAATTAGAAACACAAAATAACCCAGTACTACAAAGCCTCCCAATTTCCTAATGTCAGGTGGCAAGTTAGCATTCTGGTCTTTATTGTCTGAGTCATTTTGGAGGCCTCTCCTTTTTGCCATTTGTGTGCTGCTACAGTCAAAGCACCTGGGAGTGTATTTGTGGTTGTTGTGACTGGCATTTGCGGTTCTGTTATCCCTCTGGTGGACTATATACAGGTACTCGTCGACTTACGACCACGATTGGTTCCGACTGACTGGTTGTAAGTTAATCTGGACGTAAGTCGGCCTATGTTAAATAAAGGTAAGAATATTAGACTAAGTAATAATATTGTAATCATCTTAAAGTAATATTTTATTAACATTTTCTTCCTTTCTAAGTCAAACACAGCATACTACAGTACAATTGGTTTAATATGTGGAGAACATACAAAAATAAGAAATACTGTACATTTAATTCCTGGCACCACTGGTGCTTGGCTGCGGGTTGTTGATATCGCCTTCATCAGGCGAGGCTGCGGACGGGGTGATCATAGGAGTTGCTCTTTTCATAAACATAGTGAGCTTCGTCTGAATTGTTTGTTTTTTTTTTCTTCATAAATTTTGCAATAAGGATGAAATGTGTCGCGTGCCATCTGTTCAATCCTCGCAAATCGTTCAATATTTGGGTCCTTTTTTTCAAAATTGGCGAGGAGTTTATTCAGTAAAGATAAACCTTCTGACAATCCCTTTGTGGTGAACATTCGTTGTGGCGCCTCCTCCTCTTTGTCTTTCTCCAATTCTCTTGTTTCTTCTTCCGCCAATCTTTCTTCTTCCAATACTATCAGCTCTTCATTCGTAAGTTCACCTGATTCACGGTCTAGCAACTCCTCGACATCTTCCATTTCACATTCCAATGAAAGATCTTTTGACAGTCTGACTTTTGACACTGTCTTGCTCCACTGACAGACTGAGGAGATCGTTCCTTCCCTACACTATGCGACTCTTCAATTCCACCTGGGGGAGTAGATGCTAACATTATTCAAAGTTATTGTCTGTTCTTACTTCTGTATTTCTTCACAAATCTCATCAAGTTCTTGTTCACTGTTAAATCCAGCAAAAGTATTCACATAATGCTTAACACACTTCTTCCATACGCCATTCATACACTTTTCCATCACAGAGTCCCATGCGGTAGCAAGATTCTTTATACACTTAAGAATATTATACTGTTTCCAAAAGTCGTGTAGTGATAGTTCCGGGTCGGCATCTATAGCAGCTATGGCGAAGGTGGTTCTGAGATAGTTTGCCTTTAATGTAGCAATCACACCTTGGTCCATCGGTTGAATAAGTGGAGTAGTGTTTGGGGGCATAAAAAACATTTTCACATTGGGATAGAGATCAGCTAAGTGACGTGGGTGTCCAGGTGCATTATCGAGCAACAGTAAAATTTTGAAGGGAATTCCTCTCTCCAAATAGTACTCATGCACTTGATGAATGGAGCAATTACTGAAACAATCCTCAAATAAAGACTGGTTCATCCAGTCATTATGGTTTGATCTATAATAAACTGGCAAAGTGTGCTTGTTCACATTCTTAAATGCACATGGATTTTCAAAATGATAAATTAAGAAGGGCTTCAGCTTGAACCCCGCGATATTCCCGCCAAGCAGCAGAGTCAGTCTATCCTTGTGTGCTTTAAATCCTTGCATGCTTTTGGCTTCTTTGTGGATGTGTGTCCTGGCATCTGCTTCCAATATAACCCTGTTTCATCCACATTATAAATCTGCTCTGCAAGATAACCCTCATTCTTAATTATTTCGTCTAAACTATCGACAAACTTACTAGCTCCTTCCTCATTTGCACTCGCTGTTTCTCCAGTCACTCGAACATTATGTAACTGGAATCTTTTCTTAAACCTCTTAAACCAACCAGTACTTGCCACAAATTCTTGACTGTAGTCTTCTCCGGCGCATTCCTTTAAAGTCTCAAACAGACTTCTAGTCTACGACTGTACTGTATAAAGGCTTAACCGCGTCCGCTTTTGAATCTGATCTTCCATCCAAATGTTTAACAATTTCTCCATTTCATGGATGGGCCTGGTACATTGCTTCGTAATCACTGTTGATTGCAAAGGTGCAGAACCTTTCACAGTTTCATGAATTCTATTTTTGTCCTTTAAAATAGTTGACGACGGCACCGTTGCGCAGTGGTAGCGCTGCTGTCTCGCAGTTAGAAGACCTGGGTTTGCTTCCAGGGTGCTCCCTGCGTGAAGTTAGCGCATGTTCTCCCCGTGTCTGTGTGGGTTTCCTCCGGGTGCTCCGGTTTCCTCCCACAGTCCAAAGACATGCCAGTTAGGTGGATTGGTGATTCTAAATTGGCCCTAGTGTGTGCTTGGTGTGTTTGTGTGTCCTGCGGTGGGTTGGCACCCTGCCCAGGATTGGTTCCTGCCTTGTGCCCTTTGTTGGCTGGGATTGGCTCCAGCAGACCCCCGTGACCCTGCTTAAAAAATGGATGGATGGAAAATAGTTGACACAGTAGAGTGTGATAACTTCATATCACATGCGATCACATTCACTTTCTTTCCTTCTTCATACTGTTTTATTGTCATCATTTTGGTGTCTAGATCAATGGCCTTACTTTCCTTTTTGGCAGGCTGAGGAGTGGACAGAGACAATTTCCTCTTGGTAGACATGTTAGGGTATATTATTATCGAAAAATTGCCAAAACAACAAGACACAAAAACACGTGGGGCAACACTGCTGCGTGTATAATTACTGCTGCGTAATTGGGACTGTGGGAAACAGGCGCTGGCAACAGCTGGCGGGGGAAACTGTCGAACACGTCATAAAGCCGACCAGTCGTAACTTGCATAGGTCGTACATCGACGAGTACCTGTATATATATCACTTCAGTACATCAATTTATTAAATTTTTCAGCCAGGATATAATATACGGGTGGCTGCCCCAAACCTTGCTATTGCTCTTTGTTGAGTTTGTGACAGTGGCGTAGTCGCTCTGATTACTGGATCCCAGAATAGAAAAAGAGTCAGTGCACTCTGCCATTTACCAGGCTGGTTGCCTCCCATGTGCACATGTGTGACAATATATATATATATATATATATGTATACATTGTGTATATATATATATATATATATATATATATATATATATTTATATATATATATATATATATATATTTATATATATATTGTAAAAAGGAAAAGACTCGACACACATAAAAAGGTTTGGGGGAGCCACCCGTATAATATTCCTAGCTGCAAAGGTTTGTTTTTTCATTCAACAGAGTAATTGATTGTAGAGAGTCCAAGACAGAACTGATGAAAGTTGGAAAAGATGGCGGTTTTAAATGGTCAGACAGGAAGTGATGTATGTTAACTGGAAGTGATGTAGGTTGACCGGAAGTGATGTTTCCCTGACATCAGCCTGGGCGCCGGAACCGGAAGTGTTTTTGATTCTTGGTCTGTAAAGATAGCAAGAGAAAGTTTAATGCACCCCGCCCTCCCCTGGCCTGGCGTGGAATTACCTTTACTTGGTCCACACAATGTCCCCCTATTCATACGTGTGTGACTATATATATATATATATATATATATATATATATATGCTGTATATATATATATATATATATATATATATATATATATATATATTGTAAGATATGGCCGGCTATGTATCCCGGCCAATACCTCCAGGCCGCCAGATGGAGCCCTCCTTGCAGCGTAGAGGTGCCCTACTGGATACCATGGGGGCCGCCAGGAGTCGCTGCAGGGAGGGCCCAGGGACTATTTCCCCTACACTCCGGAAGTACGTCCCACTCACATGGACAGAAGAAATGACGTGCTTCCGGGATGAAGAAAAGAGAGTTTTACCTGACCGGAGTGATAGAAAGTCACATGGACTGAGGGACAAACACTTCTGGGTCAAGGAATATAAAAGGACTGTGGGAACTCCCAGGCAATGAGCTGAGTTGAGAGGCAGGGTGGCTAAGCATCTGGGAGTTTGGAGGATTTGTTATTACTGTTATTGGAGTATTTGGGAGTGGAGGGTGCTTTGTGCACATTAGTGTTATAATAAATTTCATTATTGGACTTTTACCTGGTGTCTGACGTGGTGTCTGAGGGTGCAAGGGTGCGAGAAAGCACTTAATCTGTTACAATATATACAGTAATCCCTCCTCGATCGTGGGGGTTGCGTTCCAGAACCCCCCGCGATAGACGAAAATCCGCGAAGTAGAAACCATATGTTTGTGTAGTTATTTTTATATATTTTAAGCCCTTATAAACTCTCCCACACTGTTAACATTATCAGAGCCCTCTAGACATGAAATAACACCCTTTAGTCTAAAGTTTAAACTGTCCTCCATGACAAGACAGAGATGACAGTTCTTTCTCACAATTAAAAAATCCAAATAGATCTTCTTCTCTTCAGGAGCAGAGAATTTCAAAGGGAGAGAGAGAGAGAGCGCTTGCAAAGAGAAGCAAACAATCAAAAAATCAATACTTGTGCTTTTAAGTTTGCCGCGGCATTTTTTAGAGGAGCGTCAGTATCTTCTAAGCAAACAGCCTCTGTGCAAACAGCCCCTCTGCTCACATCTCCTCCATCAGGCGCAGAGAACGTCAGAGAGAGAGAGCGAGATTAAAGCAACAATCAAAAAATCAATACGTGTGCTTTTGTGCTTTTAAATATGCTGAGCACCGCAATAAAGCGGCATTTTTTTAGAGGAGCGTCAGTATCTTTTAAGCAAACAGCCCCTCCGTCAGGCGCAGAGAATGTCAGAGAGGGTGAGAGAGGCAGAGACAAGCAAACAATCAAGCTCCGAGCAGGATGCATATCTTATAGCATTGAGGAGTTTTAGTTAATATATAATACATGCTCTGATTGGGTAGCTTCTAAGCCATCCGCCAATAGCGTCCCTTGTATGAAATCAACAGGGTAAACAAACTGAGGAAGCGTGTAGCATAAATTAAAAGACCCATTGTCTGCAGAAATCCGCGAACCATCAAAAAATCTGTGATATATATTTAGATGTGCTTACATTTAAAATCCGATAGAGTGAAACCGCGAAAGTCGAAGCGCGATATAGCGAGGGATTACTGTATATCAATATATATACAGTGCATCCGGAAAGTATTAACAACGCATCACTTTTTCCATATTTTGTTTGTTATGCACCTAAGCTCAATTTTGAGCTTCATTGGAAAGGCTGTGAATACTTATGTACATGTGATTTCTCAGTTTTTTTATTTTGAATACATTTGCAAAAACCTCAAGTAAACTTTTTTCACCTTGTCATTATGGGATGTTGTGTGTAGAATTCTGAGGAAAAAAATGAATTTAATCCATTTTGGAATAAGGCTGTAACATAACAAAATGTAGAAAAAGTGATGTGCTGTGAATACTTTCCGGATGCACTGTATATATATGACACAGTTACTTGCCAAATAATAATTCAAACCCTGGACGTCAACACCTAAGGCGAAGCCTCTGATGTTGCTCCACGGCATCTGGTTCTCTTACTTGACAGGGTGAGGATTGATAGGTCTGACCTATCCAAATAATCAGATTGAGATTCAGACCTATGAATGCAATACTCTGATCCGACCAAGATTTAATCCCAGTAGGGAGAAGCAAAGGTGCGTACACCTGATACACCTTGTATTATTTGGCACGTACTGTATCACATATCTATGAGCTGCTTTTTGCAACTGAGTGGATGTTTGCTGACTGGCCCTCCAACCACAAATGTTACCTGGCAGGTAACCATCCAAATAATTAGATTGAGATTATAAAAATATATATATATATATATATATTGTAATAACTGGAGACCAGAGTGAAAGGTTTGGGGCAGCCACCCGTTTAATGCGGTTTCCGGCTGCAATAGAATTTGAGACATTCAAAACAGTTGTTTACACAACAGAGTCCAAGACAGAACTGCCTGCCTAAGCAAAGGCAGTGAGCTTTATAGCTCAGAGGCGGAAATGATGTCGTCCTCTGGGCGGAACTGGAAGTGACATCACCCTTGGGGCCGGAACCGGAAGTGACCTCATTCTTGGGGCGGAACCGAGGTGGTGTGTCCTTCCTGGAAATGGCGGCTCCTGGTGGGATTTCCGGGTAAGACCTGCAGAGAACTCAGAAAGAGCGTCAGCGTACCCGCCCCTGGGCAGATGTATAAACAGTATTGTCTAAGCCCTTCAGCTGCTTCCCATGCACACGTGTGTGACAAGACTCCCCCCTCAGCCCAGACCCGTCGGGTCGGGCGACCTGCACCGAGAGGTCGTGGGCCGGGAGAGGGCATCGGCGTTGGCATGAAGGGACCCCTGTCGATGAGCGAGCGTATATTTGTACTGCTGCAGGTCAAGAAACCACCTCGTGACCCGCGGATTGACTCCCTGTGAAGGGCCATCCACTTTAAAGGCGCATGATCCGTCACCAGAGTGAACACGCGACCCAAGAGGTAGTACCGCAGCTGCGTCACCGCCCATTTGATCGCCAAAGCCTCCTTCTCCACCGCCGCGTACCTGGTCTCCCGGTCCAACAGTTTCCGGCTCAGGTACATAGCGGGGTGTTCAACACCGCCGACGCTTTGGCTCAACACGGCTCCCAAGCCTGTGTCCGGCGTCCGTCTGGAGGACAAAGGGAGAGAAGTTAGGGAGATTAAGATAGGTGCTGAAGTCAGAGCCCTTTTAAGTCACTGAATGCAGCCCCGCTTTATCAGACCATACCACCGTATTAGGAGCTCTTTTCTTTGTCAAGTCGGTCAAGGGCGCGCTCTCGGAGAAGCGAGGCACAAACCGGCGGTAGTACCCGCCAAACCGAGAAAGGATTGGACTTGCCGCTTGGTTTGCGGACGGGGCCAGGCCATTATGGCTTGCAACTTGGAACACTGTGGCCTCACAGTACCCCGGCCCACTAGGTAGCCCAAATATTTGGCTTCTCTCAACCCAAGTAACATTTCTTGGGGTTGATCGAGCCCGCCTCTCCCAATGTCCGTAATACTGCTGTGACCTGCTGTATGTGCTCCTTCCAGGTGCTGGAATAGATGACAACGTCATCCAGATAGGCAGCACAGAGCGAGTTATGGGGCGGAGCACTTTGTCCACCAGGCGCTGAAAAGTCGCAGGCCCGTGTAACCGAATGGAAGGACACGATACTGCCAGTGTCCGCTAGGAGTGCTAAACGCGGTTTTTCCTTGCGGACTCCGTTAAAGGAACCTGCCAGTACCCCTTTGTCATGTCAAGTGTAGTCAAGAATTTGGCTGGTCCCAGTCTCGAGGAGGTCGCCCACGCGAGGCATGGGATAAGCATCAAATCGGAAACTTGGTTGAGCCGACGGAAGTCATTGCAAAACCTCCAACTGCCGTCAGGCTTAGCAATCAAGGCGATGGGGCTGGACCAGGGACTACTACTTTCCTCGATCACTCCTAGTGCCAGCATTCGCTTGATTTCCAGTTCCACTTCTACTTTCTTTGCCTCCGAGTCTGTAGGGTCGCTCACGGACGATCACCCCGGTCAGTCACTATGTGTGCGCAATCAGAGAGGTCCGACCTGGCTGTTCACTTACCACCTCTGGGACCGGCGGATAGCTGCTTGAGCTCCTGTCTCTGTCTGGGAGATAGCTGTTGCGAAATTAAGGGCACTTACTTCGCGAAGAGAGCAGGGCTGTCGGAGGAGGGATCGGGATCCCTCTCCTTCCACGGTTTCAGCAGGTTTACATGATATATTCGCTCAGCTGGTGGCGATTGGGCTGTTTCACCAAATAGTCGACCAATCCCTTCCTCTCCTTAATTTCGTAGGGGCCTAGCCAATGTGCGAGCAGTTTAGAGTGTGAAGTAGGAACCAATACCATGACGCGATCCCCGGTTGGAACTCCCGGAGAGTCGTACACGGTCATACAGGCGGGCCTGTGCTGATTGTGCCTCCTCGATATGACTTTTAGTATAGGTCTTATTACATCAAATCTATCGCGCAATTGGGCGATATACTCCAAAATGTTAGTGGAGGGCTGTGCCTCCCCTTCCCAGCCCTCTTTTAAAATATCTAATAAGCCCGGGGCTGTCTTCCGTATAGTAATTCAAAGGGAGAGAACCCGTAGAGGCTTGAGGACTTCCGGTAGGCAAAGAGGACAAGGGGAGGAGTTGGTCCCAATTCCTCCCATCCTTGCTGACTACCTTACGTAGCATTTGCTTGAGAGTTTGATTGAATCTCTCCACTAGCCCATCGGTTTGAGGATGATACACGAGGTTTTAAATGCTTTATTTTCAGTAACTTGGCAGTCTCCTTGAGCGTTTCCGAGGTGAAAGGCGTTCCTTGGTCCGTCAGGACTTCTCTAGGAATGCCCACCGTGAAAAGACTCCTACTAGTTCCGTGCAATATTTTTAGTGGTAGCCGGCGCAATGGAGCGGCTTCAGGGAATCGGGTTGCATAATCCACGAGGGCAGTATATATTTATATCCTCGGGCTGAGGGCTCCAGGGTCCTACTATATCCACCCCAATCCTGTCAAAGGGAGCGTCAATAAGGGGAAGGGGAATCAGAGGAGCACGGTCCTTCCTAGGAATTTGCCGCAGTTGACACTCCGGGCAGGAAATGCAAAAGCGGAACCTCCTCATTAATCCCGGCCAAAAAGCGGAGCTTAATGCGCTCTAATGTTTTATCGGGCGAGATGGCCTCCAAGAAGGTGAGAGTGGGCTAACTTCGCAAACCTGCGCCCGTAGGTCAGCGGGACTAGCAACAACTTCCGGACCTTCCCCTCATGTTCAGCAACCCGATACAATAATTCATTATCCATGACAAAGTGAGGTCCCTGTGGCATGGGCAAATGCGTCGTTGGCGTTAACGAGAACCACTGCATTCTTTATGTGCTTCAGAGAGTCGTCATTCCACTGTTCTCTCTTGAAAGAAGCGGAGTCGCTCTAAACTGAAAGTGCAACTCAGAGAGCGGGTCGGTCTGACCTCAAGGCGGAGAATCCTCCCTCGCTGCGGGCGCTAGTGGATGGCGTAGTAGCCCGCGACGGTCCGGGAGTATCTTCGTCACTCTCTTGGCCTACCGCCCCACTCCCTGTCGGCTGATTACGGTGTGGAAGCAGCTTGAGATGAGTCTTTATCATCTATACGAGGCCAAAAGCTTTTCGGGAATGCTTTCTAAACTACGCGTTACTGTCAGACCAGTCCGCCCGAGGATTACGGAAGCGGAGGATCCGGGTGTACCGCTTCGTAAGCCGAAGGGTTCCTCCGAGACATACGTAACACCGGGCGGTATTATGCGGCGGATATCTCCGTGTATACATTTTAGACTGGTCTTTTTTAATCCATTGTTGCGGTAGAACAAAGCGGCGAGCAACGACAGACACGTTACTGCGGAATCAAACAGCGCTGTTACCATATGTCCATTAATAATAAGCTCTCCGTATGTTTATCCGCCAGGGATTGCTAAGGGCACACAAACAACCCGCCATTGTCCCCTACGGTCCGCCTTGTTCCCGACAGGTCGCAAGCCAGGCGGCCCGGCGACTTCGAACAGGCTCTGGATTGCGTGGAAGGGACTGTTTTGTAGGACATAACTCGGGTAGTCCACAGAGCGGCTGGTCTGCCCTCCGGGTTTCACAGCCGGCCTCTGGGGTTGCAAGAGCTGTAGCAGCTCGTCCAGGGAAAGGAATTCTCCCCAGGCGGCTGGGCAAATTCCTGGGGTATTCGCTGTAGCAGCAAAAACAGGCCACTTGCTGCACTATTTGCAAGGGGTCAAATCAAATGGCGTAGCCACTCACCCACCTGTTGCCAGAGATCCATAGCCTGCTCTGACAGGCCTTTGTTGGGTTAAACTCCCAGTCTATTATATTCTTTACCTGCCGGCCTGGGGACAGCCCATCGTTAACAGGGACCTTGGTCCCGATGGGCTTCGGCTTTCCTACCCAGAAGAGCATACTGAGCCACTCGTGTGTTTCCCCAGAAGCCAGCCCACGCCTGTGGGTCCCCTCTACCTTCTCCACGAGATGGGTTGGTAGCCCCGGGTTATGCTCGTGGAGCAGAGCCTGCACCGCGTCCTTCCTGACCCTCCGGCGCACTCCCTGCCCCGAAACTCGGCCCCGGTACTCACCCACCTGGTTCCTTGAAGGTCCGTGTCCCGGGTTCTTCGGGGACACCATCCTGCCGACTACGCCACTGTAATAACTGGAGACCAGAGGCGTGAAAAGGTTTGGGGCAGCCACCCGTTTAATCGGTTTCCGGCTGCAATAGAATTTGAGACATTTCAAAACAGTTGTTTACACAACAGAGTCCAAGACAGAACTGCCTGCCTAAGCAAAGGCAGTGAGCTTTATAGCTCAGAGGGCGGAAATGATGTCGTCCTCTGGGCGGAACTGGAAGTGACATCACCCTTGGGGCGGAACCGGAAGTGACCTCATTCTTGGGGCGGAACCGGAGGTGGTGTGTCCTTCCTGGAAATGGCGGCTCCTGGTGGGATTTCCCGGGTAAGACCTGCAGAGAACTCAGAAAGAGCGTCAGCGTACCCGCCCTGGGCAGATGTATAAACAGTATTGTCTAAGCCCTTCAGCTGCTTCCCATGCACGTGTGTGACAATATATATATATATATATATATATATATATATATATATATATATATATATATATATATATATATATATATATATATATATATATATATATATTGTGGAAAGCAGCCCGGACACAGACAGGCAGACACCAATGGTTTACAACCACACATGCCTTCCCTGTTTACAATGTCCAACAGCACACAACCCAGTGCCTCAGCATTAAGCACCCTCAAGTCCAGGCCTCACACAAATGCCTCTCTTCACCGCCTCTACTCCTCTCCTCCAGGCTTCATCCTCTTCCACCCGACTCCAGCTGACGAATGGAGGGAGGCGCCCCCTTATATGTTCACCCAGACATGCTCCAGGTGCCTCCCAATGAACTTCCGCCGGCACTTCCTGGTGTTTGGCGGAAGTGCTGGCTGAGCACCCGGAAGCACTCTGGGTGTCCCTGGTAATCCTTCTGCCAGCACTTCCAGCTGTGGCGGAAGTGCTGATGTTGAGGGCTCTTCAGGCATCTCGGCGCCCCCCAGGCGGTGACCACGGGCCCCTATAGGGTGGAGCTTCCATGCTCTGTTTCCGTGGTCCCCATACCAACAAGGGCGGCTGACCTCTCGTGGTCCGGAGGAGGTGTAATCCATCTTCTGGTCCTTCCAGGCATCCCAGCTGGGTAATGCCCCCAGCCGCTCACCACAATATATATATACAGTATTGGTTTTTATAAAGCTCCAAGCAGAAAGGGCAAGGCCAGCTTTGGGCTCTGAAGCCAAGTGTGTTGCCTTCACTCAGTGCCTTCTGAAGTGGTGGGTGTAAACAGAGAGACAGCTAGTGTGAGTGCACCATCTCATACTGGAGTGGTATTGCTTACTCCAGCAGACCTAGGAAGATGATCCCCAGGTGACTATATAGATATATACAGTATATTTATATATGCTTTATGTTGATGGATGACTTGAAACTGGCTCTTTGTGAATAAGTGTGGGTTTATATGAGAATGGGCTCCCTTCTAGTGCAGATTCCTGCTTCACACCTGATAGTACCAGGTTAGGCTCCTATTTCCAAAACCTAGTCACAGAAGTGGATGGATGGAAAATCTCACATCACAAAAGACATCAAAAATTAACTAGTGACAGCTAACAGACCCACTGTTATTCATACGTTTAGTGTCATATAAAGCCTGCTTGGATGTGATGTGCTGAACTCGACTTGTCACTTAATCCAGTGTTGCAGAAGCCCCTTCGAACAAGATGGAGTAAAGAGAACACTGTTTAAGAAGTAAAACCTGAAATTGGCTGTAAAGGGCTTAATGACAAGTGAAAAGCAAATTGGACAGAACTGTAATTACTTGTCAGTAAATTAAGACCAAAAAATAAACTATCATCTTGGAATTGTACTTCATATATAATGGTAGAGTTTTATTGATGAGAGTTTGTTTTGTTTCATAAGATCCATTGAGTTCATTGTGTGTTTTCCAGTTGTCCCATTAAATGTTCATGACTGTGTTTTTATTTTTATAATGTACCTAACCTTCTTGATGTGGAGCGTTCTTAATTTTTGTTTTAATCAGTATATAATGTTCTTAATATCTTTGTGATTGGAAGTGCCGGTAATATTTTTTAAATTGCAGTTATTTATCACTCATAAAATTCTGAAAATATTATAAATTATCTCCAGATGATTATATTGCTTATGTAAATATGGCATAGTGATAAGGTAAGGGATTCTGTAAATTTTAACCAATAACAGACAGCCCCTGAAATATAACATCTTCCAACTGACCTGGGCTCTTTTTTGTTAAATTCTTTGTAAGGCTTAACAGAGATGGTTTAATATAAAAATTGAAATCTTTGTTGTCCCCTGTCACACTGGCACCTCATTCCATTACTATTCTATGAGCGCTGAGGTCCTCAAGTTGCACGATTAGCCAGCTGGTTTCATTTTCACTTGAGATCTTTAACAGGAGGTGTTACTGGAGACAAGATAGCTTGTCTGCTCCTTGGTTTTTCAACCACCTTTAAGAGACAAGGAGGAAATCACCAGTGAGTGGCATGAAAATTCATTTATAAGTGAAAACAAATAGACTTATGATGCATAGAATACTTAAAGGAATCAGATGAGCACCATGGGCCATGCTAAACACTCACAAAGCTGGTAAGTTGTGCTTGTCATTGCTTTATTATATATATTTATAAAGTAACAGAAATGTCTGCTCAATTTTTTGCATGTTTCTGTATTTTGCCGTATTATGAAACATACACATCCTAAACAAAGCAAGTTAGCTGGACACTCTGAGTTGGATCCAGATAAGTTGGCTGGAATTGAGTGTCCACCACAAAAGATCAATGTCCTGCAATTGAAGACAGAAGAATTAGCAATTTTTAGTTGGTTTAAATTATCTGAACATCTACAGCTTTAGATTTCCTGCATCTTTAGGAAATATGTGGTCTGTGGTAACAAGAAGGAGTTAGAGTTGAATGGCTATATGGTATGTTTAAAAAAGAAATTTGAGAGGAGCAGTATGTTGGCATAGTAAGTAGTGTACAGTAGCACAAGTCCACAGACTCCAGGCTGCACACTGCCTGTTTTGAGTTTACACAGTCTCCCCGTGTCTCCTTGCACGATAGATTACTTGGCCACTTTAAATGAGCGAGTAGGGGTGCGTTCTGGAGTGTGTCCTGCAGTGGATTTGTTTCTCTGCCTTGCCCCCAGTCCTGTTGGGATGGCTTCCATTTCTCTGCAAACATTCAAAGAGCTAAACAGGTTCAGATCAACAAAGAGAAGCACAATACATTATTTATAACATTTAAGACCCCTAGGTGATGCTGAATCTGCACCTGCAATCTAGAGAAATGCATTAAAAGGAAAACAAGCATGCAACAATACAGCCACAAAATGGAAAGTTATTAAGGAATTTTATATTTGAGGACCATTCACAGTAGCCTAAATTATTAAACCCACCCTTAATCTGAAACTAAAACAGAAAAATGCCCATAACAGTCTAAATATATGCTAGTAAAAATATTTTTACCTTCAAAACACTGATGTTTTGCTATAATATTTATACACATTATATATAATATAAAGTGTACCTTCAGAAAGAATTCAGATCCCTTCACATTTTTGCACAGTTTACTATGTTGCAGTCTTACACTAAAATAGTTTAATAGTTTTTCCCTCATCAAACAACACTCAGAATGACAAAACAAAAATGGCATTTTAGAAATTAATTAAAAATAAAAAGTGAAAAATCACATTGACATTGAAAAGTGGCTCAGGAGCATCCCATCAGCTGATCATCAATGAAATGTTTCTTTACCTTGTTTGGAGTCTACCTGTGATCAATTGATTGCCTATGATTATGACAGGCACAGACCTGTGTACAGATGGTCCCACAGTTCAGCAGAAAACAAGCCATGAGGTTGAAGGAATTTCCTGCAGAGCGTAGAGACTAGACAGATCTGGGGTAGGCTACAAAAATGTCTGCAGTGGTCTCTGTAATTCTTAAATGGAAGAAGTCTGGAACAACCACAGCTCTTCCTAGAACTGACTACCTAGCCAAACCAAGCAATTGAAGAGGACATTCTTGATAAGAGACGTGACCAAGAACCTGATGGTCAATCTGACTGAGCTCCAAAGAAGCGGTGTGAAGATGGGAGAAGCTTCCAGTTGGACAGCCACCACTGCAGCACTCCAATAATTGGGGTTTTATGACAGAGTGGGGAGATGACAAATAAAAGCCTACTTGGAGTTTGCAAAAGACACCTAAAGGACTCTCAAACTATCAGAAATAAGATTCTCTGGTCTGATGAAACCAAGATTGAACTCTTTGGTCTCGATTCTAAGCATCACGTCTGGAGGAAATCAAACATTACCTGTGCAATATCATGCCAGTGATGAAGCATAGTGGTGGCAGCATCAACCTGTGGAGTTGCTGTTCAGTGGTAAGAACTAGCAAACTGGTCTGGGTTGTGGGAATGCAGAAAAGAGCAAAGTACAGAGATATCCTTAATGAAAACAGGTGCAGAGCACTGGGCTGAGGATTCAGTCAATGATTCAAAAGCACAAAGCAGACAGCACAAGAGTGGCTTAGGAACAACTCTGTGAACGTAATGTCCTTGAGTTGCCAAGCCAGAGCCCAAATCTGGACTTAGTTGAACATGTCTGGAGAGACCTGA
Organism: Polypterus senegalus; assembly: GCF_016835505.1. NCBI lineage: Eukaryota > Metazoa > Chordata > Cladistia > Polypteriformes > Polypteridae > Polypterus > Polypterus senegalus. The sequence goes on from NC_053162.1 coordinate 97,393,854, forward strand.
AGGTAACTGTCCACTGACGGTCTCCATCCCGCTTGACAGAGCTGGAGAGAATCTGTAGAGAAGATTGGCAAAAAATTCCAAAATATAGATGTGTGAAGCTTGTCACGTCATACCGAAGAAGACTCCAGACCGCAATCGCTGTGGGAAAGGTGTTTTGACGATAAACTAATTAAAAGATCTGAATACTTGTGTAAATGTGATATTTCACTTTTTATTTTTAATAACTCTGTGGAATAATTTGAAGTCCTATTTTACATTGGTATTCTGAAGTGTTGAATGTTGCTTGATAAGGCAAAAAAATGAATTTAAATGACTAGCACAAGGCTGCAACATAACAAAATGTGTAAAATGAGAAGGGGTCTGAATACTTTCGGAAAACACTGTATTAACACTACTATATATAGTATACATATATATGAGATATTTATTATATATGTACAGATAGAGAGAGAGAGAGAGGCACAAAGGGAGTGAGTCCACTGCAAAGAAGAAACCCCCTCACAATGAGAAGCCGGATCAGTTATTTGCATCAATCGAGTTCTCCTTTGGCTCATCTTGTTCAGATGGCAGCTTTCTTCACTTCATGTGATGTGCATGAGTTTGCTTCCCGGGAGTCCAAATACAAATCAATACAGAATGTGTTTGTGTACGTTGTTTCATACAATATTATTTTATAAGCCTGCAATTGTTAACAAAATTCATGAAATTATGTGAGCAGGAAGTGTCAAATATGAAGCGTCAGTTTCTTCCCATATCCTGTAGACATTCATTTTAAGTTTGGAGTCATCCTCATTTGGACCAGTGTGATTGTGAGTGGGTTCTGTGGTAGACTGATGTCCTGTCCAGGATTAGTGATTAGAACACTTACAAGGTAGATTGAACTTCCTGTGAGCCAGTAATGGAAACATATGCTCACTAAACAGGCTTATGGATAATAGAAATCACGTTAGTTACTAATGATGTTTCACAGCCAAGAGATGGTATTTTGTGCTTCCTGGGCTATCAGATTCCCTCCATGCTTTCATGGTGATTGGTGTTATTTAATAACCCTATTGAACAAGTGCCATTACATCATTGCCTGATTTTTTACCTTACACTCATTGCTGCAGTTACAGACACTGACATCTCAGACCCCTAATGGAGTATTTATAGAAAATGGATTGATGGCAATTATTACAACCATATCCCAACCATAATTGTTGGCTGTAATTCAATAATTAATTCATGCACAGAAATTGTTGCCTTCCATTTATGTTAAATAGTTTCTACTTTGTTTTTTTCAGCGTTTTTAACAAATTTGTGTGTGTAGGTGTGCTAATTCTGTATTTAGTAATTTGCAAAATCTGGGTTTTCATTTAACCTGACAATCTGCTCCTGCACTCAGTGAAGAGTGCTATACAAAAACAAATGGGACTGCATTTAATTGAATTAGCTGTTTGAGTCTCCATTCCCTATCATGCATTTTCACACCCATGTTTTCCAGTTAGTGTCATGGGACCTCCTGGATTCACAACAGGAATCCCAGCTGTCTGCTGTGCCCGTATAAACAACCACACAGTGAAATGATTTGGATTGATCAATCAGCCAGAAAACATCTCACTACATTATGTGAGGAAACCAAATACAAATATGGAGAGAAAATGAAACAGCCTATAAGAGACCTTCAGTTCAACTATGGTTAAAGAGCTCAGGGTACAGTGGTGATATCTATGTCACTTTGGTGAGATATTCTATGCATTTTTAAGTTTTATGTAAACAGAAATATGTTCATTACTATGAGTGCGGCATGGTGGTGCAGCGTTTGGAGGGATCACTTTCCAGGCAGATGTCTGACAGTTGGAATTTGCACAGGGTACTTGTTTCCATGTGTGTGATTTTCTTTTTAAGGTACTCCTCACAAATCCCAAAGACCTGCATGTTCTGTATATTGGCATCTCTAAATTGTCTTTGCCTGGGTTAGCTCCTGCCTTGCAGCATCTTGTCAGTACATAATGGATTAAGCCAGTTCAGAAAACAGATGAGTGGAATGACAAATGGATGACTGCTGTGACACACGTTTTAACAAGCCAGATACCAATTCAGGCAAATTAAGTAAAAAGGCTATTTTTTCCTTTTTTTCTTACTTCTGTTTATTCATTTCAAACAGATGCTGTATCATTGCCATGACTCCAAAGGGCAAAAAAATCCATAACCTATCGTCTGCTCTGAGGATAATCTTCTGGGAGTCCAAGATTAGCGGTACATTCCATCAAACAGTAAACTGCATGTCCATATGAATAACTCCGGTTTCTATTTTACATTGTTTATTTTTGAATCAGAGCAAAATGTCCCAGGAACTGATGACTGCTGGCAAGTTTAAACAGAAAAGCAACCTTATGCCAGTACTGAACCTACTGAGGTGTTAAACACGTTTTCCTTCATTTTTAAGACCTTCATCATCATGCAGCGTTCTTTTCTTATTAATATACAATGCAATACAACCGCACATCTTTTGGGCATTTTTGATCATAAATGATGGTAACATGTAGACTGGGGTCTCGGTGTAAAGTTAAATAGGAAGGCACAAATTGCTAATCCTCTTGGAACCGCTTAGTCAGCACAGACCCCGAGAGACAGCCTGTCCTGAATGCCTTGTAGGTCACTCTAAATCAACGCATCCTAAGTGCTGGAAACATGCATTATTTACGATTAAGCTCATAGCATATCAATTCATTTAAAATAACATTGGCTACTGCAGGACTGGCAGCAAATTCAACTCCTGATTAAATAATGAAAAGGAAGGCCTTAATTACCATCACTCCACGAATGGAGAAACTTACTGCTTTAATGATTTCATTCACTCTTTCGCAGCTGAAGATGATCTATAAAGTTTTCCAGACATATACAATTAAGAAGAATTTAAGCTCATTAATTGCTTATTTTTGTAACACTTTCACCTCACTTCAGGGTTCATCCTGATCATATTGTGTCAACTTAGACCAATTCAATTCAATATCTACTCTATATACAGTAAATAAAATCCTAAGCCTTAAAGTGCAACGATTTTGTGCAACGATTTTATGTGACATTTTTATATCACATTTTTTTGTCACGCTTTAAATCGGGTTTATTTTAAAAACCTACATATACAGTATATGTGTGGTATCATTCTTTTCAGAATTTATCAAACTTTAATGTGATGTTGTTAGATTTTCAGATTCTTATTCCGTTTTTACATTATAAACTTTGTGCCAAGAGATTTAACCACTGGGCCAGAAATAAAAGACAAAGAGCAGGACAGCTGCTGAACAGGCCTTTAAATGTTCAAAGTGTTGTGCGAGATGCAGCAAGCCAGCAGCTGATCGAGCAAAGAGGAGGTAAAAAAAAAACTGTATTTGTTTCCCATTGTATCTCCATTTAAGAAGGGGCTTCAGAGAAGAAACTGCGACTCCTTGGGGTGCGTTCAGCCCACCTCTTCACAACGCGAGTGGCAGAGACGTGAATTGCTGGAATGTAGTGCAGGCCGGGCGGGGGGAGGGGGGTTTGTTTGGCAAGCAAAGCGAGCAAGGGGCAAACCCCTTAGTAATTCTATATAACCCATTTCACTTATGATGCTGAGAATAATAGGCATGTCTAAAAAATATATAAAATTTATTATTCATTATAATCTATAATAATAAAAGGCAAAGCCCTCACTGACTGACTGACTGACTCACTCACTGACTCACTCACTGACTCATCACTAATTCTCCAACTTCCCATGTAGGTAGAAAGCTGACCCCATCTTCACAAAATTTGGTAGGTGGCTTTCCTGCGCTAACCAAAACCGGTGTACGTACTTATTTCGGTGGTATGACGCCACTGTCGGCCGCCATATTAAATTTTCCAAACGTCACTAATTCTCCAACTTCCCGTGTAGGTAGAAGGCTGAAATTTGGCAGGCCCATTCCTGACAGCTTACTTACAAAAATTAAGCATGTTTCATTTTGAAATTCTACGCGTAACGGTCATAACGGTCAACAACGTCCGCCATATTGAACTTTCTTATTCATGGCCCCATCTTCACGAAATATGGTAGGCGGCTTTCCTGCGCTAACTGAAACCAATGTACATACTTATTTCGGTGGTATGACGCCACTGTCAGCTGCCATATTGAACTTTCTAACGTCACTAATTCTCCAACTTCCCGTGTAGGTAGAAGGCTGAAATTTGGTACTTATTTCGGTGGTATGATGCCACTGTTGGCCGCCATATTGAACTTTTAATGGAAACCAATGTCCGTACTTATTTTGTTGGTATGACACCACTGTCGGCCGCCATATTGAACTTTCCAACGTCACTAATTCTCCAACTTCCCGTGGATGTAGAAGGCTGAAATTTGGCAGGCTCATTCCTTACAGCTTATTTACAAAGGTTTAGCAGGTTTCATTTCAAAATTCTACGCGTAATGGTCATAACGGTCAACAACGTACGCCATGTTGAACTTTCTTATTTATGGTCCAAATTTCTCGAAATTTGGTGGGCGGCTTCCCTGAGCTAACCGAAACCAATGTACGTACTTATTTCGGTGGTATGATGCCCCTGTCGGCCTCCATATTGAACTTTTCAACAATCTTTGTTACTTATGGGCCCATCTTCAAGAAATTTGGTACACGGGTTCCCAACGCTAACTGAATCCTACTTACGTACATATATATACGTCCATAACCTGCAGCTCGGTCGCTGTGTGAGGCGGCGTTGAGTCCCCCATCCCAACGCCTCCCACATTGTTGGCTGCCTGCCTATATAAGACCGTCCGTCACTCCGGTCTCTACATTCCCTTCTTTGCTTCGCCACGGGATTCACGTCTCCCTAATGATAACTACAGCCTTTTTGTTTAATCCACAGCTTCTCCGCTGTTTCATTGTTTGTTTATTACAATTATAGTTATTGTGTAGGTATTTTACACTTACTTTACATTGCTCAGGTACCCATTTCCTTTATCATTCCAACCCCCATTACCATGTCTATCGAGATGATCATATTGCATGGCCATATCAGGCTCACTCTTGATATCCGGAGGAACATTGTGTCTTATGTATTGAATGACTGGGACAGGTTCAAGGTGTGGACTGATGACGGTACAGGAGATAATTATACTACACAGGAGCACTAGAAGAGTGAAATGCTTAAGCCCTTCACCTATGGTTCTGCATGTGAGTTGATGGTTGCCACTGAATTGTTCGGTTGTTGCTAATATATATAAGTGTACCGAAATGGCCAAATATTTTACACCTTTCGACAACCGCCAATGCCTCTTAAACATCTTAGATTCACAGGTGCCGATTTCAGTAGTGGACACTTTGATGTTTATGAATGTTTAAATTCTCAAAAGCTGGATGTGATTTTATCGATGAAACCAGTTGTATGCTTACAACGCTTGACAGATGCCAAATGTCACTTCAACACAACAAATCCTGCAAATACTGTCGTAATTGAAACAAACCATGAAGCTCAAAGCGATTATGACAGCAGCAATCCAAGCTGTGAGAGTTGAGACAAGATTACTGTTCACATGGCCAACTGTACGTTGCATCCTTAAGAGTAAGCTCAGTGCACAGCTTGGTCATGTTACAACCGGAGGGCCGAACTGACAACATGGTATACAAAGAGATCCTTAACAAATAATTATTGGCATATTTTCCCTCAGTTTTAAAAGGTTTAATTTTTTTCTTAATAAAAATTTTTAATGCAGTACTTCGCCGCTGCGAAGCGTGGGTATTTTGCTAGTTTACAATAAAAGATGGTTAGCAGCCATGGTACAATTTTTAGTATATGACAAAGATCGTTAGGCAGAGTGCTTTGGATAAATATGAAATAGCACCAAATTACAAAAATATCAGATATAAATATTGTGAGACTTGCCCAGACACCACCAGTCGGAGACCACATCTTTATCAACTGTACACATTTATTTATCACCACCAAATACAGGAATCACAGTCCCGAACACCAAACAATGCACTCAGCAAATAAATCACCATAATTAGAGTTCTCTGTCACAGTCCTTGGCCACCTGTCTCCTCCTGGAAGCTTTGTCCTGCTCCCACTCCCAACTCAAGCTCCATGACTGTAGAAAGGCAGCCCCCTTTTATTCCCACCCGGATGTGCTCCAGGTGGCTGATGATGACCTTCTGGCGGGACTTCCTGGTGTGGCGGAAGTGCTGCCCTTTGCACCGGACGCACTGAGGGCATCACTGGTAATGCATCAAATGCTGGGATGTTGACTGTTCAATGCAAGTGAAGGAAAATGGTTTATGTGGGGTCCAAGACAATGAGAATTGCTTTCTTTAGGTATCTCTTGTCATAATTGTCCTGTACAGACGGACGGTTGGCTCCTCTGATGAATGAAGACATTTGAACAACACCCATCTCTCTGGAACAGTGCAGCTGCCATGGCAGACTGTTATGCAGCTATTCAGTGGGCTTCTCAACCTTTATTTTCTTTAATGGTCTGCCAATGTACCACGACAATACTGTATGTGAGAGCCCCAGCACAGGCCATGCTATCTTCCCTCTTGTAACTCTTGCTGCAGTCTTCACAGCAACTTGAATTTATTACCAAAAGTATATTTGCTGATAGTGCTATCACACTGCATGTTTTTTAAACCATAATACAAAAATAATAAGCAATTTGAAGAACAGCCTGTATGTTTTTATTAAATAAAAGTTGGTTTACCAGTTGCGTGAATTTTGTAATTGTAAAAAATAACAAGTAGGCATTTTTAGGGATAAATAATGACCCCTAATTACTGAGATACAGAGTTTGTCACTGAAGATATTTTTCACAACAAAAAAAAGTATTCATCACTCACTCAGCTTAAGTAACCCTTTTTAAATTAAGCATAAAAATGATTGCATATTTCTTTCTGAAATAAAAAATCAAATGTAATTGTTAAAATGTAGAATTATTTGCTGCAGACATTTCTTCTACAGAAGTTACTTGGTTATGCTCTGGATTCAACACTGAAGCATTTCCATCAACGGCTGTCATATTTAATACAACTAGAAATGTAAATGCATTTTCTCTCCACATACATCAGTCAAGTCAGCAGAAGAGTCAAAAGCACCATGTAGGGCAGCGGCAGCAGTCAGGTAAGCCATAGAAAAGTGGCCAGCCATTTCACTGGTGCAGCTTTAAATTCAGCTCTGAAAATTGTGCACAGCAGCTGCGGCAGCGGGATGTGTGTGAAGACCCGCTACCGTTTCCTTCATGAGACTGTCACATATTTAATTCTTTATGGCAATGTGGCATGTCACCTTCTTTTTACTTTTTCTTGCTAGGTCAATTGAGAAGCACTGCTCTATGCTACACATCTGTAAACATTAATAGGGATCTTAGAGGATGGACTGAGTTTCCACAGCCTTATCATAAAGTTGAGGTTGTATTGAGTGAGCATGAGAGAGCCCTCTGAGATGTGGATCCCTAAGAAATTAAAGCTACTCACTTGTTCCAAACACTATGAGCAGCACATTCCCATTCTAACTGCGATGCACTGTGCTGTACAGATAAATGTGATAGACCACTAAATCCCCAAATGTCTGTGTAAATGAGGGGAGTCTGTCCAAAGTCTGATGCAGACACTGAGGATCCACGTTACCAAATGCAAATGTAATTTAGCTAAACTAGAAACGGATAGAGTGTATGAATGAACTTCACTTTAAAGGGGGTCTTTGAGATAACATCCATGCGCCGTATGGAACGTGTTTTGAATGTGGATGACATGGGTCACTTTTAAAACATCCCATAATTATTTTCAGCCATTTTGGGGATCCCCTGGAAGTTTGCTAGTGCCCCATATTGGTCCACTGTCACCCCACCCCTTCATTTGAGAAGCACTGCTTTATGCTACACATCTGTAAACATTAATAGGTATCTTAGAGGATGGACTGAGTTTCCACAGCCTTATCATAAAGTTGAGGTTGTATTGAGTGAGCATGAGAGAGCCCTCTGAGATGTGGATCCCTAAGAAATTAAAGCTACTCACTTGTTCCAAACACTTGAATTGAGGTCAACAGCAGCACAGCCCTCCAAGTCTATTGAAGTCTACAGTCGGTTTTATACGAGGTGTGGCAGAAAAGTAATGAGACAGATTTTTTATTTACCAAAGTTTTTATTTTTTTCAAACATTAATGTTATCCCCTTCAAAGTAGTTCCCTTGGGCAGCTACACACCGATGGAGACGTTGTTCCCACTGTTGGTAGCAGCGCTGGAAGTCTTCAACCGGTATGGTCTTCAGCATGTCCGTTACACTCTTTTGGATGTTTTCTAAAGTCCTGAAATGACGTCCTTTGAGGACATTTTTCAGTTTAGGAAAAGGAAAAAGTCACACGGACTGAGGTCAGGTGAATAAGGGGGCTGGGGAACCACAGGAATGCCTTTTGAGGTCAAAAATTCTGTTATGGAGAGGGCAGTGTGACATGGGGCGTTGTCATAATGGAGCATCCATTTGTCTGCAATGTCTGGTCTCACGTGAATGACCCTTTTTCTGAGCCTTTCAAGGACGTCTTTATAAAAATTCTCCAAGCTTAACACAAACTTTAATGGCACAACGTTGCTCCGAATTCCGCTGTTCCATTTTGCGTGATGCACACCAAAAACACAACTTCGCTAATAGCAGTCACAAAAATTACTTAGTTAACGGAAGGAGTTGAAACTCACACTGAGCTATGGGAGGGTACTGATACACGTGCTCTATCAAGGACAACAGCGCAGTGTTGCCAGACCGCTTGCAGTGTTGCCAGTCTCATTACTTTACTGCCACACCTCGTATACATAGTATGATGAAAACTAAACAGCAAAGGACATCACACAAAAACATGCAAAATATGAAATGGAAAAATATAAATACGTAAATGTTATGTATTGAACATGTTGTTATTTAGTGCTAAAAATTAAATTATAAAGTACAAAGAGACCAGCTGGCTAATTAGAACAGAGAAACTCACTTTCACAGACTTCAGTTGCCCCTGATAAAACAAGCAACAAGCATCCCACTATCATTTTCAGCAAGGCCATGGCACAGTAAGGCATCAACAGCTCTGACACTGGGTTCATGTCTGAAGGGTAATGAGACAGAGGTCCTGTTCCAATGCCATTAGGGATGGTGGCACACAATATCTGGCATCCAAGCATTGGATTCTTTTCTTAAAACAAAAAATGAACATTAGAGGCTTTGGCAATCAGATATGACTGCTTCTTTTGGTTTTCCGGCTCTTGCTTACACCTTACTAAAGGTCCCCTGGTCAACTACCTATTAGTCCTATTATTCCCAGTATACCAGTTCTTTGCTTGGGGATCATATCATCAGCAGTGATTGTCTGGCATATCTTGAGTTCATCTTGAGATCCTGTGATCTGATGGGAATGCTTGAGAGATGATCACAAACAAGGTGGGCAGAAAACCAAACAAGATGGTTAAATGATAAGTTTGGCATTTTTCAAGTTGAAGTTTTTCCTTTATAAACATGGCCTATATGCATTTGCCATGCAAAATTGTGCTCTAAAGTTAAGTGCTTTCTATAAATTTAAAAAAATATATCTTCTCCACTCTGGTACTTTACATTGGAGGGTATGGGGCATGGAGAAAAATGTAAAAGCTTGTCAAATACATCATTTGTTCAAGCCAAGTCACCTTTCAAGTATTGATCTGTGCCTTCTGTGTTTCCGATGCATGTTTGTGACAACAAAAGGGACGTGGAAATAATCATTTACACATACTCCTGGTAATTTTTTTCATAGTAAATGTTTTCTATTTACTTGTTTGAATTCTCATGTAAAACTGGAAGTACATCAAAACAAAACCAACCATGTCGCACAAAACGTTTAATCTGATTTGGTCTGTTAGGAGGAAACAGTTTCCCGGTGGAGTGAAAGGTGGTTGCGCATGAAGTCTAAATACTGCGCTATTGCGCACAGCTGGTCTTCTTTGAAAATTGTGGAATCTCATAATATTGTTTTTTTTTTAATTCAGAAATGTATAAATTATTTTATGATGTGTATGTAATCGTAAGATGTGAATCAAAAGTTGACAACTGTCTTGGCTTGAGAAATGGACATATCTGGTAAGTTTTTAAGTGTTTTGTCTGTGTCCCATAGACTGCAATGTAATGTGCCAGTACAGGTAAGACAATTTTTTTAAACTTATTGAAAATTAATACCTTTAGAACACAATTTTGTATTTCATGTTTGTGTGTGAACAACTTTGATGTGATAAAAACTGAACAAATTTGGCTTGCAGGAAGGAAGATGAGAAGTCTGTAACACAGGGAAGGAGACAGTGAAAATAAGAATTACTGGTAAGGATTTGGGCCCTACTAGATGACGGGTGACCAGTGCAGGATTTACGTATAAGCTACACAAGCTATAGCTTAGGGCCCCCTCCTTCTTGGGGGCCCCCAAAACAAATCATATTTGGCATTTACATAGAATATCTGGACTTATAAAGGGCCCCGTGTCTCAAATAGCATAGGGCCTTATCAAGTCTAAATCTGGCCCTGCGGGTGACCCAACTACCTAATCCTACTTATGTAACTAGTGAGGATTTCCTAGTCTCTCAAATTCTTTTCAGCACACCTCCTCTCACCTCCAAACCCTTTTGGCCAAGTATTGCTAAGTGTGCTCTTACCTCCAATTCCATCGACTGCAGGCTCTCCTGGATGGGGCTACAATGCACTTTAAGGCCTGACCTGAGAGTATTTCTGGTCTCGTGTCAAAATATCCAATAGGTATTCGGGCCAGCTCCCTCTACCAGTGCCTGCAATCTCTATTCTGTGGGTTACCTGTGAAGACTACAAGCACCAGGCAACCATGCAGGAGTCGCAAGTACAGTGGCATCAGTCTCCCAGTTATCTGTAAGACTGGTAGTAACTTAGGCCAAGGAGTGACCTCATCCTGTCCATAGAGCATTCCAGTGCGTATACCTTGACATCACATGTGTGGTGTGATCTGAACCATATTCTAGATGGGATTGCAAACTCATTCCAATGTTCCACTGCTGTCTCCAACAATCATTATTTATGGAAATCAGAAGATGGAGAAAACTGTTCAAACGTGTAAATGCAGTAAAGTTTGTGCAATGTCATTTTCTAGTAAAGATAGTGATCTAGCAGAATGATTACTGTATGTTGCACTGAATGTGAACACTGCTTTACTAGTGATGTTCATTTCATTTCATTTCATTATATGGAGCTCTTGAAACATTTACATTGATTAAAAAAGCAGTACTAAAATGCTGATATTGGGCAGGTGGTGGGGGGGCCGTTGGGGCTTATAGCCAATCATCTTCGCCTCCGTGATATGTATCTGTCTCAAAGTAAATGAGCCACGTGAAAATGAATATGTTAAACACAGGCACATTGTCTGTTAAGCAGAGGTTAATAATGACAGCGCACAGCTGTTACATCGAAGTCAAGAGAAAAGGTTAAGAGGATGCACAATTGGAATGAGTTAATCTGTTTTATTTTACCATCAGGGTGAGTGACAATAAACCAGACAGGATTGGTCACAACAGCTGGCAAATCTTATAATCGTGTGTTTGTTTCTGTTTACAGATGATTGTGAAAACATGCATTTCAAGAACATGGAAAATCAAATGCTGAACGACAAATATTGAGAGGGGAAAAAAAATTTTTTCCTTGACTCCATCTCTGCCAGTGTCTCCTCTGGGAAAGCACAGAGCAACCAAGTCAGCTGAGTGCCTGTGTCCACAGAAGCCCTTTAGCTGCTCCTGCTGCTGCTGCTGCCGCTGCTGCTGAAACAACACAGTTTATTCTAACAGGCAGAGGATGCGATGGAGCTAGCAAATGATGCACACTCTTGTAGCGAGAGGAGGAGATTTTGGGAATGTCTTGGAGAAACATGCCATAGCGCTGCAGGAATACTTTTAAGTACTGCATATTGTATATCTGAGAGGACATTGTAAGGAAAGAGAAGACAAAATAAACCTGTCTTCCCAAACAATGGTAAGAGCAAACTTTCTTTCTCCTTTCAGTTTTAAAAAAAAATCTGAAAAAATATCCTTCTTGTTTTGTTGTAGTTACCTTATAGATTCATGTAGTTGAAGAAAATTGAGTTAAAAATAGTAGAAAAAAATGTACAATATGCCCCTGGGAATGCAGACCTGGCTGTGAATGACATCCTTGCTACTTTATATGGCTTGTTTGCCATATGTATCACTTTAAATTGAATTAAAGTTATGCAAAGGAAAAAGTCTTTCCCTATAGAAAAATAAATCTATAGATTATGAAATGTATGCATTTTTCATTGAATGCCCTTTGGTGTTTTATTCTAACTATAAAATATGTTTAAATTACGCACTGCACACTGACCTTGTCAATGAGAAGTGCACCATATGCAATTAAAATAATTTTACATGTATTTAAATTATACCTAACTAATTCTATACTTACACTATGTAGTTAGAATATAATTATACGTTAACCAGATGATTTTTAGTATTATGCCTTGAAAGAAAGAAAGAGATTGAGTGATTCACTCATTCATTTATTCATTTTAGATGCATTACAGCTGCCAGAAGTGTAAAAACTAAAGAGAGATAAAGTGCCAAATATATGAGAAAAATGCCCTCACACTGTTAGTTCAAAATTATTACACAGTCAAAGTATACTGAAACTAAAGTATGCCTGCTAATGCCTGCTCTTTCCTTTTCTCTTCCTTGCTACACCTTAAGTGCTGCTTTATCTGATCTTGGTGATCTTGCACTCTGATCCTTAACTTCGTCATGCCGATTATCTCGGGAACTGGAGACCAGGACTACAGTAATTTAAGCCTCAGTGACAGCAGTAGCCTTGATCATGAATTTACCAGCATCCCCGAAACTCAGACCATCAAAGGGGTTTACTACCAAAGGGCCAGAAGACTATACTCTAGAGATAAGACATACACAGTTGACCAGAATCACCAGATCATTATTAATGTGGGAGGCAATCGGTACGTTATTCCATGGAGCACCCTGGATGAGTTTCCCCTCACACGTCTGGGTAAACTGAAATTATGCAGCAATTATGAGGAAATTGTTCAGGTCTGTGATGATTATGATGAAATTGCCAATGAGTTCTTCTTTGACAGGAGCCCATCTGCCTTCAGAGTGATCTTGAACTTTCTTTCAGCTGGGAAGCTACGTCTTTTACGAGAGATGTGTGCCTTGTCTTTTTACGAGGAACTTTCTTACTGGGGTCTCGAGGTGACTCACATGGAACGATGCTGCAAAAAAAAGTTGTACACCAGGCTGGAAGATGTTGCAGAAATGGAAAGACGAGAAGAAGCCCGTAGAATCAAAAACCATGAGCATGTTCTGGTGGACAACACTAAATATGGCATTTATATGAATAAGCTGAGAGACATGGTGGAAAATCCCCAGTCTGGTCTCCCAGGAAAAGTATTTGCCTGCCTTTCAGTCGTTTTTGTGGCCATCACAGTTGTTAGCCTTTGTATCAGCACCATGCCAGATTTAAGAGCAGAAGAGGACAGGGTGAGTGACTTTATCCAGCCTCTTTCTACTTTTAACACAAATGAGATACTCTACTTGGTTTTAGCTCAGTGGCTAAAGTTAATTAACAGTGCATCTATTGGAAAAGTGAATCAACATAAATCTCAATAATGGGATAAATAAGAACTATTATGGGAGAAGAAGCTTTTGTAAACATATAGGCTTGATTACATATGATAAATAAAAGAACATCATTTCTGTAGAAGTACTACTGTAGCAAGAACCAGTAATGTAGTCTTTACTAGGTAATAACAGATAGAGTCAATTAAAAGTGAAAAAGTAAAGCCCTAATATTAAACTGGGAGCTGTTCAGAAGTTAAGTTTAAAAAAAAAAAGCTCAGAAATGTTTTCCTTCTGTTTGTTGAAAACCTTACATTACCACACTGGCACTGTAACTAGTACTGTGCTCTCTCAACTCCTGGATCCTATTCTGGTCACTTCCACATTTGCCTTCTTTTCATGCTTTGAATTCATCTCACAATTCAAACATTTGCAGGTTGAATGTCTAAATTGTCCTGAAAATGGAAGAATTGATGAATAAAATATTAAGGGACACACACTATTCCCCTAAACCACAGCTTTTTTTTTTTTTTACCTGTGCTGCCATCCCACGGGCTTCAAATGGGACCACCGTCACCGTGGAGTGTTTAAGAGACAATGCCATCGCTTGTGACTGAGTCAGCATCAGGTCACTGTTTGACTCTCCTCTGTACTCTGCACTGTTGTAGAATGTCCGGGGATGAACTGAGCGGCACACTCACTTGGCAAAAGTCTCTTAAACTTTGCCAGCCCTGCCAGGCCAAGGGCTTCCAGGGCTGTATTGACTTGGAGAGCTGTATAAACTCCACCACCTTTGCCATTTGTCACCATCACTAAGATGTTTAATAATATTTTTAAGAGTGAAAAAAACAGCAATTGATATGCATAATACAGTAGATATATTCCATGATTTTATATATATTTACAGTATATTTTAATAATATAATATTTGCAAAATGGTACATTGCTTTGAGCCTGTCTAGTGGGATGTATGCTAAATATGAATACTGCCTAGATTTCAGAAATATGAGGAGTGTTCAGTGAGCAGGAATTTTCATGCTCTATTCTTATAAATAGGGCAAGGTAGACATGCTTCATTGGACAAACACACACATACATGAACTTGTTGTTAATTGTGCTAGTTGCTCTTCCCCCTTTCTGTCCGTTGTAATCAACATGTCAGAGCAGGAGGTACACAGTAGTGGTGTGCAGCACATTATTATTAATTTTTTGACAAATTAAGAAGTCATTCCATCTCAGATTTATTCGACATTTACAGTAACAATCAGTTTGGGGATGAGCGTTTCTCTCTCTCAGTCTAGAGTGTATGATTGGTGCAAATCATTCAGAGAGGGACTATCATCTCTTCAGTCCACTTAAGGAATTTTTAGGAGGGAAGAAATTTAAGTCGAATGGGGAGGTTATTGACGCTGTGCAAGAATGGGTCAACATGCAGTCAAAAGACTTCAACTCTTCTAGGATTTAGGAGCTTCCTGAACACTGGAACAAGTGTATGTATTCCAGTGGCAGGAGACTACACAGAAAAATGGTGTGTAAGTCATTTCATTATATTTAATAAATAAAGCGTAGCTCATATATTCCTGTTTATATTTGAACGCCTCTCATATGTACCTAAAGATGCCTTGCAAGCAGGTCCTCCAACTTGCAGGGGAAACCTGTAAGTTGGTGGCAGGATTGGCCCTCAAGCCACAGTAAAAAACATCTCACTCTTCAGTGTGGTGCTAAGGTGTCACCCGTTACACAGCTGCACTCGGATCTCAATCCGGGTGGTTCGTTGTGTGGTGGGTACAGCAATGCACTGTAATCAGCCCATGCTCCCAACCTCTACCTAAAGATGACAAACGTACTTTTAGGAAACTTTCAAACTTCTCTTACTTAGTATTAGAACTCTTGTTTATCTTCCACTTCTTCTCCACAGAAAAGCAGTTGCATTCTTTTTTGGTCATGAGGTAGACTTCTTTCTTCCAGTTCTCCTCTTCATAAGTGTAC
The DNA here is from genome assembly GCF_016835505.1 of Polypterus senegalus. Lineage (NCBI taxonomy): Eukaryota > Metazoa > Chordata > Cladistia > Polypteriformes > Polypteridae > Polypterus > Polypterus senegalus. Next base: position 97,409,431 of record NC_053162.1, read on the forward strand.
TAAACTACAAGTGGGCTTTCCACCATTCATTAAATGATTTATGGAGTTTTATTAACAGGCTACCATCAACTGAAAAACTAACACAATAGCCACATAGTGAAGAATGTGTGATACAAATATTCATCCATTTTCTGAAAATGTTGGAAACAACAGTGCACTGTTTATTAGCAGCATTGGAGGGAAAAAAAAAAACTTGGTTTGGGATCAAGAGTATTTTAAATGTGCATCCATTCATTCATCCATTTTCTAAAGTTGTACCAATCCAGTTGATGGTTGAAGTCTATCCTAGCTTCTGGGAGCTAGGCTGGTGTTTGGATAAATTAGACTACCAGTCCATCTATCAACCCGTCCAATGCTTTATTCAATTCAGCATCACAGGAACCATGTCTACCAGGATTAAAGCAGGTACAAAATAGGAACCAAGCCTGAGTGTGGTACAGGACCATTTCAGTCATATGAAAATATTATCTGCTGTCTATACATCCCATCAGTCTCTGTTACAATAGCAGGATAAATTTGGTCTGATTCAAAGTGTTTACCTGTATATAAGGTGTGTATGGACTCTGTTACAACAAACCCACCTAAAGCACTCATTTGGCACAAAGAAACCCATGCAGTTGGATGACAAGTCATTACAATGACGTTCTTCAGGTCTAAAGATGCCTTCAACCATAATCCTGGCCATTTCATGCTAATTATTACTTATTAATTTTTGGCTGATGCCTTTATCCAAGGTGACTTACATCATTTGAGATACAATTGGTTACATTTCATTTGTTTTTCCAATTGGAGCACAGGCAGGTGAAGTGACTTGCTCATGGTCATATCAGTGGGATTTGAACCAACAGCATCAGGGTCTGCAGTCCAAAGTCTTACCTACTATGTCACTACTTTAATATTTCCTTATAAAAATGGTAAGAGAGCAAATAGAGAGTAGGATTTGTATTACAAATGCACATCCATTTTCAAATCTATCTTTCCATCCAATCCTTTTAATGTACCCACTCTATTGATAGCAGGGCCATAGGGGGACCAAGCCTGCCTCAAGTATCGGGTCCAACGTAGGAATGAACAATGGACAGTGAAACAGGTCATTTGCAACACATATGTCATATACTGTATAATTTATTTCAAAAAAGCATACAATGCCATAATTATACTGTATTTTGAATGCTTGATGTTTAATTATTTTAGACATGAATTCTCCTCACAAACCCCTGCTTTGCCATCTGCCATTTAAAAATATCAGAAGCTACATAAACCAAACCCCACCTTTGTTGTTCAGTTAGGAATCCTGTGCCAGAATAAAATAAAACTCACTGACAAATTCTAAGAAGGGTTTGTACTTTGCAATCAAACTTAGGATAATGAATTTTTGTTTTTGTTATTCAAGGACCAGGCAAGGAAATATAAAATTAAAGAAGTCACAATACAAAATGTAAAAAAAAAAAAACACCTGTCAAGTGTTAGGAAGAGTGGAAGGCTTTGTTCAAAACTATTGAAATGTGACTTTGTATTTTCTGTTGAACATCCCATTTGAATTTGTTTGAATGCAATATAATTTAAACATCTTGAAGTAAGTACAATGAAACAACCTTCTTTAAATATGAAAGGGTACCAAAAAAAAAGTTGCTGATTATCTTCTGCAGATGTGTAGTTGTACTAGTTCTTTAAAAACATTTCACTTTTATGGAAGCTATTGTATATTTGCAAAAGAAAACAGCAGCAATAGAGTGAAAAAAGTATTAAATTCATTCTCATTTGTTGATCTCTTTTTTCAAAACCTTGTAGGATTCAACATTTCCAACAAAATGCAAGCACATGCACCACAAACGTCCATGTGCTTTACTGCCAGTGACTGTGACAACATTACAGTGGATTAACTTGAAGGCTTAAAGCTCTGCTCTAATCATTTTTAGCATCGGCTTAGTAGTCCTTCCTTGTACTTTGATCCATGTGGACTGGGGTCAGCACTGCTGCATCAGACTCCGGTTCAAATGCAGGGACTGGTCCTTGCCTTCTTTCATGTTTTCCTCCATCTCGTCCACTTTTCCTCCTTCATGCCAAAGTTGTGCAGGGTAGGTTGGTTGATGACTAAAATAATTGTGAATCTGGCAGTCAAACTGTATCTCAAACAAAAATGCGTTCCTGTCTTACACCTAAGCTGCCAATTAAGGAATCTTATCCAATATTTCCTAAAGAGGAAGGAACTATTTCAAGAAATGGCTGGGTGTCTAACCCTTGTATAGTGTGCAGTGTAGAGAGGTGCAGACTCATTCTAGGCACACATTAGTCACATACAATATTAGCTGAAAATTAAGAAGGTGGCCTCATCAGGCCAGCTAATGTACTGAGTTTTGCAACATTGACACTCATCAAGAGAGAAAATGATGATGATTATTTTAATGATGATTCATATATACAGTATAATTGTATAATGTATTAGAATCTAAACAAGACAGTTTGATTAAATTTTTTTCTATGCTGGCCGAGAGTAATGAATGAGTCCCACTATGGATTGTTGCCACATTCAAACTTATCTACTGAAGCTGACATAAAAGGCCATAAAATTGGAACAAGCGGTTTCCTTAAATGAATGGAAGGATGCATGGATGAATATTATTATATATTAAATATATCTTAAAACAATATAACAGAGGTAACGTGATAGCCTGTGTAAAGAGGAGACAAAATCAAAGTTTTGGGGAACTACCCTAGTAAAGCCATACAATTAGAATAATTGCAAGTGTGAAATACACAGAACAAGTTGCGGATGCGTCTTTTTAGACAAGAGCTCAAAATAGAACCGATTTCAAAATGGCCGGACTTCCGGTCATTATTGATTCCAGTCAGGAAGTGGTTCAGAAGGGTAAATCTTCCATTCTGGTAGAGGGAGGAAGAAAGGAGGCATCAGAACACCGTGCCAACCCCTTGGTTTGATGGGTAATTACCATCACTAGAGCTCTTAAGCTCCCTCCCATACACACGCCTGTGACACCTGCTACAGGAGATATGGTAATATTAGTGTCAAAACTCTTAAGCAGAGTGAGGAGAGCTTCCTGAACTTACAGAATATTCTTTTATTTCATCAAGCTAAGTCATTTATTTTTGAACTCCATGGGAGGGCAATGGGCTTAAGTCCAGGATGGAGCAGACCTGCTACACGTGAGGCATGAACTGTTACAACAGCATTCTGCAATGTTGTATGGTAGAATATAAAGAAAGGTTTTAGCACAAATCATGTATGGTTTATAAATTTGAGACAGAATTTATTATGAAATTGTATACTGAATATAACCCATCTAACCATTTTCCAACCTGCTTCAGCACTCCAGGGTTAAAGAAGGAGGCAACTTGCGTCACATCAGTCATTCATCCATCAGTCATCCATCCATCAGTCCAGTCTGAGTCACCTTTATCTATTAAATGACTGTTATGAAAAAAGGCAAGTGCAAAAGGACAAATGGAGAAAAGCAGTAATGAAAAAATGACAGATTTTCAAAGGGGAAAAGCAAGAGAAAAGCTGCTAGGCACGTAGTAATTTTAGCCTGTGTTAATAGGGAACCAAATATCAAACCAAACGTGAAGACATTAACAATCCATTGTCAAGTCCTAAATCCTTTTCTGCTCTAATGCTAGGACTTTGTTGTTTTTTATAATCTTTGATCTAAAGATTGGACAAATTTTTGATAGCGACAACCTCTGTTATACAGCTTGTGTGATTATATAAAAGGTTATAAACCAAATGACTACCAACATTACATTACTAACAGCATCATTACTACTAATAAAATAGCTGTACTCAACCAACTCACAATGTGGCAATGTCTGGGAAGATATTCCATAATGGTGGAGTACGGTAATAAGATTAAAAAAATAAAAGTAAAAGTAAATAAAAAGAAAAGTAACAAGGAAAAAACGATGCAACTTCAGGTCCTATAGGATAATTGGATGCAAAGCGTACTTTCATGTGATTAATTTAAGTGCCCTAAAATGAGGGAGCTTAACACTCCAGGGATCACAGATTATAATGAAGATCTGAACAACAGATGATTGAGAGATCAGAAATGTGGTTTTTGATTTAGAAAGGAAAGTAAACTGGAGGTGAAAGACACTTTGAGAATTCTATTTAGTAGGGAAGCTGCTCCCGTGAATCGACAAACACCTGGATTATATGCATACAATAATAAACAGGCTCAGAGTGGCTGCAGGGTTTTAAATATATTCAGTCTTTTTCTGAACAAGGTATTATTAAACCCTTGCACTTACCTGAATGTGGTGCCCTACCATCATGAGGCACACAGATTTATGCATAAACTAGTGTGTGGTAATCATGGTGTAAGTAACAGGGGCACTAGGAAGCAACAGTCTACTCCAAAAACATTTAAAACAAAGAAGTAACAAACACTGATTAGGCTGCCAGTTACTAATAAGTTAATTAACCTTTGGGAAGTAAGAGAACACTACTGTAGATTAACCAAACGGAGCCAGGCAGACACAAGGAGCACATACAGACTCCACACAGACATCAGGCCCCAAATCTCCACCATTCTCCAATCTCTATACTACCATAACTTCCAACTACTTATGGCATCAAGCAGCATTTCATTTTTAACTATTTTAATTGAAATTTTCTTTCAATGTATTTTTATAGACAGTTTGACCTAGTGACTGTAAAACACAAGGCAGATGTTTCCATCCCTGCCTCTGACTCACTGCGGTAACCTCACACAAATTGCACAACGTTCACAACAAAATCACCAGTGGCTTACTTCATGGAGGTTCATCTAGGTCAGGGGTGGACAAAGTCTTTCCTGGAGGGCCACAGTGGCTGTGGGTTTTTGTTCCAACCCAGTTGCTTAAGAGGAAGCACTTATTGCTCAAGTAACACTTCTGCTTCACTTTAGTTGTCTCGCTTGTTAAGATTTTGAACCCTTATTGCTTATTTTAGTCTTAACAGTATTCTCGTTGTTTAATTGCTCAATATTAGCAGTAAGATGCAAATGACAAAATAAACCAGCAGTTCTCTGTTTTGCTTTTTCCATTTACACCTGTGTGGATTTATCATGCATTGTTTGGTTTAATTAAATACTTGGAAGGAAAGTGAAGAGAAAAAAGTGAAAGACTGAGATTTACTCATCCATTTTAGCCTTCAAATCATTTGGATGATATGCTTACAAAGGAAAATGACTTGACATAAAAGAGTTAAAGCACTTAAAAAGCCATGAAATTAATTTATTGGCAGCAATTGTTTTCCAATTAAGCAATTGGTTTGGAACAAAAACCTGCAATCACTGCGGCCCTCCAGGAATGGCTTTGCCCACCCCTGATCTAGGTGGTGTGCTGCTTGATTTTTTTAAAATCTGAAACTTTGCCCATTCCTTTGTTGTTTGTTTGCCAGATTTTTCCCATACTTTGCTCTCTGTAATGGTGACTCTGAGGCTCAGGATCTGCGCCAGCAATCAAAAATGTTGCTGGTTTGAATCCTGTAAATACTAGAAGTGTTAACCAAGGCCCTTAACCACCAATTACTTTGTCCTGGGTATGACGTTAAATTGCAATGTGGCGAACAGACGGATCCCATGCCTGCCCGGGACGCCCATTCGACGTATGTTGCGTGGGAGCAACCATGGACTGCTCAAAATCTCCCCCGGGACACTTGGTGGCAGCCTCCCTGGCTGACGGTGGTGCCTCAGCTTCCTGCAGGGCTCCATAGGAGATAAAGTTCTCCACAGCCCTGTTGGGATCTGGGGTGGCCGCCAGGGGGGTGCTGCATGGGTCCCTGAGCCTGGCTGGGTGAGTTTTCAGCCTCACCCTGAAGTGCAACCAGAAACAACAACAACAACATTTATTTATATAGCACATTTTCATACAAACAGTAGCTCAAAGTGCTTTACATAATAAAGAATAGAAAAATAAAAGACACAATAAGAATACAAAATTAATCAACATTAATTAACATCGAATAAGAGTAAGGTTCAATGGCCAGAGGGGACAGAAAAAACAAAAACTCCAGACGGCTGGAGAAAAAATAAAATCTGTAGGGATTCCAGACCATGAGACCGCCCAGTCCCCTCTGGGCATTCTACCTAACATAAATGAAACAGTCCTCTTTGGATTTAGGGTTCTCACGGAAGGGCTTGATGAAGATGGTCACGTAGAATTCTGCCTTTTAATCCATCCATCATTGTTGATGTCAAGCAGCTGATCAAGCACCTGGTGGGCTATAAAAGGGGCCAGCAACCACTACTCAGTGGCCAGAGATGGGAGGAGGAGGATGAAGCTAGACGAGAGGAGTGGTGGTTCCAGAAGGGAGTGTATTTTGTGCTTGTGCTATTTTGGACTGTGTTGTGCCTGTGGGGTTCACGGGAAAGACGTGCCCCACAGGTGAAGAAAATAAAAGTCTTTGTGTGTTTTTACACGTGCCTCCGTGTGAGTCTGTGCTGGGTCGGGCACAATAAAGTGCCTTTCTTACAGCAAGCAGGTTGTCCAACTTACTGGGAGAATTTGGGGGTTGGTGGCAGGATTCGCACTACAGCCACCATAAAGAAATTCCCACTGTTCCAATGTGGTGCCGAGGTGTCACCTGCTGCACTTGGGTCAAGTGCGGCATTGCACTGTAAATTAGCACATGCTCCCAACCTCACCTCTCTGCTAGCCACTCTCACCATTTTTAGCATTTGCAAGCCTATGTGACATGTCAAATATCTCCTAAATTGATAAAATGATGAACTCATTTAAAAAAAGGCTTTTCTTAGCATAAACTGTGGATTCTTTTTCACTTACCATATGCTCTGAAGTCAGTTATGTTTTTTGATACTCTGTTTACACACTGTGCCTTTTATTTATTAAATATCAAAACATTTAGACTGCTGAAGAAAAGAAGCAAAATCTCATTCTTAAGATTTTCCTCCGGATTGAATACTCAGCTTTGTTATGTGTAAGCAATGTTGCTGTTCTTTCATCATTTCATGGCACAAAATATGTGTCAGAAACAGGAGGGATATAAAGTCTATGTGTGACCTCATGTCTGTTGTGTCCTGTATGCATCCAACCTTCCAGTTCAAGGCAAAGATGCAGGCAGCACCATCCTTTACAAACCAGAACAGATGGTATGGATCTCACTTGGTGCTCTAAAGTACATAGATTGTTTTTGTTAGGATTTTAGTATTCCTGTCAACTTCATGAAGTTTTTATTATGCTTATCAAGGGTTTTTTGGGCCTTTCAATCAAAATGAAATGGACTCCTTAAATATTATTGTTCTTTTTAACAGTGAAGCTTTCCTTACCAGGTGCTTTATTAGTACCACCTATTCCATCATATATGTTCCTTCCATGTGCTGTGGCAAAGAAATGCCATTCTGCATCAACTCTAAAATCTGCCAAGTGCTGGTACAGTTTGCAGAAGTTTTTACATTTTTATACTGTGCTGAGGTGTCACCCGCTGCACTTGGATCCCAATCCAGGTGGTTTGGCGTGTGGTGGGTGCGGCAACATGCTATCAGCACATGCTCCCAAACTCTGTAATGACAGCCATCAGAAAAAGTACAATTTGGTAAGTGGGGGCCAATGAGCTCATTCACTTATTGCAGCAGCTTATTCTGCGATTGTATTGTGAAGACAGATAGTCACTTACAACACAGAAGTTCTCGCATTTCACCTCACTCTCGGTCCTGAAATACGCAACCAAAGGGTGCAGAGAAACTTGACCAGTTTCCCAATGCAATGATTGTACCCTATCTTGGACTATATATGTGAAAACAAATCCTAACAAAAATACCCTCCAGATCTATGTACTTTAAAGAACACCAAGTGACATCCATACCATTTGTTCTGATTCTAAAAAAGGGATGATGTTTTCTATATCTGTGGCATTAGACTGGTGATGGGATAGACATATATGGGACACGACAGAAAAATAATTACACAGAACATAAACTTTAACATTCCTGCTGGTCCTGACACATCTTTCATGCAGTCAAATGATGAAAGAACATCAACTTGGATTCCACATAACAAAATCGAGTATACAAAAATGGAAGAAAATCTTAAGAATGAGATTTCTCTTTTGTTCACTCAGTAGTCCTAGCACTTTGACTTTTAATAAATAAATTATATGTAAAAATAGTATTCTTGTGTTTTTAAGGCTATGGTTGATCTTTTTTTTAACTTTTAATGAATATAATCAAAATTTAACATGTTATTATTCTTTAAAACAGTGTGTAAATGCGTGGACGCTAGGGGTCGCTATTGCCCCTTTAATCCCAACAGACAGACTTTCAGGACACCAAGTAAAAGCAATAAGAAGTGTTTTTAATCTTCTTTCTTCTATAAATAGTGCCTTCAAGCACCCCTGACACAATAAACAGGCAATTAAATCTTAAATTACAATAATAATAAATACAATTCTCTCCTCCAAACCTCCCAGCAAGCTCTGTCCTACACCTCCCGACTCCAGCTTGCTTGCTGGGTCTTCAGCCGTCCTTCAGTGCCTGACCCAGAAGTGCTTCTGTTGTTCCTCACACGTGACTTGCCAGCACTTCCAGGTAAGATGGAGAATTCAAGTTCTTTAGTCAGCCAGGAAATACTTCAGGGTTCCCGTCCATGTGATCCATTAGTACTTCCAGGCTATAAGGAAAGTATGACTCCCCAGGTCCTTCGACAGCTCCCCTTGGCGTCACTCACAGCACAAACAGGGCTGACAAACCGAACTCCAAGTCCCAGGATGCCCTGCGGGAATCTAGCGTCTTGGGGGAGGCAGTGTCCAAAAGTAGCTGCCTTCCCACATCCTTTCATTCTCTTAGCATCCCAGCCAGGTTGAGCTGCTGGCCATACATCACAAGTGTTATGTACATATTAACCAATATTTTCTTTGACCTATCAAGCACCACATCTCAAAAACTAGACTGAACACAAAAAAACACTTTTGGTGGGTGGACTAATATCATATGGATGATGTTACTGAAAAAACTGTTCTGTTTTGTAGATTTTAAGATTTTTATATACATTTTTTTATGTCTTCACAGTGTGAATAACAACTTTTTATACCTTTCCTATACTGCTTGAAAAAATTCGCAGTTAGTGAAAATCAATATGCAATGAATTTTTACGGGGCTATAAAGAAAATATGATTGATTTCAGAGAATGTTGTAAGAATCCTCAGTTTATGCTGAGAACAATCTTTTTGAATGATTTACATATCTTTATTGGTTCAGGAGATATTTAACATCTCCCAAAGCGTTCCGAAAGCTAAAAATGGCGAATGCTACAATCTTTCAAGGGGCCAATGGGGAGAAGGGTAGGGGGAAATTTTTAATTATTTTTGGCTATCAATCAATCAAATGAGTAAACTATGCAGCAACAACCTTTTGATGGATCACACTTCTAAATTAATATTTAAAAGTACTTAAATGTGGAAATTTAATGTGGAAGTTGTTTTCTTTATGTTTATACTCCCATTGTAAAAAATATATAAATACCAAAATAAATAGAATATTGCAATTCTTTGGAAATGCACATGAGTTTAAAAATGCATGGCATTGTGACTAGTGTTAGTGAAAATGATGGCACATGACTTTGCAAGTTCATAGGTCACTGTGAGAAAATGAAAGGCAAGCACATGTCTTTTTGGCAATGTGTTCAGACTGAATTTCCTATGAAGGAGGAAACAACAGACATTCACACACACATAGGTGACACATTCAATGCACATAAGGACATGCACTTTTGGGGATGATGGGTAAAGAGAGCACTTTATAGCTGTGGATATAGACATTGGCAATCAGCCCTGTAGTGGTCTCTTACAAAATACACGTACAGTAGAAAGAAGAGAAAATCTCCTTGACACTGACAATCAAAGAAATGGCAGCAGAGATGGGAATAGGGTGCCATGGATTCCAGCCATTTATGAACTGCAGGGAGTTCTTCAGACATCTATAACAACAGCAAAAATGTATCAATCAGACGGAGTGAATTAAAGAATGCAGACTTGAGTCAAATATAATAATTTTATATTGTAAATTATAACAAGACATTAGTCATAAAGAGGTTTAGGGTCCCAAGTGAGAAAAAGCTCTTTTAATTGCCATTTGGGAAAGAAATATGTCTTCCACTCTGCAATCTTCTCAAATGACAACATCTTTTTGGATGGTCTTCTTCTCCTTGGATGGTCCATATTTATAGGTTTGCATTGGAACAGGGGGAGTCAGATGTGACATGGAGTTGATGTCATTTGCTCCAATTCTGGTGACCTTTCTTTTATTCAAAGGCAAACAGGTCAGAGACTAGGTAAGATGCATTTCCTTCCATCTGTGCCCCCATAGGTCCTCCCTACATATGTGACAATAAACTCTATCTTTATGGAATTCTAAAATGAATATAAAAATCAAAGTAAAGTTTATTGTCATCTCAACTGTATACAGAGACAAAATGATGACACTCAGGGCCCACAGCGTACACATAGTGGAAATAGGATAGGACAGTGTGCGCAAACAGACACAACCATGTCACATACTGTTTAAACAGGCAATAAGCCAACAGGAGTAACTGTCACAGTTACACAGAAACCCATTTAATGCAAGTTCCACAGATCAGCGTGGTGAATGATATTTTGACATGAGGGATAAAGATCAGTCAGAGCAAGACATTGTAAGGTGTTTGGGAAGGTTAGAAGTTCTTCTGGGGAGACTGACAGTCTGGAGAAAATAGCCATCGCATAACCTGCCAGATCTATCTCTGATTTTGTAGTAACTTTTTCTAGATGGCAAAGGAATGGTGAAACTATGAGAGGGGTGAGAAGGGTGCAAGGATGCAATATTTGGAGATCGTGTATTTAAGAGAAGAGAGAGGCACCCCGATAATATTCTCTGCTGAGCTGACTATCTAGTCTGTTGTGGCTGGACATGCTGCAGTTTCCATATCAGAGAATAACGCAGCTGGCCAGATCCCTCTCAATGGTGCCTCTGTAAAACATGATGAGAAAAGGAGATGGGAGTCTTGCTTGTTTCAGCCGCCTCAAAAAGTGTAGGTCCCCTGATTGTCATTTTTATATATGGAATGGTATTGTTAGTCCATGAGATGTCCACAGTTATGTGCACACCGAGGAAATTGGCACTCTTTACAATCTTCGCAGTGGAGTCATTGATGCAGACTGGGATGTGGTCAAGGTGGGTTCTTCCTGAAATCAACAATCAATGCAAGATCTTGCCTGAAGAAGGGGCCTGAGTTGCCTCAAAAGCTTGCATATTGTAATCTTTTTAGTTAGCCAATAAAGGGTGCCATATTGCTCGACTTCTCACCACATCCATAATGGCTATCACGGCACAACACCTATAGTTTTATCAATGCTGAAGGACAGATTGTTGTCTATGCACCAAATGGCCAGTGCCTAGAGCATGGGAAAAAAAGCACAATATAAATAAAATGTATTATTACAATTATTAACTGCTCCACCTCCTCTCTCTATGAGGACTCATCATCCCTGGTTATCAGTCCTAGCACAGTGGTGTAATGCATGACTGTGCAGCCATGAGTCACAATGGGACCAAGCACACAGCCCTGAGGGGCCCCAGTACTCAGTGTGATAGGGATGGAGGTGTTGAAGCCAATCCAAATCAACTGGGGCCACTCAGTCAGGAAGTCCCACATCAAAATACAGAGAGAGTTGTTCCACCCTAACCCACTCAGTTCCACAATCAGCTTCTGGAAAACAGTTGTGTTAAATGCTCAACTATGACAGCATTCTGACATGAACTGTCAGAATGAACTTGGATGTACCATGAACATGAACTTGGATGTACCATGAACATGAACTTGGATGTACCTCTTTTATCCACGTGTATAAGGGAGAGGTTGAGAGGAGAAGAATTAGTGTCTTCGGTGGACCTGCTGGTCAGATAGTCAAACAGCAAAGGGTTCAAAGAGCTGGGAAGACTGAACTTTATGTGTGCCACAACTAGCTTTTCAAAGCACTTCATGATAATAGAAGTCAGTGCTATGGAAGGGTAGTCATCCAGACAAGTCCTTGATAATTTCTTAGGTACCGGGATGATAGTGCTGGATATGCAGTACATTGGGGTGGTCAACTGGCTTAAAAATGTATTAAAGATATCTGTGAGGACCTGAGCAAATTCACTGGCACATTCCCTCAACACATGACCAAGTGTATGTTGTCTATGAGCTTGACTTATAGTGGAACCTTCACCTGTTAACTCTTGTACTAACCTTCCATACAAGAGGAAGCATTGTTCATTGCAAATACCATATTAAATAAAAATTGCTTTCATTAACGGTACAAATTCTTATTTTCTGCACTTGAATATATTCAATATCTATTTGTTTTATTCAATATTTGTTTGATTTTTAAAAAATAGGTTCCTGCATAGAAAGGAAAAGATTGTCTTTTAGTGTTTACTGTTGTTTACTTCTTGTGATTTAATCAGCAGCTAATTCTGTATTGCATTTCTTCTAATAGAGAAGATATAAAATGTCCCCCATCTGCCACAATTGCTAATTGTATTAACACAGGCAGAAAGTTTTCATCACCTCTGAATGCTGGAAACTTTACTTTTTATGTGATTTTTGTAGCTTATAAAAAGTCACCTTCAGATCTGGAACACAATTCACTGCAATCAAGTAAAGGATTTGAATAAACTACAAAAGCCATTAGCTGATAAGATGAAGGGCTTTAACTGAAAGGACAGAAAGACACTGCTAACAATTTCCATTGCAGTCTGACAGTTCAACTTCAGCCAGTTCAGATCCGGCATGTCGGCTTGTAATTAATAGAGGCTTTAACATTTTGCCCTGCCTGGTAAAATGACTTAAGTTTTGTTCTTCCAATTAGCTTATCAGTGATTACTTCTGTCATCAACTATCATCAGCTGCTTGCTTTTTTGTAAACAATAGAAAACATTTAATTAGAAAACTCTTTTGTCCTAAGAAAATAACCTTTAAGAATGCTCTTTTTATTGCCTTTTTGTATTTGCCTCTTTTTTAAGATCTTATCAGTCTTTACTTTTGGTTTTTTGACTCTGCTTTTTAGCAGTGCTTGAAATGGAGCAGTCCATTTTAATTTTCAGTGATTGAGAATTGGCAGTTAATAGCTGAGTACCGGTGCGTACAGCCACCTCACCCACTGACCCCCAAGGGGGACCTTCCCAGACTCTTCGAAGCAATGCATGCTGTGGCCTGCAGGAGGCACTCCAGTTCCCCTAACCTGACACAGACAGATGTAGACCTAAGTCCAGCAACACACTAGCTTTTATTTCACTGTGGGAAACACTTCCCCAAACGTTTTCCACACAAACATAGTATAAAGCACAGTACCATAATAAGCACAAAGGAACCCACAGCACTTTGTCTTTTTTCCATCCTCTCTTTCTGTCTCCACTCCTCCTCAGCATTCTTCCTCACCTTCCTCATGACACTGGCACCTGGAGCAGAGGCAGCTAGCTGGCTCCTTTTATGTAATTCCTGAGAGTACTTTTGGTGTCCTGTAGGACTGGTCTGGAAGCACTTCCGGGTAAGGTTGGAGCCCAGCAATGTAGGGTTCAGGAGTAAACATTGCCTCCCCAGACGGTACCCCTGGAAACCAACAGGGCTGAGCCACCAAACACCAATTCTCGGTATGCCCTAAACTGGAGTGCCTGGAGAAAAACACTGACGTGGAAAGAGAATGTCCAAACTCTTCATAGATAGTGCTTGGACCAAAACTGAAATCCTTTTTGAAATATTAATGGACTTTCTGAAAATGTAGTACTGAGCCTGTTAGAAGGTAAACGTATGAGGACACAGAGTATAATATATGACATATTTCAAGTAGACTTTAGATTTGAGCCGTATACTTGTGATACAGTATGTGCTGCTTATATCCTAGCTTGGATCCAATGAGTCTCTCATCCCATTTTGTGATTTGCAGCATCCTTTATTTCTTGAGTTTATTATTTCAATCCTGTGTTCTTCTTTTTCTTGTACATTTAGTCAAACTCTTTTAGGTATGTAAGCCCCATATGCATTGTACTATTTAGTTATTAACTGTAAGTGCCATGGAAGACAGACGGGCATCCTGGCTGGATGAGAAAAGAACATCTTGCCTGGTCAGAGTACTATAAGTAATAGACCAGCAGAAGCCGGAGGTCAGGTGCAGTTCCATCCCCCCAGTGATCCCCTAGAATTCATTCCAGTTTATACACCCACAAGGGTACATGGGAGTTGGAATATGGAAGTTCAGTCTTGTTGGGGACCCTGGGTGCTATTAGAGGGCACTGCCTGGGGAGAGTATCTTACTGGTTTTAACATGACTCAAAAGGGCTTAGGACACACTATGCATAGCACGTGAGCACATAGATGACACACAATGATACTGGACGCATTCATGGCTCTGGCTTAAAAGGGGCCCACTGCCTCACCTCGGGGAGTAAGAGTCAGGAGACAGTGGGTAACAGTCAACAGGAGAAGTGGAAGGAGAAAAAGAAGATTCACTTGTTTTAAAATTGTGGTGTTGTTGATTGTGTCCACTTGGTGAGCTATTTAGTGTAATAAAATCCTTTATTTGAACCCTGAGATGTGTTGGTTGATATGGAGTCTCAGGGTTTGTGGCTTAGTGTTGCCCCCTTGTGGTTACAGAATGCTCGCTCAAGTAGGAGCCCTACCTACAGCTGGTGACAAAATCAAATTTTCTCTGCTTAGCTGGGGAGTGGCATGACTGGGTGGCTGAGTGACTCTCACTTGCTTCAACTATCCACAACTTTACAACTATCTTAATCTTTCCCGAAGTGACTAAAATCATTACATAAATAGTGTAGTATGATGGGGTCCTAGCCACACAACAACATGCTTCTCACAAATGAGTCCTCTTTGAATTGTTTTCCATGAAAAAGTGAATTTACAAAGGTAGTGTGATGGGTTCTTTTCATGTGTTGTCCCCTTCTGGTTATTGTATTGTGTTCCTACTTCATTTGTCTGTCCCCCACCTTTCTCATTTGGGCCTGGATGCGATTGTATCACCACAGCACTGACTCTTAGTTTTTGATTAGTGGATTCCGAAAGAGGATGGGTGTAATTTGTTACTTTACTCAAGCTACACAATGCATTGAAAAATTTCACTGGCAGCAGGAATTTAAAATAAGTGGAACTATTTCCTTCACAAAGCTCCCCTCATTTATTTCACTCAGATGACATACACAAACAAGGCTGATGGTGTGAACACCTTCGAAAATTGAATCAGGCTAAATTCTGACAGTGCACAGTGACTGATAGCAAAGCAAATATCTTTTTCAAGAACCCTGTCCTTGATCTAGTCTTTACTAACTTTATTGATGAGGTCGGATCTTGTTTGTTGGGAAGCCAAAGAAAGCATTTTGCTGATTTTGGAAGAAACTCTGCAGTGAAAGTTACACTGTCATACAGTTGTAATCAATCATAGCTGTGTACCTAATGAACATGTGTTACCTACATGAAACGCCTCTTTGTAGGTCTTCAGTGTAATCCATCAACACGACAGGATAATTTATTAGTTTTTTCCACAGTTTGTGGCAATAGTCCAGTCATACTCTATTCTACCTAAGCACTTACAAAAAGCTAAAAATTTCAAACATTGAATGTTTTCTCCTTCCTTCAGATTTTAAATTGTGTTTAGTTTTGGGGAAATTTTAAATGCTTTTTTGCAAAAAGACAAAAAGTGTATGGGTTCCCATTAAAGAATGTCTATGGGCAAACTGCCAATGGCTCAAACCAAACGGTGTGATTATATCAGTGTGCTGGAGTAAAATGAAAACTGCCTTGGGAAAGGTAGATATCAGGCTCGGCAAACTTTTGAAGGAATGTCCGACTCATAGCTGAAGTCCACATGAGTGTGTCTAAACTGAATGAAGGGGGTCCCCAATAAATGTTCAGAATATCAGAAAAAAATAGAGTTGGCTAAGCTGCTAGGAGGTGTCATAGAAAAGTTACTGAATGCAATGGTGATGTATGGAGCTCTCAGAGTTGTCTGTTGGGTGTTAATACAATACAATACAATACAATTTATTTTTGTATAGGCCAAAATCACACAAGAAGTGCCACAATGGGCTTTAACAGGCCCTGCCTTTGATAGCCACCCAGCCTTGACTCTCTAAGAAGACAAGGAAAAACTCCCAAAAAACCTTGTAGGGAAAAATGGAAGAAACCTTGGGAAAGGCAGTTCAAAGAGAGACCCCTTTCCAGGTAGGTTGGGCGTGCAGTGGATGTCAAAAGAAGGGGGCAATACAATACAGTACACTACACAGAACAGAACAAATCCTCAAGACAGTATAAAAATAAAAATTTTAGAAGTACAAGTAGAATTTAACAGTAGATGATATCACATAATATGATTTGGATTTGTTTTGAGTCCTGGAGACCTCAGCCATCTAGCTGCCTCCCCCATCTGGCCATTCCACAGCTGAAATAGTGCTAATCTGATGAAAGGACCCTTCTTTCCCACGATTCCTGTGATCCTCCATCAGGGATGACTTTACCATAGGCAGGCAAACAACTTGGCAGGTGGGCGTGGCACCAATGCCACATTTGAGTACCGAGAAGAGAAACAGAATAGGTGAGGGTTAGTATACAAATTATAACTATCATGCTACTTAGGTTTTAGTGCTAATGACTAACAACAGAGATGCAGTATGTACAGTTAATCAGCAGCTCTAGTCAGGATATGCTAAACTGAAGTAGTGAGTCTTCAGTCGGGATTTAAAGGCTGAGACCGAAGGGGCATCTCTTATAGTAGCAGGCAGACCATTCCACAGTTTAGGGGCCCTGTAACTAAAAGCTCGACCTCCCACTGTTATTTTATTAATCCTTGGAATCATAAGCAGACCGGCATCTTGAGATCTTAATGTGCGCTCAGGTTTGTAAGTCATGATAAGTTCAGACAAGTAAGCCGGACCTTGGCCATTTAATGCTTTATATGTTAAAAGGAGGATTTTGAAATCTGCCCTAAACTTAACTGGGAGCCAGTGTAAGATTTAAAAACTGGAGTTATGTGTTCATATTTTCTTGTTCTTGTAATAATTCTTGCAGCAGCATTTTGGATTTACTTAAGGCTGTATAAAGAACAGTTTGAACATCCAGTCAATCCTACTAGAAATCAATGCATGAATTAATTTCTCAGAATCCTGTTTATTTAGAAAGCGCCTTAATTTCCTAACATTTTTAAGATGGAAGAAACATGTTTTGGACAACTTTGTAATATGCTTTAAATGACATACTAGAGTCAAAGATAACTCCTAGATTGCGGGCTGATTCAGTAAAATTAATGGGATTCCAACTGAGTTAAATGATGACAAAATATTGCTGTGATCAGCGTCATTCCCTCCAACAATTAACATCTCTGTTTTATCTGTATTTAAAGACAAGTAGTTCTCATTCATCCATTCCTTTAATTCACTAACACAACTAATTAAAGACAACATCGGAGAAACTTCATTTGATTTAAATGAAAGGTATAACTGGGTGTCATCTGCATATGAGTGAAAATTAACATTATGTTTCCTAATGAGAGATCCCAGTGGAAGCATGTAAAGTGAAAACAGTAAAGGTCCCAGTACTGAGCCCTGGGACACCATATTGAACTTCTGTGTATAATGATGGAGTACTGTCAGCACATTTCTGTACATACTGGAATCGATTTGATAAATAAGAACTAAACCAAGCGAGCACAGTGCCTGTAAGCCCAACATCATTTTCTAGCCTGTGCAGTAAAATAGAATGGTCAATGGTGTCAAATGCTGCACTTAAGTCTAACAACATAATTACAGTGGAGTTTCCTTCATCAGAGGATATCAGAATGTCATTTACAACCCGTGTTAGTGCCGTTTCTGTACTATGACCAGTGCGAAAGCCAGACTGGAATTTCTCAAATAAATTGTAATGCGTAAGGTGTGACTGAAGCTGACTGGCTACTTTTCTAGTATTTTAGAGAGAAATGGTAAATTTGAAATAGGCCTATAATTATTTAGTATGTGTGGGTCTAGGTCTGACTTTTTAAGTATTGGTTTAATGACTGACACTTTTAGTGCATCAGGTACTGTGCCATGCAATAATGAACTATTAATAATGTTTAGAATAGGCTGCAAGAACATCCATTGCACTTTTTACTAGTTTTGTTGGCACTGGATCTAGGGAACAAGTAGTGGGCTTCATTTTAGTAATTAAAGTTAAGACTTCCTGCTCAGTTACAGGATTAAAATTATTAAAGTGCTGAATGCAATGTGAGACAGGGTCTGCTAAGCTAGTATTTGGTTTGTACTGTGATGCTGAGATCTGGGATCTTATATTTTTAATTTTCTCATTGAAGAAGTTCATAAAGTCTGTACTGCTAATATCTGTTGGTATTTTGCACTGTTGATCTGAATTCCATTTGTTAATTTAGCCACTGTTCTAAACAGTACCCGAGGATTTTTATTATTGCTATCTATTAATGTAGAATAGTATTCTGAGTGAGCTTTAAAGAGAGCTTTTTTATATTTTTAACACTCTCTGTCCATGCAATTTGAAAGACATGTAGCTTTGTTGTTCTCCATCTGCACTCCAGTTTTTGACACTCTAATTTAAGAGCCGAGTGTTTTCATTAAACCAGGGAGAGTTTCTATGTGCTTTGATCACTTTTGTTTTAAGGGGAGCCACGGTGTCCAGAGCATCTCTCAAGGTCACATTATAATGTGATGTTAGCTGATCTAAATGGTTTTCCACAATTACACTCAACTTACTCAAAGTATCTATAAATTTTGAAGCAGAATTACAATCTAGATGTCGCACTGTCTTTGTTTTAATCTGTGAGTGCGTTGGCATGGGCAGGACTAAATCAAATGTAATTAAGTAGTGATTGGAAATACTGTAACCTCATTTAATGGTGTAATATTTAAATTTTGAATTTCAACTTTGTAAGTTATAATTAAATCTAATGTGTGGTTATGATTATGAGTTGGACCTTTGACAATCTGACAAAATCCTACTGAATTTAACAAATAAGTAAAACATTTGCTAAAAGTGTCAGTTTCCACATCAATGTGTACATTAAAATCCCCCATCAGTACTACGTGATCATAATTTATAGCCAAATCAGATAGAAGGTTGCTAAATTCAGTCATGAACAATGAATATGGCCCTGGTGGTCTGTAGACTAGCACTATAATTGTGTTGGAATCTGTTTTAATATTTAAAATGAATGCCTCAAAGGATGTAAAGTTGCCTAAATTTTTAGGAGTGATTTGCATTTTGTTACAATGAATTATTCCAAGGCCTCCTCCTCGACCAGAATCTCTAGACTTATGAAGGAACGAGTATCCATCTGGTGACGCCTCAGCTAGGGAACAGTGTCACATTTACTAAGCCAGGTTTCAGTGAGAAGACACAGATCAGATTTTGTACTTAATATTATATCATTTACCAAAACAGCTTTAGTGCCAAGAGAGTGAATGTTCAATAAACAGCATTTAAAACTGCATGGTTCTTTCTGAACTGGTGATATATTTTTGTTTTAATTTGAAATAAATTTCTATTACAGATGCCCCTGGTGGAGGTCTGGTTTTATCCCTTGGTCTAATTATACACCTTATTTTTTGGTTATCAAGTAATTTAAGGTTGGTATCAAGACTAAATTTACTGGATGCCCCACAACAGGGATTATGGGTAACAGCTTCAGGAAAATAACAGGTGGGATAAACAACAGCCTGTGATTTAAGATCACATGACTGTGGCCTGGATGGTGCTCTAATCAGTCAACCAGGCAGTTTTGCTGCCATATTTTGGGATAATACATAAGATCCCCTCCAGTTAGGATGAAGACCATCTCTTTTGAAAAATCCAGGCCTTTCCCAAAAATCATCCCAATTGTTCACAAATGCTATGCTTTTATTTGCACACCAGGTTTCTAGCCAGCAGTGAAGGGAATGCAATCTGCTAAAAATCACATCCCTCTATATAACCTTGGTAAGGGGCCAGATACAACTAAACCATTTTCTTTTTCAACATTTTTTTAGCTTTGGTGCATAGAGAGATGAAGTTCCGCTTTAATACCTCAGATTGCTGTAAATAAATATCATTAGTGCCGACATGCAGCAATAAGGTAGATACTTCATTGTCGGCGACACAGTCCAATGCGGCCTCTATGTTAGAAATCTTGGCCCCTGCGAGGCATTTAACATTAACTGCTGGTTTAACATAGTTTGGAATTCTAACATTCCGCACTATGGAATTGCCAATTATGAGCACTTTCTTATTCTCAGTTTCCACAGGTGCTCTGTGGAGTGCTGAGAATCTGTTCTGGGTCCGAATTGGTGACCTGGGTGCTGGGGACTAAATTTTGGATTCTTAGACCCCCGTCTTACTGTTACCCACTCGCCCTGTGGCTGAATTGGTGCTACTGACTTCGGCCATGGACTGACTACAGTGGGACCTGGAGAGACTGAAGCCGAATCAGAAGTAGCCAAATTATCTAAACAAACTGAGTCGATACAATTTTTGGTTTGCCTAATTGCTATCAGGTTCCTAATGCGGCCCTCCAATTCGCATATTTTCCCAACCAACTCTAAATTAACTAAACACTTTTGGCAGGTGAAGCTGTCTACTCTTTTGGCTGGAAAACCTGAACTGTACGTGCTGCAGGACACCCAACATATAAACGTGCCCTCAACAGGCAGAGAGCAGATCTTATGTTTAGTGTTGATATCATCTTCTCTGTTTTTGTAGTAACTTTGGCGCTTTCCATGTTCAGCTGAATCACTAAGAGTCCGTCAAATTTAAGTTTCCACCACCCACTGAGCGATCGACTTTGATTTCTCACTGCCAGTTATTTCTCCTGGTCAGCTGCCAGCTTTACTTCAGGTGAACTTACTCAGGTGTTTGCGAAGGGCTACGTGCCTGTGGGAGACACTGCTGCTCTGTGCTTCTGCTCGCTGCTACTCCGAAAAGGTGTGGCCTGAAAGAGTACATATCAGGGAGAACAACTGGAAAATTTAAAAGGACCCAGGATTTTGTTGTCAGGTATTAATGGTGCCTCAAAAATATGGTAAAGAAATCCTGGTGAATAATGGAATGGGCAGATGGCCAAAAACTGGCCTGGGTGTTTGTCTCTTTTAATACAGGTAGTTTCTAGGCTCAAGGGTGCCTGGAATTGTTTTCTTTCCTTAATAAATAAACACATGTGTAAGTAAAAACTCTGCCAAGAAAGGACTTAAAACTCCTTGTTCACTTACTTTCTCAAAAGCTTCATTAAGGATTAAATATTTTCATGTTTTTCTAAAAAAAAAAATCTGTAACTAGGCACTGCTTGAAATTAGTTTTATTTATTTATTAGGAAACACACTGACCTCTAGTCCTTAAATAATGGTGGCTCATTTAGAGCAAACTGAACTTTTACATTTTGACTTCACATTCTTTGGTTTTCACATCGCTGATCTAACTTTCGTTGTTAGTGCTCCTCAAATAAACATTGATGTACGAATATAATGAAATGTTTGCCTATGGATGAAAGCTATGAATATTTGATGATGTCCTCCATTGTCGGCAATACATAAAATATCTGCTCTGTTAAATCCTCCCCAGTCACTTTTAAGTGCTATTATTTTGAAGAGGAATTGTCTAAGAGCAACAACAGCTCAGCCACATAGTGGTAGACCACACAAACTCATATGGTGGGGCCTCTGATTGTCTGTAAAAATCACCTCTCCTATGTGGAGTCCTTTGTAACAGAGTTGCAAACTACCTGCCTCTTGAAGCAACATCAGCACAGGAGCTGTATGTCGGATGCTTCATGAAATGGGCTTCCATGGCTGAGCAACAATGTAGCAGGGCCATATAGGTATTGTTGTTTATACTGTTTGCACCCAAGTCGCATCTCATCACAGCACCCCATTTAAACTAATATTTGTCTGTTTAAATGTTATCCCTGTAATGAGAAACGGGGAAGGATGTTGCGGGAAGGCAGCGACCCCTGGACACGTCAGTACTGGAGTTTTGCCAGTTACATCCGACTTATCATTATTTAAACGATCAGGAGAGAGTATTGACAACTGATCATAATTTTTTCTGCCATTATTTACATCGCGCCTTGTTCTAGTTTGCTTCTCATTTCGCCGGAATCACGACAGCACCATCATCGCCAGAAACCCCGGGGTTGGACATTATTATCCACCATTCGCCAAGTAAGCACTGTGTGGTCGTTCTGTTTTATTCGGGAGATTCAGACACATCCATTTTTGATCAGTCATCCATATTCTGGACAGTGATTTACCCGGACTCAATTTCACGTTCATTGTCATTCAGTATTCATCCATTGATATTATTTGTGTTTTGTGCTTGTAATACGTTTGCAGAGGCAAGGGAGGTTTTGCTATTTTATATGTGTTATTTTTACTTTGCTGGTTTGGTGGAGGGATATATATATATATAGATATATAGATATATTTTACGTCGTGGATTTGCATTATTGTATCTGTCATTGTGTTTCATTTAATATATTCCTACACTTATTTTACATATCTACTTTTGTTTGCTAGTCTTTGAACCGTCGATTGGAGAGGAGGGAAAATATTATTTGTCAGAGGTATGGCTTGGTATAGGTAGGTTTTCTCAGTAATTCATCCAGGCCACAGGTCCTGGTAGTGTGGCTGCCGGCTGGGTAAGGGATCGGCCATTACAACACAAGCCCAAAATGCAATGTTGACTGTTGACTCAGTGGTGTAAAGCATACCAACATTGGAGTCTGGGGATGTGGAGAGGTGTTCTCAGGAATGATCAATCATTATCTTACAGCCTAATGGACAAATATGGAATTGGTGGATGCTAAAAGAATGCTGTCTTCTGGACTATATAGTGCCTAATGTAAAGTTTGGCAGAGGAGGGATAATGGAATAATGGTCTGGGGCTGTTTTTCAGGGTTTGGGCAAGGCCCCTTGGTTCCAGTGAAGGGTACAGTATATGAACACATCTGAGCCAATTGAACACTTCCAACCTTGTGGCAATAGTTTGGGGAAGACCTTTTTGTTCCTGTACCATTGTGCTCCTCTCCAAACAGCCAGTTCCATAAAGACATGGTTTGGTGTGGAGGAACAAGACTGGCCTGACCTCAACCCTTTTCAGCCCCTCTAGGATGAACTTCAATGCCGATTGTAAGCCAGGTCTTCTTGTCCAACATACGTGTCTGACCTCACAAATGCTGTTTAGAATGAATGTGCACAACTCTTCCCAGAAGAGTATAGCCTATTAAAACTGCAAAGTAGAGGGCAACTCCATATTAATGCCCTTTGTTAACGGCCATGTCCAATAAAGTTATATAGGTGTGACGGTCAGGTGTCCATAAACTCTTGGCCATGTAGCATAATATAAGAAAACAAATAAATACCCAGTGCTCAATACAGAGTCACATATTGTACTTACGAGTTGTTGTGACAGTAAAAATGGATGAGACAGAAACAGATTCAACAGGCCTAAAAGCATTGTGGAGGTCACTCCACAGTATTGTGAAATACAAACAAACAAACATAAGTTAGTGCAAATCACAGTAAGATAGCCAGCCTACAGTAGGTGGAGTGGAGTGTAATGAAGAGGGGTGTGCTGATGTATAACTCACCAAGTCAAAGTAATTATTTGTAAACTAATTTGCATTTATCTCCTGGTAAATATTATAGGCTCTAGATGGTTAGTGCATATAGATAACTGAATTTAAATTTGTTTTAATTCATATTATTAGTATCTCCACAGATGCATTACAGCTTAGAATTTTATGAAAGATTTAAGCTTAATAAATGAAGATCACTTTTTCATTTATTATTAGATGATTAATGAACAACTCACTATCTATCAGCTTTGTACACCAGATTTCTTCAATCCCTTTCACAAACCAAGCCCCTTTAACTTACTTAAGGACTTCTGGAATTCTTTCCACTGCAGTTCAGCTCAAGACTTTTCAGTGATCAACTCCAGGACATTCTCTACTATTAGGAGTCATTCCAGTGTAAATTTGGCCTTATGTTTCATTTCATTTTCTAACAAAAGAAAATAGTCATCCCAGATTTAGCTTTTTACCAGATGAGAGGATGTGCTCTAAAATTTGCTTGTTACTTTGCTTCATACATTTTCCTGTCATTCCTGGCAAACTTCCCACTGACTGCTGGCAATGCTAATGGTGCTGACTGGGTAATGTGCTGAATTTGTGCCAGACGTAATGCTTTCTATTTAGACCAGAACATCGTAATTTTATTGTCTCTGGTCCCAAAGCAATTCTGTTCATGTTTGCTTTATTATATGCGATTCAATTATGTTTATTTTAACAGATGGGCTAAAAGCATTGTGCAGATTATCAAAATGCAACACAACAGAAATGTTTTCAATTAACACAAAAATAGTAATTACTCAAAGAAATAAAAAAGTAAGACATACACAGTACACTAATTTAATTGTATTTGAATGATTGCTTGATTAGTTAAGAAAACAATTGGATCTTAGATTGAATTTGGTGTATTTGATTTGTTAGTTAAATTTGGAAAATGATTTGTTTAAGCAAAAGTGTTTACAGTAACATAGCTAAAATCAGCATGGTACTGTAAGCCTTTCATTCAAATGGAAGATAGT
The DNA here is from genome assembly GCF_016835505.1 of Polypterus senegalus. Classification (NCBI taxonomy): domain Eukaryota; kingdom Metazoa; phylum Chordata; class Cladistia; order Polypteriformes; family Polypteridae; genus Polypterus; species Polypterus senegalus. The sequence goes on from NC_053162.1 coordinate 97,434,028, forward strand.
AAAGAGCACTGTTGACTTGGTTTGAGTGCATTTATACACTATTTCAAATTATACTTGTCATAATGCCTCTTATCACCAGGACAATAAGAGACTTTACAAGTGAGTATTTCTTATATGAAACAGGCACCTGCACGAAAAAGTCACAAATAAAAAACAGGCATCTCAAGCCCTGCACCATGAGCATCATAGCAGACAAAACCTGCTATGTTTAAATAGTATAAATAGTATTTAATATCCTCTGCTCACTTACTGTAACTATTCCCAGTAACAGACATTTTAAGCAACAGTGCCCACACTTTTGCATTCCACTGTACTTCTGAATGTTTAGAAATCACTTCAGTTTTATTTGTCTGGCACCTCATGGCTTAGCATTACAAGAAAACCCCCACATGTGATATACCGTGCAACTCGTCTTGATGTCATGTTATGCAAGACATTGAGCTTTCTGGAGGTTCTTCCCTAATTGTGGCCCTCCAGACTTGAAAATCCCACATTCTTATGCCTTTTCTGGACATTATTTTATGCAGAAATGTACACCCTTATGATAAAGAGTAAACCAAGAGGTGTCTGGAGGCAAAAATAATCAGAACGAAGCTGTGCACACCACATCAATTGACCTCAAGGGTTCATCGCCAAATTGGATACGAAGTCAAAACTATTTACTTGTTCACAAAACTTTGAAAAATGGGGATAGGTAATATAGGAATGCAGAGTGTCGTCTTATGCTATTTTGAAGGCGGTGGTCACGATAATGATATTTTAAAAATGTGATTCTTGACATGTGGTCCTATTCCTCTTAAGAACCACTCTCAGAAGGTTAAAAATGATAAATTTCAAATATAAGTATGTGGGGTATCATTTTAGACTATTTCAAGGTCAGTGATTATGAATACGATGTTATTATTAATGTTTGATACTTTACTAGAGATCTAACCCTCTACGGACCTCAATCACAATCAGCAAACAATACTTGTTTCCATAATAAAAGCAAAATGGCACAACGGTAAGACATATTATAAAAACAACATATTGTGTCTAAGGTCTCCCCACTTAAGTGGAACCATAACCAAGCCTGATTCAGAAGCCAAAAATTCATGGTATCTTTCATCAAAACCAGAACTGCAACTCTAAAAATCATTGTCACTATAACTATTGCAAAATTTCTTTAAGCAGAATTTTCTAAGATGTACAGTTTAAACAACCAAAGTTTTCTTTCTGATCCCGTCTCAGATGATCTGGTAATGACTGTGACAGACTTTTATGTGATTGCTGATATAGCTGTACCTGTTATTAGGATTCAATGGGAGTTATTCCTTGTTTTTCAGTTTTTTTTGGAGATTTTTAATCATTTGAAAATAATTTTAATGCATTTACATTTTTTTTTTTACTTTCTCCCATTACCTGTTTACTGCGGTGGGCTGGCGCCCTGCCCGGGGTTTGTTTCCTGCCTTGTGCCCTGTGTTGGCTGGGATTGGCTCCAGCAGACCCCCGTGACCCTGTAGTTAGGATATAGTGGGTTGGATAATGGATGGATGGATTACCTGTTTATGCAACACAATCAGAGTGTCATGTGATTGAAGTCCTTGTGCCTGTGATGTCACTGGATTTCTGGCATTGGTTTGGCCATGTTAACAGTTGAAAGTTTTACCCAGTTGGATAAAAAAAAAACAACTCTTCAGTAGATAGATAGATAGATAGATAGATAGATTGATAGATAGATAGATAGATAGAAGTAGTAGTTAGCTTTAATTCAAACAGGCCAGGTGCTAGGCTTCGTGTCTGCATTGAATCCTATTTTTGACTTTGACTTCAATCTTCAGTTTGCCCCTGTATTGTGTGCTTTATTATAGGCTTGACCCTTTCCTGTCACTTACTACTAATTTTAGTTGCGTGTTTACATCTTCCAGTCTTCTGGTTACTTACAATGGTCCCTAGAAACTCTCTCTCACAACAATCGTGTAACTGATGTCATCCATTGCTCTTCTCGACGGTTATCCATAGTGACCAGCCCAAAAAATGGCAGCATCCACGTAAGGCGCTTTTCCACTGCATAGTATGGCACGACACGGTTCAGTTCAGCTCACTTTTGGGGGGTTTTCCACTGGGAACAGTTCCTGGTACCTGGTCCTTTTTTTAGTACCACCTCAGCCGAGGGTCCAAGCGCACCGAACCGTTACCAAAACGTGACGTGTAAACTCTGCTGGTCACTGATTGGCTGGAGAAAATTGTCATTACTGCGTCACTGAACTTGCGACACAAGACACAACAGACCTGCTAGATTTTTAGCACAGCCAGCGAAGGTTCGGACGCACCATTTTGTTTTAACCAAAAATGGCTGTTTCGTGGTCTATTGAGGAAGTACAGACGTTCCTCGTTGGTAGCGAGAGCGGATCCAGCGAGAGCTGGATGGGGCGACGCGGAATGAAAAAGTTTTTCAGGAGGTCGCTAAGCTCTTGGGCGCACATGGCTACCATCGGACTCACAAACAGTGTAGGGACAAGTTAAAAAAAATGAAGAGCGAGCAGTATATGCGGCGCAACTATAACGACACGTGAATAATCCCGCCCACTCTAAAGCGGTACTAAACTGCAGTCGAAACGCAAACCGAGCCGAACTGAGCCGAACCAAGGTGAGCTGTACTGAACTGTGCTGTGCCGTACTATGCAGTGGAAAAGCGCCATTAACGGAGTTGGAAAAGACTTATGTAAAGTAACAGAGTAATACAGTATTGAGTAGTACATCCTCAAAAACAAAACACAAGTGAAGAAATACATTTTTTTGTGTTTCAAAGCCCTAAGAAGAAAATGAATTTTAAAAACAAGAAAAATACGCCTAATCAAATTATAATGAGTCTTAACTAGTATAACACCCACTGGTTGTGACTCTGTGCCACAGATGGCACAGCTTCTGAGCTGCAAATGGTGTACTTCCATGTGTCTGATGTGAGGCTGACTCTGTCTAAGCTCGTCACGCTTACACATGCCTGGACCATTACACTTATAGGCATGATTCTAGGATTAGCTGGTAACTTCACACTGGCCTGTTACGAGTGCGTGTGGATCATCTAATCCAGTTGTTGCTCCACCTGCCTATGACCTAGCAATGGAACAAATAATTGAAAGATGACCCTATTTCTACATTCAACTAACACAAGTTTATGCTCTCTGTGCCTCTACAAAGCTCTTGCCTGATGATAGTATATGGTTGGTAATACTAGCAATTAAAAAAAATCTGAACTTTGCATGTGTAAAGTTATGCTCAATTAATTTAATCTCTTTCTTTATATTTCTTTTAGGGAGAATGTTCACAGAAATGTTACAACATGTTCATCTTGGAAACTGTGTGCGTGGCCTGGTTCTCCCTGGAAATCCTTCTTCGTTTCATTCAGGCCAAGAGCAAATTGGCATTTATTCAAAGACCCCTAAATATTATCGATGCCATTGCTATTCTTCCATATTATGTTTCTTTGATTGTGGAAGATGAGAACCAAATCAAGGAAAAGCCTGGGGGCAAAGGCTATTTAGAAAAACTTGGGCTAGTGCTTCGAATCCTGCGTGCCTTGAGGATATTATATGTCATGAGGCTGGCGAGGCACTCTCTGGGGTTACAGACCCTGGGCCTAACTGTGAGGCGCAGCACAAGAGAATTTGGACTGTTGCTTCTCTTTCTATGCGTGGCAGTCACACTTTTCTCACCTCTAGTTTACTTAGCCGAGAGTGAAATGATGAAGAGCCAGGAGTTCTCCAGCATCCCCGCTTCTTATTGGTGGGCCATCATCTCTATGACAACAGTTGGCTATGGTGACATGGTGCCAAGAAGCATCCCGGGCCAGGTGGTTGCTTTGAGCAGCATTCTTAGTGGGATTTTGATCATGGCATTCCCAGCCACATCCATTTTTCACATGTTTTCTAGATCATATTTGGAATTAAAGGTGGAGCAAGAAAAAATGCTGGAGAAGGAGAGACATGCCCAAAACAGCACAAATTTAACAGAGAGTGAGACAATGGAGAATACCCACAGTATTGTGTCAGAAGAGGAAGAGGGGCCGCTGCCTCCGTTTGGCACTAACAACACAAGCCGTCACCCATAAAGAGCCGTTTTCCCTCAAGCATTATGTTGCTGGATGATCAAACCACCCCATTCTGAAAAAATATTAATCCTTGCACTTCCATCATGGTGCCACAAAACAGTATAATACTGAAGCAAATTTGGATGAGGAAGCGTTTGTTAAAAAGGATTCAAATAGGAAAGCTAAGGGATGACATCTAAGAACCAAAATTGTTATGAACAACTTATTATTGATTTAACTGTTAGCTTGGCATACAGAAATTGTTTTCATTCATAATTTTTTCACTAACAAATGATTTTAAGGAGAGTTTACTTTCTTCTAGACAACGGCCTAAGCTACAAAATCATGCATGATATTTTGGCATATGGGCTCCAATGTTTACTGAGGAAATTACTGTACCAAGAATGAAGAGACAGCTCCATTTACTATGTTTGACTTGCATAACGCTTGTGCTCTGTTATTTCATGTATGGCTTTCCTAAAATAATCCTATACCAGCATCATAAAAACTGTTTCTTATTCCCATGTACACTTCCTTAATGTCTGATATAGAGAGAAGCCTTAATACTTTCAGCTAAAACTAAAATGTTTCAAAAACACCATAGAAGCACATGACTGTAATTTTAAAATAAATCATTTGCTTAAGTGCACTATTAAATGTAGCATTTATTTCATTCATAACATTTTACATGTTTCATTCAAATATTGACCTATTCAATCAATAGGAAATGTTTAATTTAAGACGGTTATCATGTGATGGCAGGCGGATTTGGATATTTTGAGATTTATATAATTTTGCACGGGTACCTGATTCTACTCACTTACTTTGAAAATTGCCAATATGAAATGGGATGATATGGTGGTGCTGTGGTTACTGTGCCTGACAGTTTTCACTTTCTGCTCAGATCATTATAAACCTAATCCTGAATCTTACTGGGTTTCTGCAGGTGGTTGAGTTTCCTCCTACATCCCAAAATTGTAAATGTTAGGCGAAATGGTGTCTCAGTATTAATTTTGTATGTGTGAGTGTGCCCAATGATGGACTATTCCCTTCTAATGATGTTTTTTATCTTGCATCCAATGCTGCCAGGAGAAACCCTGACACTCTGTTACCTTGTGATGAAGTTAGCAGATATAGAAAGGTTTTGTATAGAAATTTCAGAGGATGGGGTGGCATGGTGGTGCAGTGGGTAGTGCTGCTGCCTTGCAGTTAGGAGACCCGGGTTCGCTTCCTGGGTCCTCCCTGCATGGAGTTTGCATGTTCTACCTGTGTCTGTATGGGTTTCCTCCCACAGTCCAAAGACATGCAGGTTAGGTGCATTGGCGATTCTAAATTGTCCTTTGTGTATGTGTGTGCGTGCCCTGCAGTGGGCTGGCACCCTGCCTGGGTTTGTTTCCTGCCTTGTGCCCTGTGTTAGCTGGGATTGGCTCCAGCAGACCTCTATGACCCTGTAGTTAGGATTTCAGAGGATGTGAATTTTATGTAGGAAATTCATTATTTTTAAATTCCACTTTAAATTCTGACGACTCACCCAGTGGTACTGTGCCCAGTGCTGCCTGGATAGATTCTATTCAATGTGAATCTGAACTGGATTAAGCTGGTTGGACAATAAATGAAAATCATCTTCAGATCATTATAAAAAATAATAAATGCTTGGAATGGGGCATTTGCAGTGCGTAGCGTGGCTGCCTCACCGCCCTTCAGTCCACAACTGACTTACTGTCTGCGTGGAATGTGTATATTCTTCTCCAGCTTCCATGGGATTAACTCTTGGCGTTCCTGTTAACTCCCATAATGCAAAGACGTGCAGGCTGGATTAACTGCCAAGTCCTTGACCTTAAATTGGCCCCATGGGTTATGATTAGAGGAGAGAGGGAAGAGTGTAAAAACTATGTGAAAAACACAAATGACTAATAATTAAAAATATGTTTATTGGAACACCTTAATCAGAAGCAGGAAAAGGATTAACACTAAATAAAACCAAGCTATTACTGAATATATAAAGCTAGCTATAACAACTGAATAATTTAACCAAAAAACAAACATCCAAAGAATTATAAATGCTAATCATAAATTGAATTCTATTAATATTCTGTATTTAACACTTAAAAGGTTTACCAAGATCAGAATGTAATACGACTAAACATGACATAAGCACAGTAAACCAGCCAGAAACCAAAATGAAAGGATGTTGAAATAAAATACATTCAGTTCCAAAAGGTTTTACACCAAAACTCCAGGAATGAAACTCACTACCAAGACAAGAAATTCTCAGTAACTAAACTGTAAAGCTAACAGACCACAACATAATTAAATTTCTATTTACATTTACTTGCTTGGCTGACACATTTACCCAAGGTAACTTACAACTTTTATGAAACAATTGGCTCACATTTCTTTTTGGCTTTTCAATTGGAGCACAGCCAGGTCAAGTGACTTGCTCATGGTCACACAGTGTCAGTAGTGGGATCTGAACCCACAACCTCGGGGTTTGAAGTCCAAGGCCTCAACCACTACATCTAAAAGTTACCAGAAAATTAACACTAAGGGTGTGAACAGCAAAGAGAGGGCTCACAGTTCCTTAGGGGAAAGGTCAGGCAGTCAAGCAGTCAGTCATTCATTTTCTAACCCGCTTTGTCCTGGACAGGGCTGCAAGGAGTTCTGGAGCCTATCCAAGCTAGCATAGGGCACATGCAGGAACAAACCCTGTACAGGGAGCCAATCCATCACAGGATGGATTCACACACAAACACACACACATACATACACCAAACACACACTAGTATGTGTTTAAACTGTGGGAGAAAACCCACATGGTCATGGGGAGAACATGCAAACTGCACACAAGGAGGACCAGGAATATGAACCCTGGTCTCTTTACTGTGAGCTCAACTTACAGCTCAACTTGTAACACATAATACCGAATAAATAAACAATAAAGAAAAAAATACAATAATTACTATACAATTAAACAAAAATACTGAAAGTTAAATAAAAGGCATGGACAAAGCTCCAGTAAAGTGCCAACATGGTGTGAATGAGAGCTGGTATGTCCCGAGTTATACTTATCTCTCCTCCAGTGCTTGATCCCACAATCTGCACAGTGCTGCAAACATAGACCCCCCATTTCTATTGAGTTCTAACATGAAAAGTCAATTCTGAAATATTTTGATTTGGACTGAACTGCATTAATGTTAGATTTTACGCTTCACTCACTTTACATCTCTGCCGCTCGCGTATGTGGATTTTACTTTCACCAAACAACAAATCTTTTAATTCTCGTGGATACTCCTCTTCGTTGGGAAGAAACACTACTTTTCCTTGATGGCAACACGAATTAGACGATCTACAAGTCTCTGATTTAAAAGTTTAAATTCGAACAATATATTCCATCTCTTTTTGCTGTTCTGTTATTTCACCGAATAATAATTTTCATTTATTTGTGCTAATGCAATCTTTACTATCATTTTTTTGAGACTTTCGAATTTTAGTACTTCCATTATCTCTAACCTTCTCTGCATGTGTATTGCACCAACATTTTTGAATTCTTTACAACGTTCTACTTTGCCATCTACTCTTTGTCTTTTATTTCCTGCCCTGGGCGTGGTTAAGTCTCTTGGCATAAAATCTCGCTTCGCGGGACGTGAAAGTATATCTCTGAAAAAGTCATGTCTCGTCCCAGGCTAAAAAGACTCGTCCTGTCCCAGGATTTTTTTTATTATAATAGAGAGACAAGTCATTAAAAAACAATATTGATTACAAAGAAACAATTTATCCATCCTGCGGTGGGTTGGCACCCTGCCCAGGATTGGTTCCTGCCTTGTGCCCTGTGTTGGCTGGGATTGGCTCCAGCAGACCCCCATGACCCTGTATTCGGATTCAGCGGGTTAGAAAATGGATGGATGGATGGATGGAATTTATCCATCAGATTTTTTTTTTTAATTTGTGCAATGTGTTTTCCAGTAATGTGGCATTTTAGAGCCAAAGTACTAAAAACTTTTCACATAAGAAGGAAACTACTAGTTCTGCTTAGACGGAGTTAAGCTCTACCTAGGTAGTAGTAGCAGCTAGTGCTCTTTCAAACAGGGGTAGCACAATTTAGGCCTACATCATAAAATTAGTCAATGATTGGGTGTTATTTATAAGTAAATTCTGCACTCCTTTTTTTTTGTAGAAAATGGTCTGAGATCCTGTTATACCAACTGGGAGTCTTTTTTAGAGACTTGACCAATTTCTTCTCAATGGCCAGCAGAGTAAGGCAAGATTTATACTTCACATGACGCATACTCCAGCGGATGCTCCTGCTATGCAATCGTTGTACTGTTTATACTTGCACAAGTACTTTATGTAATTCTGGAAGATTCCACCAGGTGGCAGTGCAAAATATTATCAAGGTGAGAACATGTTCAGCTTCGCTGTGTTGTAAAATGCCTGGAACACGGATTAAATTCCGATGACACCTTACCGAAATATTTCTGAAAAGGATGTTTAATGATTAAATCCATCAATCCAGGGATGTGTCCCTTCCAGCAAGCATTGGGCACGAGGCAGAAACAATCCCTACACAGGGCATCAGCTTATCGCAAGGTGAATACAAGCACACACATACACTGGAGTCATTTTAGCGGCACCAAATCCCCAAATCTGCCTATCTTTGGAAGGAAAACATGTAAACTCCACATAGGGAATACCAGCTACGTGACTCCCTGCGAGACAGTAGTGCTACCACTCTGCCACCGTGTCACCCCCATGTGTGTAATTATTAACAGTATTCATTAATTAAACAAAATTAACGATTTATCTGTAAAATGTAACATACACACTTTAATGCATTTCATCATGAAAGTGATATCAAGTATAAATCCAAAGATTCTAAATGTGCAGTGAGTTAGAATATCACACATTTAATGTGTTCTGTGTGGTGATCTATTGCTGTTTGCCGCTGCTGTCATGTCAGGAGGAAGCCCCAGAAAAATAAAAAAAGCACAAAAAATGGTATGTGAGACTTTTAAAATGTATTGTGTCATTACAATCGGGAATATGCAACACTTGAATATAAAAGCGCCACAAATGCTCTATATGTCGGAATTTTGCTTCAGCACATCGAACCATTCATCAAACATCGAAGCGTGCACATTGATCCCGTAGGATCCACATAAAGGCTTTCTGTCACATGTAGATAGTAAACAGAGACTCTGATGTCACATTCCAACTTTTATCACACTGTGCCCCCCGACTTTTTGCTGCATGCGTCACGTTAATTTCTGAGGATCTGCTGAGAGGACGCGTCAAATGAACGCTGGAAACGCGTGGCAGCCATGATGTGTGGGCGTACGTGTTCTGAGCGTAAAGTATAAATGAGCCCTAAAGTTGCTTAAATGGTTTTGGCCCATTGTGTTGTGGCTGAATGACTCGTTTTAAGCAGAAGAAGCTCCTCTCTACACCTGCTCATGTGGCTCCAATTGCTGCCAGTAAAGACAATAGCTTGTATAGTTGAGGCATTACACTATTCAACTCCATGTCTTTAAAAAACATCAAAAGATCAGAAACCTTTCCCCAGTTACCCTACACATCATGATTTGAATATAAGGGGGAATGCCTCCTCAGAAAACAGCTGTCTCATTGCATCAAATTTCCCTGGATTGATTAGTTCTAGGAAGAGGATGCTTTCCAAACTTGAAAAACGCTGAGAAATCCGCTGCATAAGATTGTCTAGGATGGCCATGTAGAGATTTCTGTAACACTCCTGAGGATCATACAGTTGTAACAGACATGGACACTTTTGGCCAGGCTTATTTTGATGGTCTGAGGTGAGACTTGCTGCTTTTGCATAATCAGCTTTGAAAGTCTCCTCTGACCTCTTCTACTCTGCCAGAGCAAGGAGACTCTCAATTCTTTGTTTGCAGTAAAGAACATCCATAGCCCTCTGTTGCACAATGTCAAAGACTACATCAGTTTCTGAGAAGATTTGTTCATTTGAGTTTAACATAAAACTCAGCCTCCTCTAGTGTCCATAAAAAGCCTTTGGCAGCACTGAGTGTGTCCTCATCTACTGTGGTCTCATCCTCGATAAGAATCATCATACTTCTCCAAAGTGCTCACTATTCATGATGTAAAGTCCCACCAAATAGGAGAGTTTCTGGGCAACCAGAAAAAAAGGATAAAAGATATCCTCTTGGTAGATTTAGAAAAAAAATGTGGCAAACCCAGAGAGCGATAAAAAGAAAACATTTTTGATTCAGATAATCATTTTGCCCCTTGAGACAACACCAGGTTCAGTCTGTGTGCATAGCAGTGTACAAACATTATATTGGGGTCTATTGCTTTAATTCAGAGAGGAAGCCATGACAGCAGCCCCATCATTGTTTTGAGCCACAAGTTTTTCTTTGTAATTGTAGCCCTGCATGTTTTCATTTAAAACATCAAAGACAGACTGGGCATCTCACCCCCTGTAACATCACAAAATCCAGCAAATCACTCCTGAATTTGAACAGCAGTATCGACATATCGAACTTTGACAGACATGAAATGTCAGTTGTCTCATCCACTGTACTTGCCATGCAAAAAATGGAGCAGTTTGAACTTGACCTTTGATTTCATCAACAACAGTGGCTGCAATAACAGAAATCAAATCATTTTAAATGGATTTGCACCTGCCAGAAAAAACTGGAAATGTGTGGCCAAGACAGAATCATATTTGGATAATGTTTTCATGAATTCTTTATAATTCCCCTTGTTAGAAGATTCACTACCCTTATCATGCCCTCTGAATCATGCAATCTCTTGACAGCCAAGCAGTGAAGTGATGTCAGTTAGGCAGCTAAGGACAGCGCAGTTTTTTTTTTGCTCTTTCATTGTGTTTGGCAACCTGAATGTGAACACCATCATTAATTGCATGTTCAATTGTGACCCTGCCAAGAGAACTTAACTGTGCACATGAACTCATATGTTCATTGCTTTTCTCATGTCTTTTGTATGCCCTGATCCCTGAAACCCAGTTATAACCAAATAACCTGAGAGGGTTTTATTAAGAGGCATGGCCAACATTACATTCAATTTGTCAGTGCACTTCCAGTCATACAGTTCCCTTTGTCATACCAGGAGAGTTGAAAAGATCAGTTATTTTTCCCTGACTTCTGAATCAAATCAATCTTGGGTGTTGATCTGCTGTGCTGTTTAATTCTGAATCTCTCCTCATAAGGAAGACTATCAAAAGGCTTAGCCAAAGTAAGGTTAGCAATGTCAGCACTCTCAGCCATTATGCACAGTTAGCTAGCTGGCTGGCTAGTTAGCTCCCCCTTGCCCCTAACCAACCTAGTTTGAAATAAATTAACTAAATTTACTAAGCTGAAACAATGAGCAAACTCAAGAATGCTATATTTATGTTTTTATTTACAGTAGGATATGTACAAATGAAAATAGTGGGGTATATCACTAGCAGATAAAAGACTACGAGCAGCAGCTTGTCTCATGACTTCACAAAATGGGACTGAACTTGAAATGCTCCAATGCCAAAGTGCTGTCAATCAAAAAGAGGCCCAGCCATTTTGACAGTTCCTCCAATTATCACGCAGCAGTCCAGAGTACTGGCCAGCCCAATGCCCCATTTACCCCATAAAGACTGAGCTTCCCTGTAAATGACCTTTTGAAACATTTGTTCAATAGACATCCAGCTTCGCTGCAATGAAAACAATATATATTCTGAAGTGCCATTGAAAACCAGTGAAGCTGCACTTCAATGGGTTTTAATGGATTGTGCTGCCATGGGAATCTATGAGAAAAACAATCACGTGAAATGACCTGTAAGAAATTATTACAGATTCTGAATGAACTAGCCATGAAGCTGAACACATTCTAGCATGTTCTGTGTAATAATAATGTAAATACAACAGTACATCCATTCATCCATTATCCAACCCGCTATACCCTAACTTCAGGGTCACGGGGATCTGCTGGAGCCAATCCCAGCCAATATAGGGCACAAGGCCGGAAACAAACCCTGGGCAGGGCGCGCACACACACACACACACCAAGCAAACATTAGGGACAATTTAGGATTGCCAATGCACCTAACCTGCATATCTTTGGACTGTGGGAGAAAACCAGAGAACCCAGAGGACGCAGACAATGGGAGAATATGCAGATTCCACCCAGGGAGGACCTGGGAAGCGAACCCAGGTCTCCTTACTGCAAGGCAGCAGCGCTACCCACTGTACCACCTTACAACAGTACAATTTTGATTAATTCATTTATGACATTTTAGAGGAGGCAGAGCTTCCCTTGTAGTCTGAGAGCAGTTGCCTTTGTAGTGCAAGCGGGTTTTTGAAATCTGAAGATTTTGGCAGTATGATGAAGTGGCCAAGGCACTGGAATTCAAACTATGAGATTTCCAGTTCAGTTCTGCCTCACTGTGTGTCCCTGAGCAAGTCACTTAACTATACTCTTCATTTAATGTAACACCAGATATACCAGATGGCTATGTTTATACTGGATCAACTAAAACATGTAAGAAAATATAAACACACATACTGTGGAGTCTCCTAGACATTCTGCTAGCCTTTGCTTTTTACAATACTAAAAATTCACTTTGCACAATTTTCTGACATGTTCTTAGATGCCAAAGATCCTGCCATCAGTCTTTCACTAATGTGCAGCCAGAGCTGCAAAGCTCAAGTACACTTGGCTATGGAATGAAGAAATCCAAATTTCTTTCACATTCTATAAACAAGCCAATTATAAACTACCATAGTATAAAATTATATGAATAAATTAAAAAAGAAGGACAATAAAACAATAACAAATTAAAATTCACATTATCAGCCCAGAGTTAATCAACAGACTCCTGCCAAGCCAAGTTGATACTTGCAAAGCCTTGGAGTTACAACTCACACCACAAAATATGATTTACAGATTTATAGAGATTTATGTACAGTAGTTTTAGTTATAATGCACACAGGAGCATGCAGTGTTACAATAATCAGTTCTGCTTGATGCAAATGAATTTACTCACTTTTCAAAATTCTGAACATTCAAAACCACAACCAATGTAAAAATACATTATTATTCTGTGGAACAAAATGGAAACACTCCAGCAGAAACCTATTTAAACTCGAGGAAGACAGCAGGACTCAAGAATTGTGAGATTGCAATGTTACCCACAACAACACTATGGTACCCTTACATCTAGCAATATTTAAAAATCATCCAAAAACATTTTGTTGATATGCAATTCAAATCTAGTCAAAGAAGTCTTCGCGTTTAACAAAGGTGTTATGCTACAGGCAGGGTTTGTTCCAAATCTCCCACAATTTCCTTCATTTATATCCTGTCCTTTCTGATGCAGCCTCCCATATATATATCATCAGTGAACCAAACTGAGATTCAATGTACTGCGAGTCTCTTGTTTCCATTTTGTTCCTCCGTTCAGTACACAATCTGATTCTTTCGGTGAACTGGTTCAGTGTACTGTATTGCGAGTCTCTTGTCTACAGTTCGTGAATAAACTTGCAATGGTTCTCCAGATCAGTAGGGGCATACTGGTTCACTCAATCAGTCCATGTACTGAAGCAGTCATAGTTACTCTACAGTATGTCATAGTCAGAGTGAACCAATCAATGGGAGGTGCTTGGTGTCATCCACCAAGTCAGTCATTGGCTAGTTGTCGTCATAACCATTTTGCTGAAACAGTTAAGATGATAGCTCTGGACTGTTGTGGAATGAAATATAAAATGAAGCACGCACTGCGCATGCCTTGAAAAGATTTGTTCTTTAATGTCATTGTATCAGTATGTTTGTTCAGAGACCAAGACATGACTACTAAAGAAGCTAATACATTTTATTTGTGCTATTTAAATATGAATATTCAATAAATTAGAGGAAATACAGTATCTGAAGTTGCAAATGTTTGGAACACCACAAGAAATAACGCACATTTTCAAAATGGGAAAACAACAAAATAAACTTAGGCCAACATGTATGTCAATGGTATTGGAAAACATTAAGAAGATGCTGATCAAGCGTGACTTTAGATAGGCATCTATCTGTCTATCCATCTCTTTGATGGATCTTTCCATCCATCTACTGCACCGCAAAATTCTTATTTTTTTAAACAAAATGTGTCCCAGTGCAACATGAGACAACTGTTTAATTGGAAATTATGAAAGTAGGAAACGAAAAAACGCTGTTTTAGCTGGAAGAAGCATCTCTGCCTTTGGTCAAGGAGGTGAATGTTGCTGCAATGACACTGAGTACACCCAGGGAGATATTTATGGCAACAATAATGCACATCTTCTAGGAGGCTAAAGCACTCCACACTATCATGACATGCTTTCCTCTGAGGCTCGAGGTAGCACGGTCCAGTACGTGACTGTTTTACTTGTGCTTGGAAGCCGGCTCATATTGAGCATGCTGTTTCCCTCATAGGCCCAATAGGCCTTTCCAGCATGAAGATGTTTGGAGTCATATGACTCTTTCTGTTACTGTTATTCAATCACCTGCATTAATAGGTCAGGTCAGGTTAGGGAGCATGCACTGGTACAGCTCGTTGCCACACCCACCTCACGACAAAACAGCTCGGGATCTTGGTTAGCAACCCCCCAAGCAGACCAGTCCAGTCCAGTCCCACCCCCCAGAAATGACTATCTGCCGCAGAAAGGTGTTACATGGGTGTCCCCTTGGCCTGCTCCAGCCACTCGGAACTTCAAAAATAAGGATCCTGTGAGCCGGATCACCCTCCAGGAATTGCACCACATGGCCGCAGTGGTGCAACTGATGCTCCCTCACAATGCAAGTAATGTGCCTCATTTGGGGCTCCATGAGCAACCAATCATTTGACACAAAGTCAAACCAGCAGCACCCAAGGGTTCTCTGAGTAAATACAGTAAAGGAGGAATTCAGTCTTCATCTCAGGTCACTAAATAGTGTTTATTTCTCTGCAACCATATTGTAAAATAAGAAATAAACTAAAAACGTTGACTTTTGTCCTTCTGCAGAGATATCAGGAGTGCCACACACCCCTTTCCAGTGACCTCATGACCCCTCCATGCTCTCCCAATCTTCTGCCTTCAAAGGAAGAGCCACCAGAGACATGAACGTCATTGCAGAGGTAAAGAAACTTCTTGACAAGATTGACATTCTCTCTGCAGACAGACAAACTGCCAATGGCTGTGCCCAATAGGTCATTAAAGGCCTGGATCTTGGTTTTTATCCAGTACACTCACAAGCCTAGATACTCAGACTCCTCACTCAGTCTCTCGAGAGCCCCGATTAGAGCTTCTATGGACTCCACAAATATGATAGTATTGTCGGCAAAGTCAAGATAAGTGAATTTTTCTTAACCAAAACGCAGAGGTGCTGCCTCCACTCTGTACAGCACTCACAGTACCAGTGTACGGGCTTGCCATGATATCCAGTAACTTCAGGGGGATCCCACAAAGTATCAGGATGTCCCACAGGTGGCTCAATTAACTGAGTTGAATGTTTTACGAAAATCGACAAAGGCTGCAAAGAAGCTCTGTCGATATTCGCGTTTGCATTCCATGAGAACCCTCAGTGCCAGGATGCGGCCAATGGTAGACTTCTTAGGTGTAAAACCAGACTGCTCTGGTCGCTGGTAGGTGAGCTGGTGATAATGGATCCTATTGAGGATGACCATAGCAAGGACCTTAGCCATCACTGAGATCAGTGTTATCCCCCTATAGTTGCTTCGATCCAGGCGATCACCCTTCCCTTTTCAGATAGGGATGACAAGTCCTGTTTTCCAGTTAATTGGGATGACATCCATATCCCAAATGGAATGAAAGATTGCTTACAATGTAGTGGGGGCAGTCTTACCTTCAGCCTGGATACCACAGATCGCTGCCACAATTGCAGCATCATCCATAAGGACTGTTTCATCAACCATCCTGACTTTGACTCTCTGAGTGTAATGCTTTGATTTCTCTGTAAGCAGGACATGTGCCACTAGACTATAGACGGTGTGTCACTTGCTCACAGATTCCTCTAACAAATGCCTCCTTATTTGACTTCAGAGCCCTCACATATGTCCTTCTCAGTTCCCAGTACAGAACGGAGTTGCCATCAAGCTGTGGGTTGTGACTCCTCTTGATGATATTGAGGGGGCCTTGCAAGATGGAATACCTCCTTCTGGGACCATCAGCAACACCAACATAACCCTCAGCATCCTTTAATGTCTTGTTACAGAAATTCTCCCACATTACATTAGGATCAGCAGTCGCACCCAAGTCTTCAAGTTCCTCACAATAACTAAGTGCAGACACATTAGAAACAGCCTGACCTTGGAGTCTGGCCAGGTCCAGCCTCATTCTCTTAGTAGGCGGTAGCCTACTGGACCTAAGCAGGATCTACAGAGTAGTAACAATATGTCTGTTTTCAGAATTCATAAACTGGGCACTTCTGTAGACCCTGAAGTTTTGTAGGAACCTCCAGCATCTGCTCCAGAGGATGTGATCAACCTCCTTCAACGCACCACCAGCATTGGAGTACCAAGTCCAAAGATGCAGCTCAGGGCGTTGGAACCAGTATCCAGCCATCCACAGCCCCTAACCTTTTGCAAAAGGTCCTGCATTAACAACTTTGAGATCATACTAAAGAATAACTAAGTGTAATTCTGCTCTTAGAGTGCTATTTTAATGATGTATTGTTGGTCCACACTCTATGTTATACCATGTTTTGTATATACAACATTATGTGGTTTTACTGCTCTTATTCTATATCTTCCATTTAAAGACATTTGTTTGTGCTGAAGGTAAACATTAGTAAGAATAAAAAATGACCCTGGTAGCCTGCTACACCTCAAAGCTGCACCAACTGAATAGCACAACCTTCTAGCCCAGTGGTCAAAAATCATATGAAAAGTACATGATCACATCCAGAGACAAAAGCTGTTATGGAAACAGAGGTCATAATTCAAACTAAAAGTGATAGTAATGTATAATACAAATGAGGTAAAAACAAATTCAGAAAATGTTTAAGGGCATAATACAAGAAGGAAGCAACTCAAAAGCAGTCGTCAGATAGTCAAAGACTGAAAAAAGAGCAAATTACAACATCCAAAGTTCTAACCCAGTAGACATCAGGGCATTCATTGAGGCAATGAGGACAATGCTAGAGCACACATTGACTTTTTGGAACTTGAATCTTACATTTTATGTAATTTTTTGCATATAATTACTTACTATTCAAATGTTACTTTTTTTAATGTTTAGTTTCTGTTACCATAGCATTATCATATTCTTTACATTTTTTATGGGTGCCAATATTTTGTGAGTTGGTTGCATGAGTGCTGCCTTATTGTTTGCAGCAGCAACCTCTGTTCCTAGACTCATGGTTATGGACCCTTGACTTTATCATACTTCCCTTATGAAAGATGCTGGCACCACCAAGTACTTTTTCCGAACTTTGTATAAAAACTGTAAAAGCAAATTATAATACAGTATATATTTTAATGTTGTCATTTGAACTGTATAGTGTTCCTACAATTAACTTTATTGAGTTATTCATTATTTTTATGTGCATTTATTATGTTTGTCTTGCTTCCTCTCTGTATGAAACAACTTGGCTCCAAATACACAAATTTTATAGAAATTTGACACACTCATTTTTCAAGGAAATTTGTTAAGAAAGTTCATTTTCATTAAGATATCTTGAGTAGAGTGCACTGTACAAACTTTGAAATGTCAAAATCTCCTATTGAAAAGCATTGGCAAATTTGCAAAATCGTCTACCTTAACACAGAGAAACAGCCTGTTTGACATTAACTGTGATCACTTCAGATTGTATATTTGTATATTTTCCACTTTGACTCATCTAACTGCCACTCCTGACCACAAAACACACCTTAAACAAAAGTTAGACAAACACCAAGGGAAACATAAGTGTGTGCACACACAAGCCACATCTCTGGTACACCATTTAAAAAAAATCAAGTATCACTTACTGATAACAGAATTCAAGAGAAATGGAATTATGTAAGCATTGGAACATTAGAACAATCTAGACAAGAACAGGCCATTAAACCCAACAAAGCTCGCCAGTCCCAACTAATTAATTCTTCTAAAAAATATCAAGTCTAGTTTTGAAAGTCCATAAACTTTTACTGTCTACCACATCACTTGGTAGCTTATTCCATGTGTCTATGGTTCGCTGTGTGAAGAAAAACTTCTTAATGTTTGTGCAAAATTTACCCTTAGCAAGTTTCCAACTGTGTCACCGTGTTCTTCATGAACTCATTTTAAATTATTGGTCTCAAACCACTGCACTAATTTCCTTCATAACTTTAAACACTTCTGTCATGTCACCTTGTAATCCTCTTTTATTTAAACTGAAAAGGCTCAACTCTTTTAATCTTTCTTCATAATTCATCCCCTGTAGCTCTGGAATCAGCCTAGTCGCTCTTCTCTGGACCTTTTCTAGGGCTGCTATGTCCTTTTTGTAGCCTGGAGACCAAAACTGCACAAAATACTCCAGATGTGGTTTCACAAGTGTATCATAAAGTTTCAGCATAACCCCCTTGGACTCGTACTCTACACATCATGCTATATGACCTAACATTCCGTTAGCCTTCTTAATGGCTTCTGAGAAATTGTTTGGTAATTGATTTTGCCAAGTCCACTACAAAGCCTAAATCCTTCTCAAAAAGTGCACTTTTGAATGTTCATATCTCCCATTGTGTATTCAAACCTAACATTTTTACCTCCTAAATGTCATACTTTACATTTACTTACATTAAATTTCATCTTGCACAAATCTACCCAAGACTTTATGCTTTCCAAGTCCCTCTGAAAAGATTCAACAGATTGAAGATTATTTGCCAATTCACCTAGCTTGTTATCATCTGCAGCCTTCCTATCCAAATCATGTATATATATTAAAAATAGCAGTGGCCCTAGAGTAGACCCCGGATGGACACTACACCTTACATTGGCCAATTCTCATAGAGATCCTCGCATTATAACTCCCTCCTTCCTCTATTTTAGCCAATTCTGTACCTATCTATATATTACACCCTGAACTCCCACTTCTTTTAGTTTGATGCCCAATCTCTCATGTGACACCTTATCAAATACTTTCTGAAAGTCAAGATAAATAATATGCTCCACTTTGATTGTACCCTTTTGTTGCTTTATCATAGGTGTTCCTCATCCTCATTACTCTGTAAGCATAAAGTGAACAAATATATGTTCTCATATTGTAATGGATGGGACATGTAGACTGGCATCCAGAGTGGAATTGAACAAGGACCGTTACCTGGCTGAGAGAACAGTGCAATGGAAGGACTGGGGGAGATGAGCACAGCTGAAGATTTTCTCCCCCAATACACCAGATGGCAATATCCCTGGGTTGGGGTTCCCACAAAGAAATCTGCAGGGCATGCTGGGATCTGTAGTCCTGTGGGGCAGCTCTGTTGGGTTTCATGGGGGCCACCAGGGGGAGCTGCTGGGATTCATATTCCCTTCTTTCTAAGACTTCCAGTCGACCCAAAAATGCTTCCAACAGGCTATGCCTTAACACCAAAAGTACTCAGTACACAGGTCTGAGATAAAAGAAGCCGACAAATCTCAGCCAGACAAGTCAAACTCGGGTGGAAGAGGATGAAGCTTGCCTGGAGGAGTGGAAGGTGAAGAAAAACGATTGGTGTGAGAATTGCAAAAAGGCTTTTGTAAGGTATTTAAATGCAAGTAAACCTTTTTATTATATCGGGACTTGTGCCTGAGGTTTGGGGTGCT